>NC_089756.1:28448017-28548017 GCF_040412425.1 Macrobrachium rosenbergii | reverse complement strand
TCCCTGGTCGAGGTGTTAATAAAATGGATGGAAATGAGATTATTAAGCAAAGAAGGTATTAGTATAATTAATGGCGATAGGCGTTTTGTCAGGAGACCCGAGGCCACTTGAAATATTGACGTTGGATGCGAATTGGAGGGGGGAAAAATGTTAATATAGTGTTAGTATGTTAAAAATTGATTTAAATTTGCGGTAGTTTTAATTGCCTGGAGGCATTACTTAAGGTTCTTTGCGTCGTGCCTTCAGCCCCTAGCTGTAACCCCTTCCGTTCCTTTTACTGTACCTCGTTTCATATTCTCTTTCTTCCACCTTACATTGCTCAACCCTCTGCTGACAATCGATTCATAGTGCAACTGCTTTGAGGTTTTCCTCCTGTTACACCTTTCAGACTTCTTACTGTCAATTTCCGTGTCAGTACTGAATGACCTCATAGGTTTCAGTGCTTGGCCTTTGGCCTAAATCCTATATTCAGTTCATCGAGTCTTAGGTCAGTGGTGAAAATGCTCCGTTGTACTAGGCATGCATAACAACTCTGTACATTAATAATAAGGAATTGCAAAAGGTGTTTGAGATTGCGAATATTCCCAACAAAATTTTGATAACCAGAGAATCAAGCTTGTAAATTGTTGTGTGATCGGTGAGTAAAAATTAATTTGCAATGTTGTGGCGGGTAGTTATTTATTTTTTTTTTTTGCCACAGTAAACAAAAACAATGTCTTCATATAGAACTTTTTCTTGCCCAGTAACTTATCAAGTACTTATTTTGTGTGTGAGGTAACTAAAGTTTTCCATATATATATATATATATATATATATATATATATATATATATATATATATATATATATTATTATAGGACAACTTTGAGTGTATATATTAGACTCAAAAGTTTATAATATATATATATATATATATATATATATGCTATATATTATGTATATATATCTCTTCATATATAGAAACTCTGCATAATTGTACTTTGATTTTCGTACATGGACTAACAGGACCTCGTGTAACAAGATGCTTTCTAACGGAGATTTTATTCACAAAAGTTACAACCTTTCAAGGACCAACTGTCCCCATCGTCCAGTAGCCATTAAAAAGCGGCCTCCGGATGATGGGGACGGTTAGGCTTGGAAAGCTTGTAATATTTGTGAATGAAATCCCCGTTAGGAAATATCTGTTTAAATGATGTCTGGTTAGTCTATATATTTATGTATATTAGTGTATATAGATATACAGTATTTTAATAATAATAATATGTATATAATTATATATGTCTGTATATTTATTATATATGTCTGTATATATAAATTATATAATATATATATATATATATATATATATATATATATATATATATATATATATAACCGTGGTATTTGATATGGGGGATTTCAACTGCAAAACCCACCAGACGTAAGCCTTGGCAAATCAGAGTTATATTCGGGTCACTGACCTCATTTGAAGGCAGAACTCCCTGTGAAAGATTGTCAAGTGCACTTCACAGAGTTCAGCGTTCTGCATCGAGACTTAAGGCTGTCCTAAACTTGTCCATTGGTCGCTGCTGACGGCTGTGTGGTGCCACGTGTGAATGAAGGGGGCGATGACGATGGCTGTAAAATGTTGTCTATAGCATTCGTTGCCAGGAGTAAATGAAACCTCCGTGTGGCCGTAGGTAAGACTTTGAAAGAAGGGGATAATCCCTTCAGAGAGCAGAGTGACATGCCCCTCGGTCATCGAGGATAAGTTATTCACATTCATTTTTCATACACCTTTCTGCAGTGTGTGTGTGTGTGTGTGTGTGTGTGTGTGTGTGTGTCTGTCTGTCTGTCTGTAGGTCGTTGTTTTGTAACGTGTTGCTTCTAAAGGAAGTGTTGCGACAGCCCCCTTTTCATTTTTTTTCTGTCAGAATACTAAGACCTAAGATGGTCATCACTGTTATTGATTAGAGTTGGATGACATGGTACCGTTTCGGAACATATTAATAAAAACAGTCTCGCAACAACTACAGCTGTATCATCATAAACAGTACGAAATGTGGTCGAGTGGACGGACCTCTGGAAACTTTATCATTAAAAATGAATTGAAATTTTATACCGTTCTAAGTTGCTGTTTTGGTTGTTAGTACCGCTGCTGCTGTAGCTGCTAATCATGATGATGACGGAGCGTGGAAGATTTAGCTCTATTTCTAGCTTCAAGCCAAACGGTCTACAGGTATTCAGTTTTAACTCCTCTTTTTCCTGAAGACAGATTTTATCGCTATATTTGTACCAGGTGGTTGCTTTACATTTAACGAACGGAATACAGGGTAGATGTGCTTCAGTTACCTATTCAATGCTAAGTCTATCGTGAAGGGCAACATAATACCTTCTAGTTCAGGCCCGAAGGAACAGAGACAAAGGAGAGGATGGGGGTGACTGGCCTGGCAAGAACAAGATTTTATTCCCATTCATTGGAAGCTAGACAGTGTTGCGAAATTGAAACAATTCTTAGTAGCTGTCTTGAAGGTTATGATAAATATGAAAGAATTCTTTATAACCCTGACAGTTGAAAAAAACCATAAACTACCAATGTTCTTCCCAATGCTTCTTTTCAAAGTTGATGACAAAAACTGTTAATATTAACTCGCTGGCTCCGTCTCGTGAGTTTCTATAGTCAATTTCAGCTGTCCACTCACGGGTGAAGATGTGGCACATGCGCACGGCTAGCACGTGGTTGGCTGACAAGCGACGTTTCCGATATCGTTGGCTTATTGCGATAAATATCGAACTGTTTTGCCAATAACGTGTTTGAATGTTCATATTGACAAAAAAAAAAAAAAACTCGCATCTCCTGATATAAATCATAAGATCGTCGATTTGTAATCAACATATCACCACAAGCCCACGAAGACGAGATTGCTTCAGACAATCTACTCAGATCAAACACAGACGAACGATGAGCTTTCGGTAATTAATTTATCTCATTAGTAAGGCCTAGACCACACATAGACTTATGGTCAGAAACTTCAGATTACAAGATTTTCGCACCATTCAAGCTTTATTTTATGTACAGCTTCATTGCATGTACACAAAAACAACTTGATTATGATACCAGAGTAATATCGACGTCCGTAAACTGAAAAATAACCCTCCATATTGTTTCCAGCTAAAACGTGAAGCATGGACCAATGAAGCTAGGCCTATGCGACTGATTCGCAGGTATTTTATTTTACTGACCTGCTTTTAAGCACACATTCATTACATTTCAGTCAAAACTCTCCCTCCCCCCTTTTTATTTTTGTAATCTTCATTTTTCCATTCTATCTAATTATCATTCCAATGACAAACAAGGATAAAAGTCGTATGCCTAGGCCAGCCTTTTATGGCGTACGTATGTCAGCAACACTAAGGATGACGGGGAAGTGAATGGGATTTAAAAATTTAGCTAAATAGTCCCGAAAGTGCCCAAGCACTGAGCTGTTATAATTATTTGTATGCTTAAGAAAACAAGCTCGTCATTCTTTAAGCATATTGTTGTCTCCGTAGGGGAGTTAGCGCCGTCAGTGCACATCTCATGAAAAGTGCAGGGGCGTTACTAAAGGTTCTTGCATCCCCCTTCTCCCTAGCTGCAACCTCTTTCATTACTTTTACTGTACTCCATTCATATTATCTTTCCATCTCATATCCACCTCTTAACAGATATTTCATAGTACAGCACATGGGTTTTCCTCCTGTTACAATTTTCCTCCAGACCAATCCTACTCTCACTTTCGTTTCCAGCGATGAATGACCTCATAGGTCCCAGTGCTTGGCCTTTGGCCTAAACTCTATATTCAGTTCAGTCCAGTTGTCTTGTTGCATTATCGACATAAATCGGTATGTTATGATCTAGTGGCTGAAAGGACAATGAAATATTTTTTGTTAAAGGTAGTTTTCGGTCTACTTGTTTTTACTTGTATGTATATAGTCTTTTTCGTATTCAACATTTTCCCCCTTTTTAGACGAAGCAGCGTTCGAAAAGTAGAGCTAGCTATCCGGTTTCCCAGAAAGTCTTCAGAGCTGAGGTTGCTAGACCCACGCCCTCTTTCTTGAAGCAGGTTGACGCTGATAACCATTTGTGTATTCCATGTATATGGCCCTGAGCTGAAATAAAGAATATATTATTATTATTATTATTATTATTATTATTATTATTATTATTATTATTATTATTATTATTATTTACAGCGATCTACAAACCTGGCACACGCAAGCCAAATGCTGAATTATACAGCCATGGCACCCACTTTTATCTGACTGGAAGTCACTCCTCCTCCCCCATCTCTCTCTCTCTCTCTCTCTCTCTTATATACAATATAATTATATATTTATACACACATTACACACACATATATACATATATATATATATATGGCAGGAAGAGAGAGAGAGAGAGAAGAGAGAGAGAGAGCAAGAGTCATCCTAGAAACTTTCTCAGAAGCGGAAGAACTTTGTCTCTTGAAAGAGGAAAAAAGACGTATGGTGAACATTTATATGTATAATGTATATATATATGTATATATACATATTACATATATACATATAAGAATATACATATATATATATATATATATATATATATATATATATATATATATATATATATATATATATATATATATATATATATATATATATAGTATTTAATAAATAGAGAGAGAGAGAGAGTGAGTGAGGTACTGATTTGATCCAACGATATTTCACTTTGCTGATTGGTATTCAAATCTGTCACTGCTGTCGTGACGTTATTTTTATTATATAATCATTATTGATTTCAGTTGCTGCTATGGTTTCAAGTTTCACGGAGAATTAGAATGGAGATGTTGCGCCGTCAGTGCACCTCGTGCAGTGCATAGGCATTGCTCAAGGTTCTGCAGCATGCCTTCGGTCTCCCATAGCAACCCCTTTCGTTCTATTACTGTACCTCCTTTCTATTCTCTCTTCCACCTTACTTTCCACCTCTGCCAACAAGTGATTCTACAGTGCAACTGCTTTGAGGTTTTTCTCCTGTTACACCTTTCAGACCTTTACTGTCAGTTTCCTTTTCAGTGCTGAATGACCTCCATTGTCCCAGCTGCCCTTTAGCCTAAATTCTATATTCAGTTCTATTCCCTACCATTGCTCTGACTGGGAGAAGACGGAAACAGCCGAGACGTCTCTCATGATTTTCCCGTCAGGAGAAAAATGTTTGCGGAAAGTGAGATTTTTGTTTATTTCTTATCAACTTCGGTAGGGAAGCCCAGTGCCTTTGATATCTGGTTACCATGGCAACCAAGAGAGCGGCTGTCACTTCTGTAACTTGATCGTTTGAGAATTAAGAGAGAGAGCGAGAGAGAGAGAGGGAGAGGGAGAGAGAGAGAGAGAGAGAGAGAGAGAAAGAGAGAGAGAGAGAGAGAGAGAGAGAGGGGATATAGTTTTCTAGTGCCCGAGCTGTCATAATAAGTTCAGTATACCTTAGTTTAACCAGACCCCTGAGCTGATTAACAGCTCCCCTAGGGCTTGCCCGAAGGATTAGATTTATTTTACGTGGCTAAGAACCAGCTGGTTGCCTAGCAACGGGACCTACAGCTCATTGTGGAATCCGAACCACATTATGACGAGAAATGCATTTCTATCACCAGAAATAAATTCCTCTAATTCTTCATTGGCTGGTCGGAGAGTCGAACGCTGGGCCAACACGTGATCTGTCATAAGGGACTTTCTCCATCATAGATAACAGATGCATAATGATGGGTAACGACAGATTGTGTTATATCACAATCCAGACTCTCAATAATCCCTCCGACAGTAATGTTTGGTTGTCTTGCAAGATTTGCCTCCCGTTAGAAGCATGACTAAATTGTTCAGCATTCCACGACATTCCTATCATAATCCATTATACATTTCCTGTAAAGAAGTTGAGATATTGTGAATGAAATAATGTCCAAAAATGAAATGGACATTATTTCATTTTTAGACATTGTTTCATTATTAAATAATTCGTCAGATCATTAATTATACCTTAAGTTTAGATGATTCTGGTGCAGTTCATTTTACTTTTAATGATCTCGTGTAATGAAAATCATGGTCATTTATTTATAGCATCTGGTGTTGTGAATTCTGGTCATTTATTTATAGCATCTGGTCTTGTGAATTCTGATCATTTATTTATAGCATCTGGTCTTGTGAATTCTGGTAATTTATTTGTAGCATCTGGTTATGTGAATTCTGGTCATTTATTTATAGCATCTGGGTATGTGAATTCTGGTCATTTATTTATAGCACCTGGTTATGTGAATTCTGGTCATTTATTTATAGCATCTGGTTATGTGAATTCTGGTCATTTATTTATAGCATCTGGTTATGTGAATTCTGGTCATTTATTTATAGCATCTGGTTATGTGAATTCTGGTCATTTATTTATAGCATCTGGTCTTGTGAATTCTGGTCATTTATTTGTAGCATCTGGTTATGTGAATTCTGGTCATTTATTTGTAGCATCTGGTTTTGTGAGTTCTGGTCATTTATTATAGCATCTGGGTATGTGAATTCTGGTCATTTATTTATAGCACCTGGTGTTGTGAATTCTGGTCATTTATTTATAGCATCTGGTCTTGTGAATTCTGGTCATTTATTTGTAGCATCTGGTTATGTGAATTCTGGTCATTTATTTATAGTATCTGGTGTTGTGAATTCTGGTCATTTATTTATAGTATCTGGTTATGTGAATTCTGGTCATTTATTTATAGCATCTGGTTATGTGAATTCTGGTCATTTATTTATAGCATCTGGTCTTGTGAATTCTGGTCATTTATTTGTAGCATCTGGTTATGTGGAATTCTGGTCATTTGTTTGTAGCATCTGGTTTGTGAGTTCTGGTCATTTATTATAGCATCTGGGTATGTGAATTCTGGTCATTTATTTATAGCACCTGGTGTTGTGAATTCTGGTCATTTATTTATAGCATCTGGTCTTGTGAATTCTGGTCATTTATTTCCAGCATCTGGTTATGGTGGAATTCTGGTCATTTATTTATAGTATCTGGTGTTGTAATTCTGGTCATTTATTTATAGTATCTGGTTATGTGAATTCTGGTCATTTATTTATAGCATCTGGTTATGTGAATTCTGGTCATTTATTTATAGCATCTGGTCTTGTGAATTCTGGTCATTTATTTATAGCACCTGGTTATGTGAATTCTGGTCATTTATTTATAGCATCTGGTCTTGTGACCCATCCAAAGAATCAGTCAGTCAATCTATTATCATTCCGGTCGTTGAAATCTGATTTGATAAGTAAAAGTGCATATTTGTCTTTTTCAAGCCCGGGCGGCTTTTATGCCCCAGCTAGGGGGGCGGGGCGCTCTTGTCCTTAGAATATTCCTCTAGACTCTGCTTGGGTAAAACTGGTCAGATATACTTTCTTGCCGGGTGAAGTGCCTTTTTTTTATTGTTTGTTTATTCATATTGCAATTTATTATTTACTTTATCAGGTGAGGTTTTGAAAAAAGAAACGTTAGGAACTTTCCGTTGATTCTGCCACTCGAGTGCAGGATTTTGGTTCGTTCTTTTCTGTTCTTTTTCCCCGCTGGTTCTTTTTGGCACTTTATTTTTTCGTCCTCCGTGCTGTTTGGTCTCTTCCCGTCTAAGTTAAGTAGACCTTAGTTTTACCAGACCACTGAGCTGATTAACAGCTCTTCTAGGGCTGGCCCGAAGTATTAGACTTATTTTACCTGGCTAAGAACCAGTTGGTTACCTAGCAACGGGACGTACAGCTTATTGTGGAATCCGAACCACATTATAGCGAGAAATGAATTTCTATCACCAGAAATCAATCCCTCTAACTCTTCATCAGCCGGCCGGGGAATCGAACTCCAGCCCAGCGAGTGCCAGTCCACAGCTCTACCGACTCACCCAACGAAGAGCTAAGGGGAAGGGAAAGAGGATGCGTGCAATGTATATTTCAGGAAGTGCCCTGTTATCGAGGTCCCGTAGGAGGTAGTGCCATCAGTGCACCTCACGTGGTACATCGTAGGCATTACTTAAAGTACGTTGCAGCGTCCCTTCGGCCCCTAGCTGCAACCTCATTCATTCCTTTTACTGTACCTCCTTTCATGTTCTCTTTCTTCCATCTTACTCTCCACCCTCTCCTAACAGTTGATTCATAGCACAACTGCTTTGAGGTTTTCCTTCTGTTGCAGACCTTTAATGTCAATTTCCATTTCAGCGCTGATTGACCTCATAGGTCCCCAGTGCTTGGCCTTTGGCCTAAATTCTATATTCAGTTCAATTCAGTTCAGTGGAGGCCAAGGTGGCAATGTGTATGTTAGCCTTTTGGGGAGGGGGGGCGGCTGGAGGAGACTTACTTAGAAAACACTGGATTCATGAAACGGAATTAGCACTGAGAAGGAAGTGTCCTGTCATCGAGGAATGGTGAGAGCGTATGCTAGATAAAGGTGAGTGGCTGAGTGTCTGCGAACTACTAATACAAAGAATCTTTCAAGATGCAGAGGACCATAAACAAGCAAACATCAAAAACTGATGGTGACGGATTTCAACGCGTTGGTGATTAGTCCTTTGTACTGGTATATGAAGTGGCTATGCTGTATGTTGTATGTATATACATATATATATATATATATATATGTGTGTGTGTGTGGATATATATATGTATATGTATATATATATATGTACATACATACACACATACATACTTATAAATAATTATGGAGAGAGAAATAAGAGAGAGAGAGAGAAAATGTATATGAACTTTTTTAACTATAATTTTCTTTTTGTAACCTTTTGAAGTTTAACACTTCTTTGTGTCACCTTGGAGTATGTGAACTAAATGGAGGACTTTTTTTTTTGAGCCTCCTGAAGACACTGCCTATTAGCTAAGATTGAAAAAACGTACTGCATTATTAAAAAAGTCCAATCAGTGAAGTCTCTTATTTGTGCGTAAGTCTTTGCTATCTATTTCGTAAATAACCAGCTAAGTCTATAGTGTCAGTGAGAATTTACGGGAAAAATGAGGAACGCCTTAATCTAAGTCATAAAATAAAGACAATGAAGGGGTGCATCTTCATGTAGAATAAAGCCAGTTAACGAAATGAGAGGTAAGGGATTCCAGTAGTGGCCCGGAAGTAAATTCCTGATATGTATGCTAGTATTGTACCAGCCTCGGTTTTTATTTGCCATGCCCCTAGGTTAGGTTAAGTTAGTTTAGGGTAGGTTGGTGAGGTTAGGTTAGGGTTAGGTTACGTTATTTGGTTTGGTCCAACTTCAGAAATTTGGGTTTGGAAAGCATAATGAGATTATTTTCAAGAAAATTCTATGGTTGGTTTTTAAGATCTGGCGTCCCGCTTTTTTCAGGGAAACGTCCCGGTTCTCGGTGACACCCCAGGAAAATGCGGCCCAGAAATCCGTGATTTTCTTTATCCGGACGATTGCAAACCGACAGCTTGGGCTGTAGATAAATTTTTTCTTAAGAATTGTTTCCTGTCATTAATACTTGTGCTGCCTACCAGCATCTAAAAGTAAGAGTTGCTTGATTTGTTTAACGAGGAAAAATTTCAGTTTTTGAAAGACTAATTAAAAGAGGTCTTTTGTTGCGGTATGTGAATAACAAAAGGTAAATGTGGTCCACTGAGTTTCTGGAGTTGATGCTTCCCAACCAGTTTCTCAGTCACGCCGGAGTTATTTGACATTTTAAATATTTTCATCTTGAATTCGTCAGCCAGCAGTGCTCATAGTAATATATCTTGAATAGAACACTGAACAAGTAGAGGCAGTGGTAAAAGTCGAGTTCTGAGTGGTAAACATAGATGAAAGTAATTTTACTGGTCAACATAAGTTTTTGGTGGAAGCTTACCAAGCAATTTCATGGCGTTGGGTCTCTTCCTAAGAATTACAGAAAACTTCTCAATGAGTAATGATGATTTGACGACGGGATGTACTTCTGATGGCTTACTCGTAAGTTTCCTGTAAAAGAAAACTATTGTGCCGGCTCTGTCTGTCCGTCCGCACTTTATTCTGTCCGCTTTTTTTCTATCAGCCCTCAGATCTTAAAAACTACTGAGGCTAGAGGGCTGCAAATTGGCATGTTGATCATCCACCCTCCAGTCATCAAACATACCAAATTGCAGCCGTGTAGCCTCAGTAGTTTTTATTTTATTTAAGGTTGAAGTTAGCCATGATCATGCTTCTGGCAACGATATAGGATAGGCCACCACCGGCCATTGGTGAAAGTTTCATGGACCGCTGCTCATACAGCATTATACCGAGACCACCGAAAGACATCTGTTTTCGGTGGCCTTGATTATACGCTGTATAGAAAACTCGATTGCGTCAAAGAAACTTCGGGGCATTTTTTAATTATTTTTATATTGAATCTTCAGAAAGTATAATTACGTATATAAACATTTTTTTTGTATCATGTATTTCATTTTATTCATTTTACATGTTAGCCGATAACACTCGAATAAAATGGTGAGGTATTAAATTTGCAAAAAAAAAAAAAAAAAAGTAAGAATTAAGGAACTGTGTCTGAGAACTTATACATCTATACATCTACACATATTTCAAGTTTATTTTTTTAATTCAATTAAGTTTTCGTGAATTCTGTGAAACAAATCAGGAATTGCTCTTTTGAAATTGACAGTGAAAGTTGTATTGTATTTCATATGTAAATACATGGCATTGTTCATTATAGTGTTATTAGTGTTGTGGCGCCTGATTAATTATTTTTGTTGTTGTTTTTTATTTCATCTATTTTTCGCTCTTTATATAATATATATGTCGCTGCTTTACGTTTCATTTATTTTTTGCTCATATAATATATATTTGTTGTTGTTTTACGTTTCATTTATTTTTCGCTCTTGTATAATATGTTGTTGCTTTACCTTTCATTGATTTTTCGCTCTTATAAAATACGTTGTTGCCTTATGTTTCTATCAATTAATTGTCATCGTCTCACCATTACTGAGTTCAGTCCGTCCTCGTCCGTTCGAATAGAGAACAGCGGAAGGTAAAGAGGAAAGCGGAGGAAAGCGGTGCGGCTTGATCCTCGTGGGCGATTCCTAAGCAACGAGAAGGACATTGGGATGAAGAGGGGGAGGCCCCGAGGAGGATGACGCTGGAAGGCTGGTCTGACGAAAGCGTTGCCATGGCAACGAGGGGCGCGTTGGCTTTCGACGAGATGTTTTTCTTACTTAATCTGGACCTTTTTCTTGTCCAGCACCCTGTCGCCAAGCTTTGACTTTGCTCGGCTGATTTTATTATTATTATTAATAATTTTTTTTGTGAAAATGTATTTTGATTATAGCTTGTACATTGTGTAGTATACTTGTTATTATTGTTGTTGTTATTATTATTATTTATAATAAGATATACTCGTAGTTGTTATTATTATTTTTTTATTAATAGAAAACTCATAGTAGCTATTATTATTATTATTATTATTATTATTATTATTATTATTATTATTATTATTATTATTATTATTATTGTGTGTATTATTATTATTAAAAAGTAACATAGTAGCGTGAGCCTGAAAGTGGAATACAGATCCGTAGTTATGTATATGTACATATATTTGGAGGATACATCTGTACACAGATTTATCCTCGAAATATTATGTACATATACATAACTAATAATTTGTTTCTCCATTAATGTGTATATTATTATTATTATTGTTTATTATTATTATTATTCGTCAAGGGTACTGAAGGGTTATACAGTTATTATTATTATTGTATTGTGTGTATTATTATTATTATTATTATTATTATTATTATTATTCGATCAAGGAATGCTGAAGGGTTATGCGAATTATTATTATTATTATTATTATTATTATTATTATTATTATTATTATTATTAGATCAAGGAATGCTGAAGGGTTATACGGATTATAATTATTATTATTATTATTATTATTATTATTATTATTATTATTATTATTATTCGATCAGGAGATACTGAAGGTTATGCGTGGTATTATTATTATTCGATCAAGGAATGCTGAAAGGTTATGCGAATTCAGAGCGGGTCATTGGCTAGGAAAAAAAAAAAAACTCAAGATAATGGTGACATTCGCCGTTTCTTTGAAGAAACCATGTTTGTTGAGATTTCGTGCGGAGAAGAGTCAATCAGTCAGTCATTCTTTTCAGCCCCTGTTTCGTCATGTATGCTTCTCTTCCAGAAATTTCCATTGATGCTGCCGATATCAAGTGGCCGGTTGATGTGTTCGGAACTGATTTACCCCGTCTTCATTGGCCAGAGTTATTTTGTTTCTTTACGTAGTCCTTCTTTATTTTGTTTCCTTACATAGTCCTTCTTCATTTTGTTTCTTTCCTTAGTCCTTTTGGTTTCAGTTGATTTTATGTATTGGTTTTTCAGTACGATGTAATTTATAATTGATATCATTTCATTTCATTGAAATGATTTTTTTTTGTCTGTCTCACACTTCCTGTTTGCGTCGCATTCGACTGACCTACTGGTATGTGGCCATTCATTGCTCGTGTTAGTAGTGTCTTCATCAACGGGCTATTGTTATGTGGTCGTTAAATTGCCGGTCCAAGTTGTTGACGCGATGGCTGATCATAGGATCTTTTAGCGGCGCTCTTTCACTTTATATATTTTTCGATGCCTTTCCGTCTTGATTTTTTATGGCCAGTTTTCAGTGCATTAAAGAATATATACAAGGCCTAGTAATGCTTAGAAGAAAAATCCACAAAAAAGTTAAGTATACCTTAGTTTAACCAGACCACTCCAAGCTGATTAACACAGCTCTCTAGAACTGTGAAGAGAATTAACCTTGTTTTTACGTGACCTACAGCTTTATTGTGGAATCCGAACCACGTCACAACGAAATAATTTCCTATCACCAGAAATTAATTCCTCTTTATTCTTCATTGGCCGGTCGGAGAGATTCGAACTCGCGGCCAGCAGAGTGCTGTAACTGAGCAGGAGACCCACCCTCCCAATGAGGAACTGGAGAAAAATCCACAGGAGTGATGACATAACTCACAAAGGTTAATAATAATCAGAGAGCATTCGGGTGACGTAGTGGGAATTGAAGCCTTTGAGCGGCGTGTGTTCAAGGCCTCCTCATCGGATCGACTGTGGGAAGTCACCGAGAGAAGGGCAGTGCGTTTCTTCGTCCTTCTGCAGATTGTGGATTGTGTTGCCTGCTGCAGCTGCTTGGAAAGTATGGATAAAATAAGAGTTAATTAGGAGACTGGAATACAGGATATAAAATTTAGGTCAAAGGCCCTGCAGCGCTGGAACGCATGAAGAAGTCATTCAGCGCTGAAAGGGAAACTGAGAGTAAGAGGTTTGAAAGGTGTAACAGGGGAGAAAACCTCAAAGCAGTTGCGCTATGAAACAACTGTTAAGAGAGGGTGGATAGCAAGATGGAAGAAAGAGAATATGAATGGAGGTACAGTAAAAGGAATGAGAGGGGTTACAGCTAGGGGCCGAATGGGCGCTGCAAAGAACCTCAAGTAATGCCTACAGTGGACCGTGTTGGGTGCACTGGTGGTACTACCCACCTACGGCGAATTAGGGTCCTAAGATGTTGAATGAAATTGTTATAAATGTACACGGAAAGCAAGATTAAAGTTTGAGAAGCTCCTAAGGGATTCCATGGGGTGTTTGGTCAGAAATGGCGCTGAGAGTATGTACTGTGTCCTTCAGTAATCTTCAGATTTTAAGGGACTCTGTGGTCTTGTTTTTGCCTACTACTGCTCAGCTTTGATTATGGTGGTTTACAGCTTTCGTGATAACTTGCATGTGTTGAAATCCATACTTTTAGTTTTTTGTAAAAGAAAGCTATTCCGCCGGCTTTGTCTGTCCGTCCGCCCTCAAGGCTTAAAAACTACTGAGGCTAGAGTTCTGCAAATTGGTATGTTGATCGTCCACCCTCCAATCGTCAAACATACCAAATTGCAGCCCTCTAGACTCCGTGGTTTTTAGTTAATTTAAGGTTAAAGTTAGCCACAATCGTACTTCTGGCAGCGTTATAGGCACCAACAACATAGGCCACCACCGGACCGTGGCTGAGTTTCATGGTCCGTGGCAGAAGGTAAACAAAAACACAAATAAGTAAGTTAAAGATATGATTTTCAAATTGTTCTTCCCCATGGTAATTGCCCTCTGTATTGTTCTCTCTCAGTTATTACTATTACTTTTTTTTTATTGAAAACGATGACATGTTTTACAGCGATTCATCGCCGAATCTCCATAGAAAAGTCAGTGATACACATTCATTCTCAAGCACAGATCACGATAGATGTGTGTATGCAGACGGACCAGGATGATTCTTATTTAACCTGTATAAGTCATGATTGTTACGGTGCTCCTGACAACTGGCAGACTGTGAGCATTTCTCGAAAAGCCTGAATGTTTGACAAGCCTTCACGTCTGGACGTTATCCATTGTTTTCTCTCTCCTGACCTCTGTTATTGTGCCGGATGTCGCCGTGTATAGAACGGACACGTTCATTTGCGTCTTATCAGATGCAATCGCTGCGGATTCTCCGCCTTCGGCTCCTCGTTCCCCAAGGTGAGGAGGGGTCATCTCATATGCGGTGTACTGAATTGCCTCCAGTTGATTGCGTTGTATTATGATATATATTCTTTTCACAAAACGGAACTTTTGACGACTGTTTTTCATGAGTGGTTATGCTTTTATGCTTGTGTGTTTAAAAATCATCTTTCGCGGACGAAAGATATACTAGTGATTTCGTGTGTTTCTCCCCCCCCCCAAAAAAAAAATGTATATATAGTATATATATTTAAAATAATTTGTGAATGTATGAAGGAGTAATTGAGGCTTTTTGCGGGAAAGAAGTCCTTTACCCCTCACGCAAAATTACGGCGTAGTGTAGTGGTGTAATAGGAATTTCTCGCTATAGTTATAATATATATATATATTATATATATATATATATTATATAATATATATATTATATGTATAATATAATTATAATGTATTATATATATTATATGTATATATATAATATATATTTACATACATATATTTATGTAAATATATATATATATATATATATATATATATATATATATATATATATATAATATTTTACATATACATACATACACACACATTTTATATATATACATATATATATATATATATATATATATATATATATATTGTAACTTGTATATTATGTATTGTATGTGATGAGTGTGTATGTATGTATATAGTTTGAATATATGAAAGGTATATTGAACTAATTCGGTTTAATGGAAATTGTATCGATGTTGATTGTGGATGAAGAAAAAAATTGGCCAGTGTCCTAGCGGTGAATTGTTTAGTGTTATATGAGGACTAAGAAGGATTGTAAACTGAGAGGAAAGAAGAGAAGCGCGCTAAAGCTGGGGAAAAAAATCCTTTTACTGTACCTTCATTCATATTCTCTTTCTTCCATCTTACTTTCCACCCTCTCCTAACAATTGTTTCGTAGTGCAACTGCTTTGAGGTTTTCCTCCTGTTACACCTCTCAGACCTTTCTGCTCGCAATTTCCTTTTCAGCGCTGAATGACCTCATGGGTCCCAGTGCTTGGCCTTTGGCCAGAAGTCGATATTCTTTTCTGTTCTATTCTTTCTCCAAAATCATTGGTAGGGGGAATGAGGAGCAAAACAGGGTATAAAATGTATGATATTAAAGGGGTAGAATGTTAGCTACCACTCTAGCCAGATCTAAGTGTTGTACTACAAGCGAGAGTTCGGAGGCTTTTGGGTACGCAGATTCCAACTTATTGAACGGAAGTGACGTCAGTTTATCAGTTAATTCATTTGTCGGTCGTCAGTCCAGGAAATGTAGGACTTATCATCCCAATCCACCGACCCCCTAAACCGCCACTCGTGTAGGGATAACCCTTCGATCACGGTGTAAATCAGTGGTTCTCAACCAGAGGGGAATTTCGGAGTTCCGGGCGTTGGGGTGGGAGAAGGGGGGGAGAATTGTGACCACAGATCGGCAGGCTCAAACTGGCTCTAGGACCACACAAAACGCAGTGTGCATCGGTCCACACTATTGAGAGGTCACGCTGGGCTTTCTCTCGGCTAGCTTGTGTGTTTGTGTTAGTATTTTGTTGCATAGTATTTGGAATGCACCTTTTGAGGCAGACAAATTTGGAAAAGAGGGGGGGAATGACATCCTGACATATGGTGAAAGGGTGCATGGGCCAAAAAAAAGTTGAGAACAACTGGTCTAAAGAACTTGCTTTGGATGATATATATAATTGTCCTAACTTCATTAGTTCCTGTTCTTCTGTTCCTGAGATATCCTGGTGACACAAACCCAGTTGAGGGGGGTTTGGGCAGCTTAAATGCTTCATAGCTAGTTCAGCACAGTTTTTTTTCAGTGGTTTTGTTCTACTTGTATTAGCCTGGTTTTCAATTAGTCTTCAAATTATGTAAGGAAATGTGAAATTCCTGAAATTTTTCACAGATATTTGTAATAAATTTGGTAGGCAACATTTCCTACAAGCTTAATCTTTTATCCCCACCGCTTTCCCCAAGCTAAGGGGTTGGTTGCCTAGATGTGTCGTCTGCAACTATTTCAGTCGAAAGCCTCATCCTCTGTGAAGCATTTCTCCAAGTTCTTCTTCACTTAATCAGACGATGTAATTCTTTGCCTCCTCTTTAACCTTCTACCCCTAACAGGTTCCACCCAAGCCCTCTTCACACTTCCTCCTCACTCATCTGTACCACGTCCCCATACCATCCAAATCTCGACTCATCAGTTATCTTACCACTCCAAAATCAGTCTTAGTATCCTTATATCTGTGTGCTCCAACTTCTCTTCCTCCTTCCTGGTTAATTCCCATGTTTCTGAACCATTCACCATCATTGGTTTTATTACGGTACCATAGATCTTTATTTTCAGCCTACCAGGCACTTTTTTTTCACATTACCTCTACCTCATCCCTCCATTTCGCACAAGCTGCTTTTATCCCATTTTCAACTCGCCTTCACACCCTCCATCCTGGCTGTAAGTAGATCCTAAATATTTGAAGTTCTTTACCTGTTCTAAACCATGCTGGACGCGTTCGTAGTAGTAGTTGCATTTCAGTCATCTAAATTGTTTGTTTGAAAAGTTACCACAGAAGGCTAAGTCTGGAGAAAGGTGCGTGATGACAACCAAAAAGAAAATGGGCATTCAGTGTTTTTATACGCTTATTTGGCTGGTTGTTGCAGCTCCGATGTTGCATTCTTTAGTCTCGAAAGGGCCAAATCTGTTCTAAGCCTTTCCAGTTTTGTTTGATATCTTTGGGTTATTGTGATTAGCACAAACATTTTTGTCAGTACTCACACCTCTCTTATGTAAATCGAAAACATGTCGATTTTTATTGGTGACATACCTTTACAAGCACAAGAAAGATGAACTGGTATCAAATGTTGTACTGGTATATCCCAGGCTACGCGTAGACCCATGCCAACAAACTTCAGATCACAAGATTGTTCAAACTTTATTCATGTAAAGTTTCATTGCATGAATAAAAAAAAAAACTTCAGTATGATACCAAAGTTATATCCGCGTCCGTAAACTGGAAAAATGCCCTTAAAGATGTTGACCGCTAAAACATGAAGCATTTACAAGCGAACGATAGGCCTATGTATGATTCGCCAGATATTTGATTTTACTGGCTTTCTTTTAAGCACACTTTTATTACATGTCAGTTGGAATTACTTTCTTATTGTAATTTTTATTCATTAATTTGATCTAAGTATCCTTCTAATGCCTTTAAAAAAGTCAAGGCTAGCCTTCTATGCTGTGTGTCATCAACATACAAAGGGTGACGGGGACTCAGTGAGGTTTCAAACTTTCCCTCGATAAGTCATGTGGCAAAATGCTAATGAAATTACCCAGTCACTGATGTATTATAATGATTCGTATGCTCAAGAAAAAATTATGTAAATATGCAAAGTATTCTGAAAAGAAAACCGCAGTACCATTGCTGTCTATTAACCGAGATTTCCCGCTTTCAATCTACTGTATATTGCAGTGGTTTGTTCTTTTCACTTACTCCAGACAACAGTATTTCATGCTATTTCGAATATTACCCTGCTCATGCAATTTACATGCAAGAAATTGTTGAAATAGCTTTCATTCGCACTCGCATAGCCAGATTTCTTTTCATTTTCCTACAATGAGGTGAAACATAAGTATTAAAAGCCCATCGTCCGTGTGTGTTTCATCTGCGCAGACCATTTAATACAAATTCATCTTTCGTGTGCGTGTATTGTTATATTATTGAAGTAAATCGGCATGTTTTTTTATCTATATCAGAAGGTATGAGGGTTCTTCGTATATATGAGCATTCAGATGTATTACTGAAGAAATTGTTTTTTTTTTTTTTATCACAGTGAGCCTACGATATCGGAAACGTTGAGTTCAGCCAACCACAAGCTGGCTGTGCGCATTGCCACATCTACCTAAAACCTATGTTGGTGAGTGTGGACGGATGGAATGAAACAGATCTTAGTACTGTGATGAAATCATGACTACTTATTTTGTCAAGTATCTCTTACAGGTTTTCATCAAAGCCATTGTTCATCTTTCCGTTTGATTATGCTGCTAGTAATGTTAGTTCAGACAATTAGTGGACTGAAGGGCTCCACAGTTCTTTACTCTCTTTATCACTTGATTCATGCCCATCCTCTTGTTGATGATTTCTCCTCTTCCTGTCAATTTCCAGTAGTGCTGTTATGCTTAGTATGCATTGGCCTGATTCTTTTACAAGTATTGATATTTACCCTACCCTATAAAGGCCTAAACATTTACGTTACACTACTATATAAGTTTAAGCATTTACCCTACACTACTGGGCTATACAAGCTTAAACATTGACCCTACACTACTATACAAGCTTAAACATTTACTGTGCGCTACTATACAAGCTTACCCGGCTTTTTGACGTAGCGAATTATAAACTATCATGTAAGAGATTTTTCTCACAGTGTAATTAGTTGATTCAGCCATTTTTTGAGAGGGTATTTCTAAATTGTAATTCATTTGGTTGTCTCATGAGGCGCATATTGAACAGAATACCTTAATTTGGAAGGACGCATCAAAATTTGGCCTGTATAATTACTATTGCTAATGGGATGTCAGCATTCGTACTTGGTTCTGACATACAAGATTTCATTAATACTTCTGTAAAGCCTTACAAAAGCACTACGCTTCGACATTGATTTCTTGTTATCGTTTCGACATTGATTTCTTGTTATCGTTTCGACATTGATTTCCTGTTATCGTTTCGACATTGATTTTTTGTTATCGTTTCGACATTGATTTCTTGTTATCGTTTCTGATATCTTGTTAATGTTTCGACATTGATTTCTTGTTATCGTTTCGACATTGATTTCTTGTTATCTTTTCGACATTGATTTCTTGTTAAGTTGGATTTTTTTTTTTAGCAAAGAAAATACCCACTGATTTGCTCCGTAATAGCACTTTTCGCCTTTTATGTGTTGTTCAGTTAGTAAGGTTAAGAGTTTTTTTTTTCTTATTCAGATACGTTCATAATAAGTCAAGACATTCTCAGATTTAAAAATGTTACTCGTCAGTTTTAGTCTCATTCAGTCAGAAGGATGTTTGACATTTATGAGGGTTTTCTGCTGCCATATCAGCATTTTCCAAATACAAGACAATTTAAAATTTTCTGCATTGGTTTCCCCCAGCAGCAATGCTGCCCTAAAATGGAAGACAGCAGTATCTGCAAAAATACAAAACTGAGAAAAATGGTAGATAATGCAGTTTTCCCTTGCCTTACTGCTGATTTTGCAGACACTGCAAATGGGACCCCCTCAATAAAGCATTGAAGAATCATTCTGAAACTGCAGTAACTTGTGTATTAGCGTTTCACGATCCCAATAGGTGGCATATCTCAATTTCGAAAATTTTGCAGATACTGCAGTTTTCCCTTGCCTTACTGCTGATTTTGCAGACACTGCAAATGGGACCCCCTCAATAAAGCATTGAAGAATCATTCTGAAACTGCAGTAACTTGTGTATTAGCGTTTCACGATCCCATTAGGTGGCATATCTCAATTTCGAAAATTGTCCAGATACTGCATTTTGCCGTTTTAGGGCAGAACAGATAAAGTGGGCCCCACAACCATCTTTTCACCTCAGTGAATAAATAACAGCTGCAGTTGGCGTTCGATGAAGTGATCTGCTGTGTTGTTGAAACTACTTAATTCTTATCGGAAACTGACAGGATAATGCCGAAATCATTATGAAAACTTAGTGGTAATCATGCGGTTAGTACTCATTTCCTGTTGATAACCAGTCGAGTTTCTATTAGAGACGTTATTTTCATCTGGCACTTAGAGTGAATGTATCGTCTTCCCCTTCGCTTTAATGTTTTGAATCGCGGCTCTTCATATGGAGAGTTTTTCAATTTGTATTTATTTTTTAAAGACTTAGTTGACTGCTGGGTATAAAAATTGGGCGGAATCTTCCATGGTAGTTTCGGGTAACGCATAATTCTCTCTCTCTCTCTCTCTCTCTCTCTCTCTCTCTCTCTCTCTCTCTCTCTCTCTATGTATATATATATATATATATATATATATATATATATATTTTGTGCCTGTTACCCTAGAGATATGTCGCCAAACCTGCATTTATGGAAGCTAGTGATAAGGTCAAGAATGCAGAATGATACACAACCTTTGAATTTCCTGAGTCTTGGTTGAATAGTACTTCAGATTGGTGTTTTGCTTGTATTTGATAACAGTCGCCAGTATATTACATTGTTCTTATGCATCTGTCTGCTGTTAGGCTAAAGGATTGAATGAGGTGATCTTGAATTGCAGCAACTTCCAAATCCTTTGCATAACCAGCAAGAGCCTCCCTTTCAAGGCTGAAGCTCCACTCCCCTTCAAGGCTGAAGCTCCTCTCCCATTCAAGGCTGAAGCTCCTCTCCCTTTCAAGGCTGAAGCTCCACTCCCTTTCAAGGCTGAAGCTCCACTCCCTTTCAAGGCTGAAGCCTCACTCCCTTTCAAGGCTGAAGCTTCACTCCCTTTCAAGGCTGAAGCTCCACTACCCAATTAAAGATTGTTAAGTCAAAGGTTAAGAGACTTTCTCTGGAAAGGAGAAAGTTCCTTAACCTTTTGCTACGACATTCTGCAAAACTCAGAAGTGTTTTGCAAAATGTCTGAACAAATGTTGCAGTAGCACAACTCTTAATCGTGCTGCTGAAGGAGACATTTTATTTTATTTTTGTTAATTTTCTGTATTTTTATGTTTTCTCCTTCTCGGTTTATATAAAGTACATACAAGCTGTACTGTACGTAATAGATGCAATCTATGCCCTTTCTTTAACAAGACATAACTGTTTGCATTAACCACATGCCAAGGCTCAATCTCCACTCAACAGGAGTATAGCTCTTGACTTCTGGAGGGATGTTGAGTCTGTCAATATCGTGTCTCCTTGCTGGACTTTCCCGTATAGTTGAGGTAGATGGATAATCCAACCTCTGGGATTTGATGGTTAGCTGCTTTCTGGTCAGTATCTTCATTCTAAAGTTCTAGTATGGTTTAATTGATGAAGTAACCTTCAATTGCCAGTTGCTTGCTTTTCCTGGGGAATAGTCAAGATAATATAACGTTCGCATCTAAACATGTCCTGAGTGTCTGACAGTGGAGTTTTTCATTCCAAGCTCATTCACCCAAGGTTGAATGCAAGAAGTCTCACCTTGCATTCGGCCTTGGTTCATTGTCCTGAAGTCTTTTTCTTTTGCCTTTATCCTGATGAAATCTTTGACGTCGTCGTGCCCTTAATTCTTCAGGATTGGACTGATGGGCACACTTTCTAGGTGTATTAAAGTTTGCCAGCATCACAGTCACACTGTAGGTTGATCTGTCTCTGGCACTCTGGGGTGGCGTTTTTAATATGCCCCTCCGTAGCTCTAAGGCTTATACAAACGTACCCTTGTTCATAGGACGGTTTCATGCATCAGTCTATTCAGGCTTCAAATTTTTTGGGGTCCTCTCTCAAGCTTGTTCCTTCTCTTGAATGGTAAAGTGCTATCCCATTTCTTGATGGGCTGAGCAATTGTTACAGATAGTTTCCGATACTTCTGCCTCAAAGCAATCTGCTGCCTGCCAGTGTAGGTTTTACAATTCACAGAGCTCTTTATTTTTAAACCTCCATTGGGAATGTCCCTAGGCCGGTAGTGAGCGTTATGCTTAAAATTTTTTATCTCTGTCGAAGGTGAAAATATGGCATTACTGTTGTATGAAGTGTCCAAAGGCTATGTTGGAGTTTAAGTGGCTACCTTTGCAGATTCCGAAATTCTGTCTTGAAGTTTACTAATGGCTTTAGCTTGCTTTTGTTCATTATGAGGCAGACCTCTACTCCTGAATACTTGTAGAAACTGTTGGCACTCAAGGCATGCATTTCATCTTCACTATAAATGGAAGGTCTTGAATTTTGGTACCCGGTTTTTCTGCTGGATCTCCCCACACTAATATCCTAGTGCAGTGGTTCCCAAACTTTTTCTGGTCGTTACCCACTTTTCATACAGGATATTTGTCCATGGCCCACCGTCCACCTAACCTTATCATATATTACTCTCATAGTCGTATTTTTTTTTTTTTTACCCTTTTCACATGTGGTTGTCTATTTTGTGGAAACATTTTGGCATCATTGCGATACATTGAAGGCCTTTTCCTTTTTTTTTTGGTGAATCTTGTTGGTATATAGTCTTTATGGCAGGTTATGTATTGATACTGGAAGTATGTTTTGCCATATATATATATATATAGAAGACTGCTCTGCCCTAAAATGGAAAACTGCAGTATCTCCAAAATTTTCTAAATTGAGGTGTGCCACCTACTGGGCTCGGGAAACACTAATAAGCAAGTAACTGCAGTTTCAGAATGATTCTCCAGTGCTTTCCACTAGTATTTAGGGGGTCTCATTTGCAGTATCTGCAAAATCAGTTGTAAGGCAAGGGAAAACTTCGGCATCCACCAATTTTATCAGTTTTGTATTTTTGCAGATACTGCAGTCTTCCATTTTAGGGCAGTGCCGTCAGATATTTATAATAAGTCAGTGCTTACGTACACGTATTTACAGATCATGTACGGTACCGGTATTCGTTGTTTGCTCGGAGTAGGGCAACGAGTTCATGACACGTCAGTTTCCATGATGATGTGATTCATTTTTTTCGGGTTACTGGAAACCTTGAGAAAATGAATGAATTTTTTTATCTTTTATTAGAGAAAATATACAATATTTTACATTTTTAATAGCATTACAGTCAGAATTTAATCATAGTTAACTTTAGGGTTTCTTACAGCCTAGTGGAAGTTTTAAGAAGGTAAGGAACGATGACGAAACACGGTAAAGGCCTTTTTTTTTTCATCTTTCGGCAAATTCCCTGCCTACTGTAATAGCTCCTGGTGCCGTGCAACGCCGAGTAAGCGCGCGAAGCCCCGTTTTTGAACAAGTGAATGATGAAACATTAAGACTTTTGTTGTCTGATCGCTTTAACATAGCGGGATGAAAGTCGGTAGATTGCATTTTCACATTAATTACTGTTCTTGTTATGTAGACGTGGGCATGTTTATGATTGCCAAAACACGAATAAAATTTTGTTACATGATTTGTGTGTGTGTGTGTGTGTGTGTTTTAGCTTTTAGCCGCATTTGATCGTTGCTGTCACATTGCTATTTGCATCGGCCATGGCACGCAGTGTTTGGATCAACGGAGAAATAAGAATAGGTGAAGTAACGGTGCAATACGTGGAATCACTGGCGTTTTAATGGGCTAAACAAGTCAATGGCCGATTAGCAGGAATCAAAGAAGCCTTTTTGTACTTCATCGCCGGCTGAGTAACCCTTCACCAGTAACACACCAAAGGGAATTTCCAGCGTCGCCGCTGTAAAAACGAAAGTGTGCTAAAGGAGAAGAAAAGTCTCTTGGGGGAATATATTTTTAACGGTGCTGTGAAGGGACGGAGGATGGGCAATAATCGCTCGCATGTCTTTGAACCCAGTAGCGAGGTTGTCGGTGGGCGCCTTCACTCCCCCTCGCCAACCCTTCCTCTACAGAGGTTACCATGGCAACCATGACAACAGGTAGACGATGGACGGAAATCTCTCCTGTTTACCCTTCTCTCATCATCATCATCATCAGCATCCTCCTTTGCCACGGAATGAGCGCTCGAGGGGATGCGCAGTGACCAAATCCCCGTTCCAATCCCTTCCTCCAATCCGCCATTGATTGGGAGCATGGGGAAGCTGTCTTCATTCCTCTTCTTCCTCTAGTGTTTCAGGTGGGGAGATGCATTTTTGTTGTTATTATTATTATTATTATTATTATTATTATTATTATTATTATTATTATTTCTGGGGAAAGAGGTGTAGTTGGTCGCTTGATGTCTGCTGATGCTTTGGATGTTTAAGATTGCATAAAGCATTCCCATATAGTTAGTAAATGTGTTTAGGGATTAGTAAAGCATTTCGTCAGTAACTGTGACTTTAGTTCTGGGTAAGTCGGGCAGTGGAATACTAGAGAATTAAACTGTCATTGTAGTTTGGGATACTGTCATAAAGGAAGTTCGATTTGACAACACCGAATTTATGTTACACGGTGATGTTAATGGTTGAAGATCATCATATACAGTATATATGTATATGTGTGTATATATATGCATATATATAAAATGTATATACATGCATACATACATCTATACATATATATACATAAATACATACACATATAAATATATATGTAGTTTGTATGTATGTAATATGTATATATATATGTGTGTATGTGTGTATGAATTTATGTAAGTGTATCTATATATATATATATATATATATATATATATATATATATATATATATGTATATATACTAAGAAATCACAAAAGTAAGAGCGTGATTTTGCTTGTTAGCCGAAGCCACTGAGAAAGTTCAAATTGAAACGACAGAGTGCCAAGTACTTTCGTGTATTTTAACGCATCTTCGGGGCACCAAGTAATACAGAGCGCAAGAAAGCTCTCACAAAATCAAAGTGAAGAAAAAAATAAATTAAAACATGTACTGTTAGACCATTACAAACAGAAACAATGTTCGTCCAGATCACTCAATTACCTAACACCCAAACAAGTCAAAAGAAGGAAAGGTATTGCCCAATGACCGCATTATATACAGAGACGAAAAAAGCTAACTGCTTGTCGACCCGTTTATAAAACAACTGAATTCACAATTAGGAACAATAATAACAATATACATAAAAAGACATCAATAAAAGAAACGATATATACTTAATATATATATATATATTATATAGATATTATATATTAAGATTTCCCCGAGTGTATAGCGTTTCAGTTACAAGCAAGAATCCTTGGATAGGGACATTAAATGCCTTCCCCCTGATAACGAAATGCCAAGGTCGGCTAACTACTAGGTATCTCATTCAGTGCTTTCAGTCAGCAGACGCGCAAATGTTATATATACTTCCTAAATAACTCTGGATCAAGCGGATATGAAGAGATTGTGGTTGTGCAGCTCAGTTACATAATACTTGGTCTTGAGTGCTGTGGCAAGTAAGGTTTTTTAATTTCACGAACAACGGCTACAAAAAGTTCGGCGTTGCCTCACGGAGAATTGATATAGCTTGCCCAGCTTTTCATCTTGGGAGACGGGCTAAAATGTCGTCAGCTAATTTGCTGACCTACTTTTTACGTCTGTCCCTCAAATTCCTTGATAAAAAAAAATGGATTAAAGTCCCGAAGTTTCTTCGGCGCAGTCGAGTTTTCTGCACAGCCGCTACAGCGTATAATCAAGGCCACCCAAAATAGATCTATCTTTGGGTGGTCTCGGTATAATGCTGTATGAGCCGCGACCCATGATGCTTTAACCCCGGCCTGGTGGTGGCCTGGCTTGTATCGTTGCCAGACGCACGGTTATGGCTAACTTTAACCTTAAGTAAAATATAAACTAATGACGCTGAGGGCTGCAATTTGGTGTGTTTGATGATTGGAGGTGGAGGATCAACACACCCATTTGCAGCCTCTAAGCTCAATAACTTTTAAGATCCGAGGGCGGACAGAAAAGTGCGGACAGAAAAAGTACGGACGGACAGACAAACCTGGCACAGTAGTTTTCTTTTACAGAAAACTGAAAATGGCTTATTGCCCACTGCCCTTGAATTTGTATTCATTTTTCGTTTTGGTGCGAGAGTGACTCCGTTTATAAAACTTTCTTCCTGTGAGATAGCCAGGTTTTGTACAGTCATTGCCGCTTCTTGCATGGAGGACTGTTCGCATAATTTCGAAGGTATACATTTTTATTTACTGTGAAAGAAACTTTTCTCTGACTCCATATTAATTTTCATTCCGCTGGAGGTAAGTATTCATTGTAGGATATTTGGAGAGAAAGAAGTTATTAGATACTACCGAGTTTCCAAGCCCTTAGAAGCCATAATTCATCGTAAATATAAGTTCCTTGGTTTTTGTGTATGTTTGTGTGTTGATTCTAATGAGTGAGTTTACCCTGGGAAGATTTATTTTGCGTGGCTAAGAACCAACTGGTTACCTAGCAACGGGACCTACAGCTGATTGCGGAGTCCGAACCATTTATGACGCGGAATGAATTTCTATCACCAGAAATGAATTCCTCTAATTCTTCATTGACCGGTCGGAGAGTCGAATGCTGGGCCAACAGCGTGCTAGCCGAGAGCTCTACCCACCCTTCCAATGAAGAACTAGGAGGCGACAAGAAGACAAGAGTGGCGGAATGTTTGAGGTCCTTTGCGTCACGCTGCGGCAGAGGCGATGATGGTACTATAATAATAATAATAATAATAATAATAATAATAATAATAATAATAATAATAATAATAATACTCTTTATTTCAGCTCAGGCCATGCACATGGAATATACAAAATAGAGGCATTACAATAGATACACACAGTCTAGATACGCGAGATAAAATGATGAAAATGATAATTGGCAATACCCACACAGCTGCTGAATTAGTAGTCAAAATAGTAATTATGTTAATAGTAATGACACTACTAATATTGAGAACAATAGTAAAAATAGTAAAAGTGGTAACAATTAATGTATTGGTTTATTGTCTTGCATAATCCTAAATATATTACGTCTGGGTGTATTTTTTTTATCTTTTGAAATTGCGTGGTTTTAAGTGATTATAGTCCCTACGAAGAATGACAGTTATGCATTATCTCGGTAAGGTTTATTGTTCATATTCTCTGCACTTCTTTCTGTCCTCTCTGTCTCTGTGGGCCCTCAGATCTTGAAAACTACTGAGTCTAGAGGCTGCAAATTGGTAAGTTGACCATTCAGCCTCCAATCATCAAACATACCAAACTGCAGCCCTCGTGCTATCAGTTGGATTAGTGACCGCCAAACTGCTGCTAAGGTCGACGAACTTTCGATTTTTAGGAATGTTCTCGGATCAGTCCTTCCTCGCCTAGGACCGACACTGTGCTACAGGAGAGAGAGAGAGAGAGAGAGAGAGAGAGAGAGAGAGAGAGAGAGAGAGAGAGAGAGGCCCACTTTCAGAGAGAGAGAGAGAGAGAGAGAGAGAGAGAGAGAGAGAGAGAGAGAGAGAGAGAGAGAGAGAGAGAGGCCTACACTTTCAGAAGGATGTACGCATATGGTCGTACGGATATGCTGAAACGATTGCTTGATCGCAGTAACGGCTATCCCCTAGGGGAATAGTGCCTTATGCGGTGCGCTGTAGGCATTACTTAAGATTCTTTGCAGCGTGCCTTCGACCCGTAGCTGCAACCCCTTTCATTCCTTTTACTGTACCTCCTTTCATATCCTCTTCATCTGACTTTCCACCCTCTCCTAACAATTGATTCATAGTGCAACTGCGAGGTCTTCCTCCTGTTACACCTTTCAAACCTTTTACTGTCAATTTCCCTTTCAGCGCCGAATGACCTCGTAGGTCCCAGTGATTGGCCTCTGGCCTAAATACTATATTCAATTCAATTCGTAGTAACGGCTAAATGTCACCCAAAAGGTGCTGGTGCAAAATAGCAGGTTGGGTATCGCGATTTTGATGAAAGAAAACGGTCGCTGCGGTCAAGTGTGAATATCAGGGACCTGTAAAAGATTATTAGTCGACAATAGATGCCTTTGTAGCACTTTGATGCTTTTAGATGAAGTCAACATCATAAAGCTTCGTTCATAAAGAATGAATTAATCTCTCTCTCTCTTTCTCTCTCTCTCTCTCTCTCTCTCTCTCTCTCTCTCTCTCTCTCTCACATATTCCATTCATCATGGAGGAGTAAGACTGACTACAGGAATATTTAAATCATCTCCCACTGAGACCATGCTGGTAGACGATGGTGAGATGCCTCTGGATCTACATTACCAACATACGCTCGGTCGGAGCTAGTACAGATTTCAGAGGCTCCCCAAGTCCTTAACCAGCATTTGTATCAGGTATGCAAGCCATTGGCATTTTTATGACCCAGCCATTTGCTTTTAGAGTGAAATGTACAACCAGGCAATTAATATGACAAAAACCGAGACCTTGCCCGCTAGATATTCGGTTAGAGGCCCCCCCCCCACCATCCAGAGGCAAAATGGCGTCGATACTTCATTCCGACGAAAGCAGAAACGTCCAGTGAGGCAATGAGACTAATGTTTTTAGATCATTCTTCCCCACATGATAACTCCGTCGGATGCTGACGTCGGGCTTTGGAGTGGCTTTCCCTGACATAAAAAGAAGCGGGAGATTATCATCTGTTGCACCTATTTGTAAAGTACAGCTGCATGCAGTTTTAAAGGCCTTAAAGGAAATTTTAACACTGAATGGAAATAGTTTTACTATATATTGTGGTTTTAGAGATATTGAAATGTCTGGTGTTAGTGGAAAGAAGAGGTAAGGAAGTAAATCTTTGCTGGGTGCTTTCCCATGGTTGGGCGGTTGTCGGGAATAAGCAAGCAGATCAACTTGCTAAGTCAGCAGTCACCTACCAGCTGAATGTTTGTCCTCTTGTAGGGTAGAAAATGAAAAACCTTTGGCAGTCCCCTCGAAACAAATCAGAGGATGCGGAGTATTGCGCCATCAGTGTCTCCTTGGCCATGTCCCTAAATACCAAGTAGACAAGAAACGATGTTGCGCAGGCTAAAGATTGGACATGCAAAACTCTCTCCCGGGTTCTTGATGTCGGGTGGAAACCATCGATTCTGCGGCAACTGCCTTGTGCCCTTGACTGAGAGACATTTGCTGGTCTTATGCCCCAGTCTTGGGGGTATAAGAGTTGAGTCCTCTCTTGGGGACGTGACAGAGACGGCATTTTATCCTTGATTCTCGGGGAGGATTGTAATGTAGACCAGTTATGTATTTGTGTTAAGGAGGCGGGCCTCCTCAACAAAATTAAGATCATATGCATTATACAGTATGTGAGCTTATGTATTTATTTACAGATATGATATATATATATATATATATATATATATATATATATATATATATATATATATATATATATATATATATATATATATATATGTGTATATGTGTGTGTGTGTGTGTATGTATGTATGTATATTTAAATTTATATGAAACTCCTTTTCAATTTTTTTTATTTTCATATTTAATTTTATTACGGCGTCGATTACGTAGACGTTGCGACGCCAGGTTTAGTAACCATAAATCAAATACATACATGTTATATATATATATATATAAAATTTATACATGTATATGTATATATATAATATATATCTAATCTATATAATTTTATACACACATATATATATATGTATGGTAATGTATGTATGTATGTATGTATGTATGTATGTATGTATGTATATATATATATATATATATATATATATATATATATATATATATATATATATATATATATTAGAAATTTCATATATTAAAACTTCCTCTTAAACAATTTTTTTAAGTTAATTTTCTTACGGCGTCAGTAACCTGAATGTTGTGACGCTAGTTTTAGTGACTATAAATCAATCGACCAATTTCTCTCCTCTCTCTCTCTCTCTCTCTCTCTCTCTCTCTCTCTCTCTCTCTCTCTCTCTCTCTCTCTCTGAAACATAAGATGGGTGTAATCATGGCATACAATGTTGCGTCATTGATCAAGGACGTAGTTTTTTCCCTTTATCTAATATTGAACGACAACGAGAGGTCAATAATCTCTTGTTGTTTTGCCATATTTATGTGCTTCGCCAGTCGCATAATTTCAATATATATTTTCCATCTTTGTGACATTCGGCAGGGGATTATCAAGTGGTGTTGTGATTGACGTTTTATATTAAATCTACGTATGAATGATATTGATTTAACTGTACGTTACAGACTAGTACACACACAAACAAGCCACTCCAACGTCTTCTAAAAACATAACAGACACCTCACACGTCTCGACTGTCGACCTAACCGCGCAACGACTCCTCGCTGCTGGGAGAAAGGGCGCTGGTGACTGGTGCAATACATGTACATACGCTAGCGGGGTCTAAGCGATGACAGGCAGGGCAGCCGATCGAGACTACGAAGTCTACCCCAAAGCCAAATCAAAGTCCTTCAAAAAGAAGGCATCGTGCTTACCCCCATACAAATGGGAAAAAAGCACGTTAAAAGAAAGATTCATTATACGAGAAAAATGACATCTTATCCCATTTTTTAATTCTCAGAGTTTTTTATTCCTACGTGATATACAAACCGTCGGTTTTTACAATAGGATTATACTTCAGTGCATATTCCTATTGTAAAGACCTCAGGTTTGTATAGTTAGGGAAAATACAAATTACTTTAAAGATTTGTCATTTTATTATGTCACGAACTTTTCAGTGGAACTGGTTTTGTTGCAATGCGAGATCAAGTCCCGCAGGGGGGTATTGCCGTCAGTGCACCTCATGCAGTGCACTGTAGGCATTGCTTAGGTTCTTTGCAGCGTGCCTTCCCTAGGCCCCTAGCTGCAACTCCTTTCATTCCTTTTACTGTACCTCTTTTCATATTCTCTCTTCCATCTTACTTTCCACCTTCTAACAATCGTTTCATAGTGCAACTGCTTTGAGGTTTTCCTCCACCTTTGTAACCTTTTGCTCTCGGTTTTCCTCTCGGCGCTGAATGACCTCAAAGGTCCGAGCGCTTGGCCTTCGATCTAAATTGTACATGCTAGAAAATTAATGAGCTGCCGTTCATCACTTCTTTTCTACGTGATCGTTTCTTGTCGATCAAAGCCGCAGTATGCGCTACTGATGAACCATCAACTATTAAGTATGTAACTGCTAACTGTAGTACTCTGACATTTATGCCTTTGATACTGTAATCGCTATGGGTTTTACGTGTGGGGATATGAGGGAGAAGGGTTTAAGGGGGGGGGGCGGTGTTCGTGCTGTGTCGCTTATCCAGTGTTTCGGCTTATCTTAGAATTCGTTGCGTATCCTAAACATTTTCCGCTGTGACGATATCATTTAAAGCTCCGTAGTGGGGATAGTGCAGTCAGTGCGTCTCACATGGAGCACTGTAGGCATTACTTGAGGGTCATTCAGGGTCTAGCTGCAATCTCTTTCATTACTTTTACTGTATCTCCGTTCATATTCTCCTTCTTCCATCTGACTTTCCGCCCTCTCTAACAATTGCTTCATAGTGGAACTGCGAGGTTTTCCTCTTCTTACACCTTTCAAACCTTCTTACGGTCAATCTCCCTTTCAGCGCTGAATGAACTCATAGGTCCCAGCGCTTGGCCTTTGGCCTAAATTCTATGTTCTGTGCCATTCCAGTAAAAGCAGAAGTTTCTTTCATAGTGTCGTGGGTATAGATTGATTGACTGATTTATAGATTTTAGGCATGTATGCCAAGCACTGGGGCAGCTAAGGTCATTCAGCGCTGAAACGGAAATTGGCAGTGAAAAGGTTTGAAAGGTGTAGGTAGCAGGAGGAAAACCTCAAAGCAGTTGCACTATGAATCAGTTGTTAAGAGAGGGTGGACAGTAAAGTTTTTGCCGCTTTCGTTTTCTCAGAAATAGACGCCAGACGTTTGAATGAGTTACATCCGGCGTGCTCGACTTGCTCGTATTCATTTTTTCTTTTATGGAATTTAGTTTGATACATATAACCCTCCTAGTTTGAGCTTAAAGATACTTTTTATTAAGAATAAAGATACTTCCATTAAGAATCTACCCGCTGTAAAGCATTGCCTCAGTAGACTGCGTTCGATTCAGTGTGGCGACTGATTCTGTCGAGTGCAGACACAACTTTCATTCTGAATCTGCTTCTGACGCAGTTAGAAGTCTTTCCCCGTAGGGGGGTAACGCCGTCGGTGCACCTCGTTCGGCGCACTGTAGGCATCACTTAGGGTTCTTTGCAGCTGCAACCCGTTTCGTTTCCTTTACTGTACCTCCTTTCATATTTTCTTTCTTCCATCTTGCTTTCCCCCCTCCTAACAATTGATTCATAGTGCAACTGCTTTGAGGTTTTCCTCATGTCGCACCTTTCAAACCTTTTGCTGTCAATTTCCGTTTCAGCGCCGAATGACCTCAATTCGGTTCAACACAGAAGTCTGTTAACATTGGAATTGCGTCATCTTTCTTGGCTCTCTTCGCCCTTCCCGCGATGTCCCGAAGCGGCGCCGTAACAAATAGAATTCAGTGCCTCGGTCCTGCACTTTCAAGTTACTTCTCGTAATGTTGACGATGTGAGCCTTCGCTGATAGGTTTCTCTCGTTCTTGGTCTTTCTGTCAGTTAACTGAGATGTGCGGCTTCAGATCGTATCTAAGTGAAAGTTCAAGTTATTTCTTAGAATACATTTTATTTTTATATTAACTCAAAGTGTATCGGCCACTTTCATGAACTTCTTTATCACCAAATTATCACCATTCTAGTCAATCCCGGACTCCGTAAGTAGGTTAGTGCCGTCAGTGCACCTCATGCGGTGCACTGTAGGCAGTACTAAAAGATTTTTGCAGCGTTCCTTTGCCCCCCCCCAGCTGCAACCCCCTGTCATTCCTTTGACTGTACCTCCATTCATAAGATCTTTCTTCCATCTTCTGTCCACCCTTTCCTAACAGTTATTTCAGTGCAACTGCCAGGTTTTCCTCCTGTTACACCTTTCAAACCTACCTGCTCTCAATTTCCCTTCCAGCGCTGAATGACCTCATAGGTCCCAGCGCTTGGCCTTTGGCCTAAACTCCATATCCCATTCCAACAATCCCGGAAGCATTACATTCACTAGATGTCGGTTTTTGGCCTTCGTTTGATGTTCGTGATTCGATTCAGTCCCCCATTGTCTGAGGATAAATCGCGCTCTCAGAACCGTCAGTTCTGGCAGCCACTGCGTACCCAGTGGCATCGGATTCATTCTATACTCCCTCTGTCTTGGCAATGGCGGCTGCACACGTACCAGGTGATCTGTTGGAATGTAGCTGCGTTCTTAGGCAAGTACTCTGCCCGCGCATTGCCTGCAATTGTTTTCCCTTTTAGAATTTGAGCAAATTAACGGTGACATTCTCTCTCTCTCTCTCTCTCTCTCTCCCTCTCCCTCTCTTTCCCTCTCTCTCTCTCTCTCAATAGTTTCATCTTTTATGTCCGGTAGAATATTGGGCGATGTTTTTCCTGTAGTTATCAGTTGCATTAGTGCACAGTTGTCTACTCTTAGTAATTTGTGATTATGTTTATTAAGTCTCCGTCAAGCAGTTTTAGTCAAAATTATTTATAAGCATACAATGTTAGCCTGCGCCGCCACAACATTTTTTTTTTTTTTTTTCATTTATATGATAACTCAGTTTTTGTTCTTGGGGCTTTCCAGTTCGATACCGCTGGCTTTGATAGCTCGGCTGTCATTTCGTAATGCTTCGGACTCCATTACAGTGTGTTTGTAACTTTAAGCGTTGGGCACTCGCGCATGTATACACACTAGCTAACTAACTCTCTCTCTCTCTCTCTCTCTCTCTCTCTCTCTCTCTCTCTCTCTCTCTCTCTCTCAGAGGCTTAGTTTCCCCTGTTCTCTTGTTTTTAGGTTCTATCCTGATGCAAGCATAGAGAGAGGATTTGACCGTGATTGAGCTTGTGCCTGGCTTGGCATAAAGGCTCCGGAATGGTGAAATTCGAATGTTATTGTTTCCATTCACGTCGGTATAGAGTGAGTGTTGCCGTTTCTATCTTTAGCGTATAGCCAGTGCTTGGTGGGACGTCCAAGGACACATGCCTACACTCCCCGGGGGGAATTGGAAGAGCCACCGCAAATGGTAAGAACGGGTGCTATCATCCTTTTTCTCCTACTGACGGGGAGTATTCCTTAGGGCTCAAATTAAGAGGTTTGCAACCTCGCATTGAACCTTTCATTCCGCTCACAACATTCCGTCGATCATAATAAAGGGAATCATGTTCATATCCTTAATCTCACCTGCTCATTGAAAATTACTTTCGGGCAAGAGCCCGTTCTGACAGTGAGCCAGCTCAGTCAACAACAACAGTATATACCGGGATTGGTCAAATAATGAAGATGGGCACCTTTCAAATATAAGAATGGGAATACTGACGGAGAAATGGAATTCGAAGAGTTGCTTGGTTTCGAAGACCGCTGTAGATGTTCAGCAATTGGTTGGAAATACTAGCCTTTAGATGATGATGATTAAGATGAGGATTTTTATTTAGACATTCGTTAGGAACAAGCCCGACAAGTAAAAAATGCGCCGAAGTTTCTTCGGCGCAGTCGAGTTTTCTGTACAGCGTATAATGCTGTATGAAACTTTCAGCCACGGCCCATGAAACTCTCACCCACGGCCCATGAAACTTTTAGCCGCAGGCCGGTGGTCAGACGCACGATCATTGCTAAATTTAACCTTAACTAAAATGAAAGCTATTGAGGCTAGAGGGCTGCAATTTAGTATGTTTGATTATTGGAGAGTGGATGATCAACATAGCAATTTGCAGCCCTCTACCCTTAGTAGTTTTTAAGATGTGAGGGCGGACAGAAAAAGCGCGGACGGACAGACACATAGCCATCTCAATAATAGTTTTCTTTTACAGAAAACTAAAAATTGATCAACTTGTAAAGCAAACTACCGTGGAGTAAAATGCTGATATGTGATAAAAAGTGAGAAAAATCACCAACGGCATGAGTGAGGTAAAATACAAACACGGTCAAAGACAAATGAAGACTTGTTCCAATCTTTTCGCGCTTGGTCTGACCTAAAGAGGAGAATTTTAATTTTCTGATAAAATGCCCTTATATGTATATAATTTGTCCCAGTAATCATGGCCGCCATAGCCAGCTAGTGTGAAAATTTCATAATCGTGCCTTGACAACTTACCAGTCAACTGTGCGTCCGAGTTCGTAACGGTATGTTGCCCGGCATGAAATGAAACCTTCAGATTCGTTGGTTGCGGCGATAAATTTTTTTTTTCTTTGTTCCTTTCATGAACATTTTTCACTACTAGATGTACCAGGGTATGAGGCAGTTCGATTGGTACCGAGACATGTTCGTGTAGGGTAATTTTGCTGAACTGCCAGACACTTAAACCTTGTTAATGGTACCTCCGACAAGGTAGTCAAGTTTTGTTTGGTTCGGTTCGTTTGTTTTATATAATTGTTTGCCTCCCGGCGTGCATGGTTTGCAAGTAGTTACGTTGCAGTTGTATCATGAAAAGCTGGCGAAAGGTGAGGGATTCGCGACTAACAACAAGTGAAAAACATTTCGGAAGAAAATGAATGCAGCTTCGGAGAAGGAGCCCTGTATGGTGAAAGATTGCTCAGCCATGTCGGAGTTTTGCGGTCTCTGAACGTTTGTGATAGCTGATGACTGAAGAAAAAGTCACATTCATATAAGCACGGTTTTGTAGAATAAAGTTCTGTACAATCTATCATCGTTAACTGTAGAATTATATTGTTCAGGTTTTTTGTTCGTGTTAGTGACATATTCAAGGGTTTTAAGTAATGATGCTTAGGTCATATCTACAAGGAAAGAGTTTGTGGTAAATGAATATTTTGTTTATTATCTTGCCAAGGGTAATTTGGCTTTTATTTTTGAAGCTGGGACGAGATATAGGAAGCATTGAAAAACTATAATTATCGCTTAATTTTTACGTGTCTCTACCGAAGCAGGAAAAAAATATTCATAATTAAGCGAATTGCAACACTAGGAATAAAGTGCACTAATATGGAGTAGTCTGCCCCTTACGTTTCTGCTTTCCTGAAGCCAGGACCAGACCAGGTGGTGCACATGGAGTGTCGCTGTGTCTAGTGCGGGTGAGCCCTGGGATCCTTTCGTCAACGCAATTTACGTGTAATTAGAACATAAGAGCATCGTCCCAGGCTCATCGGCACACATCTGCCGGGCTGGCAGGAATAAGGGTGTGCCCCCGGGGCCGCACTTGTACTGGGCTAATTACCGAGATCATTTGGCTAAATCATCTGAGAATGTCACCACCACGTGAAGATGAAGAAACAGCCGGTGGTGTCTTGCTTTGTGGAATGGCACCTGAGATTATAATCAGTGTGATAGTCAAGGAAATCGGCAGTGTGTGTGCGTGTACGTGTGTACAATGAAACGGGGACATTCATGACGGGAAAAAATGTTCGTAGTGCAGTCAGGAATGGCACCTGAGATCGTCGTGAAAGTTCTGTTTTATTCCTCACCGTCTTTTCCTTTGAAAGGGCTTTTATGGAATGCAGGCTTCGTGTATGTACAAATTAGGGCCGAATGATGAAAGCATGTTAGTTTAGGAATATTTCAGATTCGTTTTTGTTATAAATTTATTTTTGTTTTTTTGGGGGGGGGAATTGCAGATGCTTAAGCATTTCACCGACAATGTCAACACAACCTGTAAACAAAGCTCGTAACTGAAATGCGACCACCTGTAAACAAAGCTCATAGACTGAAATGCGACAGCCTGTAAATAAAGCTCGTAGACTGAAATGCGACAGCCTGTAAACAAAGCTTGTAGACTGAAATGTGACAGCCTGTAAACAAAGCTCGTAGAATGAAATGCGACTGCAACAGCCTGTAAACAAAGCTCGTAGACTGAAATGCGACAGCCTGTAAACAAAGCTCGTAGAATGAAATGCGACAGCCTGTAAACAAAGCTCGTAGAATGAAATGCGACTGCAACAGCCTGTAAACAAAGCTCGTAGACTGAAATGCGACAACCTGTAAACAAAGCTCGTAGACTGAAATGCGACAACCTGTAAACAAAGCTCGTAGACTGAAATGCGAGAACCTGTAAAAAAAGCTCGTAGACTGAAATGCGACAACCTGTAAACAAAGCTCGTAGACTGAAATGCAACAGCCTGTAAACAAAGCTCATAGACTGAAATGCGACAGCCTGTAAACAAAGCTCGTAGACTGAAATGTGACAGCCTGTAAATAAAGCTCGTAGAATGAAATGCGACTGCAACAGCCTGTTAACAAAGCTCGTAGACTGAAATGCGACAACCTGTAAACAAAGCTCGTAGACTGAAATGCGACAACCTGTAAACAAAGCTCGTAGACTGAAATGCGACAACCTGTAAACAAAGCTCGTAGACTGAAATGCAACAGCCTGTAAACAAAGCTTGTAGACTGAAATGCGACAGCCTGTAAACAAAGCTCGTAGACTGAAATGCGACAGCCTGTAAGCAAAGCTCGTAGACTGAAATGCGACAACCTGTAAACAAAGCGCTTCGAGACTGAAATCGATAACCTTAAACAAAGCTCGTAGACTGAAATGCGACAACCTGTAAACAAAGCTCGTAGACTGAAATGCGACAACCTGTAAACAAAGCTCGTAGACTGAAATGCGACAACCTGTAAACAAAGCTCGTAGACTGAAATGCGACAACCTGTAAACAAAGCTCGTAGACTGAAATGCGACAACCTGTAAACATAGCTCGTAGACTGAAATGCCCAATTAATTTTTTCTTGACAAATACCGATGAATTTAAGAGAATGAAAGAACTGCTGGGATTTCAATTTTGGGTGAAGCACCTTCAGGTATACTATTGGTTACCGTGTGTTTCTTCTCAGTGGAGGAAATATTAGATTTTGTGGAATAAGTGGCATTTTTATTTACACTGGATATGAGTGGGTCTAATGTGTGTTTTAAATTAGCACTGTATTGTTGAAATTAGAATTATTAAAATATTTTTTTTCAAGTGGTTTGCTACTTCATATCTCTGACAGAGCTGCGATAATACCATTATTTTATTTCCAGTATCCCCCGTAGGGTGGTAATACCGTCAGTGCACCTCATGCGGTCCATTGTAGGCATTACTAAAGGTTCTCTGCAGCGTCCCTTCGGCCCCTATCAGCAACCCCTTTCATTCCTTTGACTGTACCTCCATTCATAACTTTCTTCCATCTTTCTATCCACCCTCTCCTAACAGTTATTTCATAGTACAACTGACAGGTCTTCCTTCTGTTACACATTTCAAACCTCCTTGCTTTCAATTTCCTTTCCAGCGCTGGATGACCTCATAGGTCCCAGTTCTTGGCCTTTGGCCTAAATTCTATATCCAATTTCCCCCCCCCCCTCTAAACCCCTTCAGACTTACAAAATCTGGAAATAGAGGTCCAAGATAGACTGGCAACGGTCAGATGATTTATGTTATACGCATCAACGATTATTTATTATTATTTTTTTAATTTAATGCCCAGGTTTGTCTTGAGATTGAAATCTAAGGTCACGCGGGTGATTGACCCTCAAGAAGGTTTCCTTAATAGGTGATTTCTAAGATGGCGTCCGTTTGATGTCTATATTTTTTATTTTGTTGACGAATAAGATACGTTGTGAGTTGTTTGTTAGATTGTGTCTGCCGTTGTTTGTGCGGCCTTGGATTGGTTTCTAACGTTCGTAGGTATTGTTAGGAGCCGGAAGTGATGGTATTATTAAAGGTTGACGCTCCTACAGTTAACATTATTTGCTCTCTTGCTATTTGACACAGATGAGAGAACGCCACCACTGCCCTTTAACCCGATCTCAAGATCAGATCGGTATTGTTGATTATCCACTTTTCAGTTAGCGAACGAGTAACCTCTACATTAATGTTTCACATCATGAATAGCCCTACCCTGATCGGTGGTATTATTATTATTATTATTATTATTATTATTATTATTATTATTATTATTCAGAAGATGAAACCTGTTCATATGGGCCATTGACTTGAAATTCAAGCTTCCAAAGAATATTAAGGTGTTCATTAGGAAGAAGTAAGAGTAGGCAAAGGGAAATTCAGAAAGAAGAGATAGCAGTCATTAAAAAAGAAAAAAAAAACAGATTGATAAATTAACAAATAGATAAAAATGTATTAAAGTGCAAAGAGAATAGTATTAGGGTGGTATTCCCTTTGCATTTTAATACATTTTTATCTGTTTGTTAATTTATTAATGTATTTTGTTCTTTTTTAATGAGTGGGGTCTTTTCTTTCTGTATTTTTCTTTACCTCCTCTTATTCTTGCTAAGGTACACCATATCCCCTGGAAGCCTGAATTTCAAGTCTATGGTCCCTTTGGTGGGCTTGTTCCATAAGAATAGGTTTCATCTATACTGAATAACGAGATCCAAACTTGTGAGGTTCCAAATGGTATCCTACTGTCTCCTTCTCTCTTTCGTCGGAATCTCGGTGGGGCTTTTCCAGCGACAGTCGTCTTCCTTTCGATACTTCTGGAGGAGGCTGAGGAAGATATTCAGGTCATCCGTATTGAGTCACTAGCCAGGAATTCGTCGAGTTGTGCTCTCTCTCTCTCTCTCTCTCTCTCTGAACGATGCTTCCCGCCCTTGGGGTATGTTCAACCCGCTGAGATTAAAAAACTTCTATACGAAAGAGAGGTTAATAAGTTTTTCCTATTTTTTTTTTCAAAATGCATATTATGTATATTAACAAAACTGTTCTTTTCGAAGTATTATTTTTTTTTTATTCTCACTCCAGTATTTTGTCTCATCGTAATTAATTAAACAGTTGGTCTCCGGTGATCAGATATGTAAACGATAAGGAATTTGGGTTTTTGTGTTTACACACACACACACACACACACACACACACACACACACATATATATATATATATATATATATATATATATATATATATATACATATATATATATATATATATATATATATATATATATATATATATTTATATATATATAAACACGTCTGTCATTAAACCGTATCCCCAAATTATATATATATATATATATATATATATATATATATATATATATATATATATATATATATATATATACATACATACATACATACATATACATACGTATGTCATTAAACCATATTCCATTACATTGGGTCACTCCAGGGTACCTAGGTCAAGGATGAATCTGTGTGTATACAACTCCTGCAACACAACCTGGTTCTTACATCAGTACAGAGAAGCTCATCAGTAGCATGTTCATTCCCTCCCCCCCCCTCCCCACTGCTCCATTCACTTTTCATTTCGCAGGCATTCTTGCACCTCTTGGATATTTAGACCGTGCTTTCTAACTCGTCTTTCATCCAGTGCCTCCGTCTCTGCTATTCGTGACTGTTCCTAACCATATACTTTTTTTCCAACCTATTATCTCCCATCTCTCTATATGACCAAACCATCTCGAGGTACTCCTTACCGCGGTGGTTTTTTGCTGGGAAATTTCTAGGTTTATCTCTTTGTTGTCACTTGGAGCTTCATAAACTGCTTGAAATCTGTACATTGACGTGTCTATGGAAACAAATGGGTCGACTGTAGTTTATGCATTTCCAAGCTGATATTCTAATTCTTATCGAAACTTTTTTGTTGTAAAACTTGATTCAGATATATTGAATTCCAGTACCTCATTGTAACAAAAAAAAAAAAAAGTATATCTTAGTTTAACCAGACCACTGAGCTGATTAACAGCTCTCCTTTTTGGCTGGGCCTGAAGGATTAGATTTATTTTACGTGGCTAAGAACCAATTGGTTACCTAGCAGCGGGACCTACAGCTTATTGTGGAATCCGAACCACATTATACCAAGAAATGAATTTCTATCACCAGAAATAAATTCCTCTTATTCTTCATTGGCCGGTCGGAGATTCGAACTCGCGGCCAGCAGAGTGCTAGCTGAGAACGGAACCCACTCTCCCAACGAGGAACTCCTCATTGTAACAAGCATACTGTTTTTAGCGCATGTCCAGTTGATAAGATGACTGTTTCTTCTGGGAGCTGAAATAGCGCTTTTATCCGTTGCATGCCTCGTGCCTCTTTTATTGTGGTCGATGTCTCTTTTTTTTTTTCCATTCGTATCCAGGAAGAGGAAGGTTGAATACGAAGCAGACTGGAAGGGCGCATCGTGCTAGGGAGGTTAAAGGCGTTGCTGATGAGCCTTCTGTTAAGCTGTGACAAAGGATTTTAGTATTATATTTATATTATTTGGAATGCACCTTTTGAGGCAGACAGTTTTGGAAAATGTTGGTGGGGGGGGGGGTGGATTACATTCTGACATATGGTGAAAGGGTGCATGGGCCAAATACAAGTTGAGAACCACTTGTGTTAAGGCGTATGAAGCGGCCAGTTGTGGGAGTTTTGTTTACTGGTGGACCACCCTACGCAATTCGGCAGTGGAGCATGATTGCTAATTACCGTCATGTTGTTTATTCTCTGGAGCCGCCTCTGGTAAAGATACGGCTTTTAATGTTACACACACACACACACACACACACACACACACACACACACACACACACACACACACACGAAATAAGGTAATGAGAAGAAACGGATCACAAGAAAAGTCTTCTGGAGTTGGCTGAAGGGGGAGGCCTTCTCCCTACGCCTGTTTGTCTGTCTGTCTGTCAGTCTCCGTCGGGTGTTGGTCACCTTCTTATTGGCGGGCAAATGGCAGCGGGTGGGTGCGTGGCAGTTTCATCGAAATGTAGACATGGTGTCAATATAATGACAGCGGTGGTTGTGCCCATGTTAATGGGGGCTGCCAGAGGTGTAAATAGCTCCTATCTTTACTGCCGGCATTTTTTTCCTTTTACGTCCAGGGGATATAAATTGACATCGATCCAATTAGTAATGTGATTCAAGGGTCTCTCTCTCTCTCTCTCTCTCTCTCTCTCTCTCTCTCTCTCGTTAGTCTCTTCTATTCAGAGATTCATTAATCGTCAAATGATGGTCATTTGTTTTGTCTTGTATGCATAGTATTAAAAGTAAGTTATAAGAAATTCTAACTGTTTGGATTGAGACTGTAACACATTTTTGATGCTGTAGCCGATTCGTAAAGTAGAGGATTAATGTGGCAGTGACCGCTGTCTAGGTTTTTTAGTTTTCTGAAAAGAAAACTATTGTTCCGGCTTTGTCTGTCCATCCGCACTTTTTCTGTCCGCCCTCAGATCTTAAAAACTGCTGAGGCTAAGAGGGCTGCAAACTTGTATGTTGATCATCCACCCTCCAATCATCTAACGTAGCAAATTGCAGCTCTCTAGCCTCAGTAGTTTTTATTTTACTTAAGGTTAAAGTGCGTCTGGCAACGATATAGGCCTGGCTACCACGGGCCGTGGTTAAAGCACCATGGTCCGCGGCTCATACAGCATTATATCGAGACCACCGAAAGATAGATCTGTTTTCGGTGGCCTTGATTATACACTGTAGCGGCTGTACAGAAAACTCGATTACGCCGAAGAAACTTCGGCGCATTTTTCACACGTTCATAATAGATGACAAACTTCCTTTTTGCAAGAAGTGTTATTTTACTCTGCCTTGCAACATGGCCTTGTCTTTTCTTTAATATTATTGCAGATGGATTGTTTTTTGCTAAACAAATGATCTTGTTGTTCCTTGAAGTGTGGTGAATCTAATGTTGAATATGAAATGGGGAATTGTTGTTGTTGTTGTTGTTGTGTGATACTTTCGTCTCTATTTTCTGGGTAATTCTTTCGATTGCTTTGAATTTTTATGTTGAATTTAGCTTTTCGCTGAACGTCGCAAAGTTCTGAAGTGTTTGCATACGTCTTAAGCTTTCAGTTTTTAGTTTTTGCCTTTTTTGAGGATTCAGGAAGGTGTGACAGATAGTGAATCTATTAGTGATATATATATATATATATATATATATATATATATATATATATATATATATCTATATATATATATATATATATATATATATATATATATATATATATATATATATATATATATATATATATATATATATACAGTGAATACAATAATGAACAAACTTCCACATCTTATTCTGAAACTCAAACGACAGTTCGGCTTATGTCGACAAATGAGAATGATCAAAAGAAGAAGAAGAAGAGGAGGGAAAAAAAGAAGGTGCCTTTGGAGGACGAAGCTGGACGGCGCTGCTTCAGGATTGCTGCAGCAAACCTGTCGCGGCGGCGGCGGCGGCGGTGGTGGTGGTGGTGGTGGTGGTGGTGGTGGTGGTGGGGATGGCTTGGTTGTAGGTAACCTACTTGTGGAAGGCGTATCTCTAGAGGCATGAGGCGCCATCCAGGGTGGAGGCTATCGCAGGAGTAATGTCTCCGATGTTCTCTCACGTTTGCCTTATCGCTTTTATGGATGTTAGTGGCCAGAAGACATTATCGCCAGTCCAAAAAAATCGGGGTTGCGAGACACGACCACAAAACGGGCGAAAATTACCCCGAGGAATGTTGTTCCCGGAACAGCGGGGATTCGAAATGTGTCCGCGGCCAGATAAAAGCCGATAGCAGCACTCGGGGAGTTTAGTGCCTCGCTGGTGATTCGGGCGAGGATATAGATGGATGTCCAGATAGCGGGAGATTCTCGCCAATATTGTGCTTTTATTGAAGAAGGGCTGAGAGGAAACGGCTCAGGGCTTGTGCTCGTCCTTCGCCTCGTGTGTGTGTATATATATGAGGATGTTGATAACTTTCCGGATCCAGAGTCAGCACGTTTGTTATTAGATTCGACGAACCCCGCGTAAGAGCGCCCGGCACGTTGTAAGGTGAAGTGACAGAGAATGACCGAAAAATCGAATGAGAAATGACATGAAATGGAATGTAGCGGAGTTAGGTCGAGACGAGATGTATTTATGAGACTGTTTTGGTGTTGCAGTGGCTGATGATGTTAAGAAGAGGATGGATGGATTTAGAGAGATTGGTTGGCTAGAAATGCAGAATCCATCATCACACATAACCTGTTTTCGTTGAAAAATGGAAGACTAGCTTTATGTTTTGTAGTGCATATATATACATATATATGTGTTGTATATATATGTATATATATACATATGTGTATATATATATTATGTATATATACATATACTGTATATATGTGTGTCTGTGTGTGTATACACGCGTGCATGAATGCAAATGACACAATGTGAAGAGTAGTAACTTAAGCTGTTTTCATCCTTCAATTAAGCGTTCGTATTACTACTATCTTTTAAGTGCAGTGTTAAGTCTCTCTCTCTCTCTCTCTCTCTCTCTCTCTCTCTCTCTCTGAGTGACCGTTATGTAGCTACATGAGGTCATAACATTTTTGTCTGAGGTAGAATTCTGCCAATGTCTGACCCCATGAACAATATCAATGAAGACTTTTTTTTTTCAATGGTTATCTGATCTTTTTTCGGAGAAAGGTTATTTTCGTAGCTCCAGATGGGGACTGGTTGGCCTAGGCGCGATGGTTGATTCTTGAGGGAATTCGTAAGCGGTGATCTTATAACTTGTGAACCTTTATTTTTTTTTCTTGTGTATATTGTCTAGTGGAACCATTTATGAATAGTGGGTGTTGAAAAGTAATTGCTATCTTGCCTGTTCTGCAAAATTCGGTTTGCATTACTTTTATTTTCTTCTTGAGTGAATACTCCTTAGTGCACCTGTAGGCATTACTTAAGGTTCTTTGCAGTGTACCTTCAGCCCCTCGCTGCAACCCCTTTCGTTCCTTTTACTGTATCTCCTTCCATATTCTCTTTCTTCCACCTTACCTCCTACCCTCTCCTAACAATTAATGCATAGTGCAACTGCTTTGAGGTTTTCCTCCTGTTACGCCTTTCAAACCTTTTACTGTCAATTTCCGTTTCAGCGCTGAATGACCACATAGGCCCCAGTGCTTTGGCCTTTGGCCTAAATTCTATATTCAGTTCAATTCTTGAGTGAATCATTTCTTGCATGTTGTGTCTGTCGTGCCTGTTTCTCCATGTACTTTTTGAATTACTGTCTGCTGCAGGTTTTGAAGAGCAATTTGTGAATTTGTTACTGTGTTGTACGCAAGGGTGTTGTTATTATTATTAATATATTAGCCTTGGATGTTGTGGTTTACGGTCTGTGGTCCGTCGCTTTGACGCTTGACGGGTGAAGCGTGACGTGTTGTGGTTAGCAACAGTGTTTTAGGATTCGTTGAGCGCTAGCTCTCCCTTTCAAACTCTTCAGGAAACCGGACAGTTTTTTTTTTTTTTTACAGTCACTTAAGGTTGCTGATTTTATCTTTGTTTTCACAGGAGAGTCGTATTTTCCTGTGTCAGACGGCGTTAAATGTTCTTGTGTAGTTTTCATTGACAGTTTTGGTTTTTAGTTTTCTGTAGAAGAAAACTGTCGAGATGGCTATTTGTGTGTCCGTCCGCACTTTTTCTGTCCGCCCTCAGATTTTAAAAACTACTGAGGCTAGAGGGTTGCAAATTGGTACATTGATCATCCACCCTCCAGTCATCAAACATACCAAATTGCAGCCCTCTAGCCTCTGTAGTTTTTATTGTATTTAAGATTAATGTTAGCCACGAAAGTGCGTCTGGTATAGGTGCCAACAACAGAGACTATTAACGGGCCGCTACTGAAAGTTGCATGGGTCGCGGGTGAGAGTTTCATGGGCCGTGGCTGAGAGTTTCATACAGCATTATACGCTGTACAGAAAACTCGACTGCGCCGAAGAAACTTCGGCGCATTTTTCACTTATTTTTTTTTTTATGTTTGTATATTAGCGTTCCGTTTGTTCCTGGGATGGAGAATATTTTGCACACTCCCCGGTAAGTGGTTTTACCCTTTTAGGGGATTCCTACTTGGATATTTATGCTGATAACGTTTGGTTTCAGCAGCAGTTGTCGTAGAGGTGACAGTTTCCTTATTACTCTCCCTACTAACGAAGTAGCCGGTGCCTGTACTGTAGTTTTTCCTTGTCTGTCCTTTAGTGCATCACAGTTTCTGTCACAGTGGCCTTGTCATCGCGTCCGTAGGGATAGTGCCGTTAGTGCACTTCGCGTGGTGCACTGTAGGCATTACTTAAGGTTCTTTGCAGCGTTCCATCGGCCCCTAGCTGCAACTCCGTTAGTTCCTTTTACTGTACCTCAGTTCATATTTTCTTTCTTCCGTCTTACTTTCCACCTCTCCTAACAGTTGATTCGTAGTGTAACTGCGAGGATTTCCACCTGTTACACCTTTCAAACCTTTTACTGTCAATTTCCGTTTCAGCGCTGAATGACCTCATAGGCCCCACTGCTTGGTCTTTGGCCTAAATTCTGTATTCTTTATTCAATTCCTTGCCTTCGCAACTCCTACACATTTGTCAGTCAGACTTTTTGCTAATGGCGTAATTTTTCATTTAATGCATTTGTTTTCGAGAAAGATTTACATTGAATAACTTTTTCCCTCTACTGGCGTGCTTTGGAATACTCTTCCTGATTTTATTTTTATTGCCTTTGACAGTAGAGCACATTTTGGCTCACAGCACCAGGTATGCTAATGAGAGGCGGATGTACCATCTAGATGGTAAAACCTTGACAGAGATTTTGGGAGACAGCATTGAACTTGGCCATTTATCGAGTTTGTTTTTTTAAAGGCTTGTGCTTTTTATGAAAATATCTTATAATGTTATACAATAATGTCTTTTCTGAATGATATCATTTTAATTCCATTAGAAATTAAATCTCTTCCATTTTACCTTTTTTTAACGTTGACCTTTAGAATGTTTAATTTTGATATCATTATTTATATCATTTCCGTTTTCAACCATTAGAATATCTGTTATTTATATCGTTATTTAGATAATTTCCATTCTCATTCATTCTCCTCATAGCGCCGAATGACCCTATGGGTCCCAGTGCTTGGCTTCATGCCTGAATCACATGTTCCATTCCATTCCATTCCATTCCATTTGAAATTCTCTGTAGAAGTGGGCGGCTTTTGCCACGTCCAAGTTAATCTCCTTAACTGCATTCCTTCCTACCTAGTTTGCCCTCTTTTCCTTGTTTTCCTCGGGGGTGTTGCAAAGGAACTGAAGATCAATAAGTCCTTGGGGGTGGGGTGAGGGCATCTTGTACCTCCCCCCTCTCCCCTTTCCTTTGGAATTTAAAAAAAAATTGTTTGCTGTAATTGCATTTTGTTTACATCTGCCTTTATTTTCACATTGACAGTAATAGTAGATTTAATTTCGTGGTTTTTCAATGGCAGTTATATTCATTGTGTGTGTGTGTTTGTATGTGTGTGTGTGTGTTTTGGTCCTTTATTGTTGCTTTTAGTTTTCTGTAGAAGAAAACTGTTGTGCCGGCTTCGTCTGTCCGTCCGCACTTTATTCTGTCCGCACTTTTTCTGTCCGCCCTCAGATCTGTAAAAAACTACTAAGGCTAGAGGGCTGCAAATTGGTATGTCTATCATCCACCCTCCAGTCATCAACCATACCAAATTGCAGCCCTCTGACCTCAATAGCTCTTATTGGATTTAAGGTTAAAGTTAACCATAATCGTGCATCTGGCAACGATATAAGCCATGCCACCACCGGGCCGTGGTTAAAGTTTCATGGGCGGCGGCCCATACACCATTATACCGAGACCACCGAAAGATAGATCTGCTTTCGGTGGCCTTGATTATACGATGTACAGAAAACTTCGGCGCATTTTTTACTCGTTTCTCATAAGTTTCACCACATGCTTGTAAGGTGTTATTATACAGCGCTTCTGTCACAATTGCACCGTTACCGTAAATTCTGCCACGTTTTCTTTGTCATGCTCAAGTTCCTATTGAAAGGTTATCGATTTGTTTTCTTGCCAGGCAAAACTGTGTGCATTCGGCATGTTAATTCATTTGATTTCAATATCACTCTGGTGGTTGGCATGCTTATTTTTAATTACCAGAGTAATGTGAGTTATGGTTTCTTGGGTTTCAAAACCTTCCAAAATCGCCGTGTGGTTGGAATGATCATACATAAAGTAGCTTCCTTATTTACTGTACATTGTGATCGAAAGGTAAGTTACTGTTTGAAAGCATTTTATTTCTTTGGTTATTCTCTCGTTCCAGGTTTCACCGATTTATTATTATTATTATTATTATTATTATTATTATTATTATTATTATTTTCTCTGGTCATTCCTACGATCCAGGTTTCACCGATTTATTATTATTATTATTATTATTATTATTATTATTATTATTATTATTATTATTATTATTATTATTATTATTATTATTATTATTATTTTCTTTTGTTATTCTTACGATCCAGGTTTCACCGATTTATTATCATTATTATTATTGTCGCTGTTGTTGTGTTGATATGATCGTTGATTTCCAATGTTATTTTGAAGCGTCGCTCGCTCTCTTTCCACGTTCTTTTTATATATATATAGTCCTCATTGACATCAGTGATTGTCCATTTATTCATTTCCCGTATCATTCATTGCTCTTTGTGGAGGGTATTTGGTAATGGCGAATCGTACCCTCGCGTTCCCGAGGGCCCCGGAGAGTTGAACTCGAACCTTTCGAAAAGCTTCAAGTTGAAATGGGGGCGCTTCTCCCCGGGGAGTCTGCGGCCGTTCAAAGTTCAAAAGAGAACGCCAATTCACAGATAGGGAAAGTTCAGCTGCTGAACACTGAAGGAGATATTGCAGCACCAGGCGCTGCTTTTCTGCTGCTTCTTATTGCAGCACCAGGCGCTGCTTTTCTGCTGCTGCTTCTTCTTCTTCTGCTTCTTCTTGTGCTTCCTCTGCTTCTTCTTCTTCTTCTTCTTTGGATTTTGATGCCGTTTGCGTTTTGCTTCGCTGTTGTGGTTTTGTTGTTTTCGTTTTTGCTCCCGTTTCTTTCGTTCCTTTTTGCGACTTGTGGTTACTTTCGTTTGTTTCTGTGCCTTTCGTTCCTTTTTGTGATTTGTTGTAACTTTCGTTGTTTCTGTTTTTTTTTTTTTTTAGTTACTTTTTGTAATTTGTTGTTACTTTCGTTGTTTCTGTTTCTTTCGTTTTCTCTTGTGGTTCGTTGTTACTTTCGTTGTTTGTGTGTTTTTTAAGTTGCTTTTTGTAATTTGTTATTGCTTTCGTTGTTTCTGTTTCTTTCGCTCCTTTTTGTCGTTTGTCGTTACTTTCGTTGTTTCTATTTTTTTAGTTTTTTAATTTGTTGTTATTTTCGTTGTTTCTGTTTCTTTCGTTCCTTTTTGTAATTTGCTGTTACTTTGGTTTTTTTTTTTTTTTTACTTTTTGTGATTTGTGGTTACTTTCGTTTGTTTCTGTTTCTTTCGTTCCTTTTTATCATTTGTTGTTACTTTCGTTGTTTCTGTTTTTTTTAGTTACTTTTTGTAATTTGTTGTTACTTTTGTTGCTTCTGTTTCTTTCGTTTTCTCTTGTGGTTCGTTGTTACTTTCGTTGTTTGTGTTTTTTTAAGTTACTTTTTGTAATTCGTTATTACTTTCGGTATTTCTGTTTCAGTCGTTACTTTTTTAATTTGTTGTTATTGCTGTTGTTTTTATTGTGTCATTTGTAATTTTGTTGCTAATGCTGTTGTGATTTTGTTATTGTTTTTGTTTCATTTGCAGCTTTGTTGCTATTGCTGTTGTAATTTGTTATTGTTTTTGTTGTTTCCTTTGTCATTTTGTTGCCATTGCTATTGTAATTTTTTGTCGTTGTTTCTTTTGAATTACCTGTTATTGTAATTTTGTCTTGCTTGTTGGACTTTGTTGCTGTTTTGGCGTCGCTATTTTCATTTGCAACTTTTTTTTCCTGTAGCTGTTCTGATTTTCACTATGCTGTAATTGTTTTATGTTGTTCCTGTGAAATGTTGCTGTATTTCGCCTTGCTGTTGGGATTTTATGATTCCTGCTGTGGCCATTACAATTAAATTTTGTCACTTTTATTCCGCTGCTATGTTTATGTGTGTGTGTTTTTTTTTTTTTTGGTCGATTTTAGTTTTTGGCATTTGGATTTTGTAGTCACTTTTTATAAAAAGGAGGAAAGAGGTCAGGCAACGCGCCAAAGGAAGGCCATTGGAAATAGAAAAGGAAACAGCTTTTTTTTATTGCCAACAACTACACACCGAAGTGGAAGATAAAAGATGAGAGGTGAGTTTCCAGGGAGGAGTAAGAAAGCATTAGTCAGTGCCAGACGTTGTTCAGTGCCTTTGATATATCAATTGCGACAACTAAAGACTCCCCAGAATTCCTTAAGGGAAATGCCCCTGGACCCTAATAATAATAATAATAATAATAATAATAATAATAATAATAATAATAATAATAAATAATAATAATAATAATAATAATAACAGGGTTTGGGAAAATTTGAAATATCAATTGTGACAACTAAAGACTCTCCAGAAATACTTAAGGGAAATGCCCCTGGACCCTAATAATAATAATAATAATAATAATAATAATAATAATAATAATAATAATAGGAAGAATAGCAGGGTTGGGTAAAATCTGAAATAATTTCGCGGTAATGTATGTAAAGACAATACAATGTAGCTCAAGGAATTAGAGCTCATGTTTTCGTGCATTGCTGAAGTAATCTTTGTATACTTACACAATGTGTATCCATATGTCTTTGACCACTGGCTTCTACATATGTAGAATATAGATCCCTGATCTGGTCTCTAAAACGTCCCTAGGGTCGGGACTTGCAGTCTCGACCATAGTGCAGTTCCTCATTGGACGGGTGGGTTCCATTCTCAGCTTGCCCTCTGCTGGCCCCGCATTCGAATCTCCGACCGGCCAATGGAGAACAAGAGGAAATCATTTCTGGTGATAGCAAATCATTTTCGCTAATGTGGTTTCGGATTCCACAATAAGCTGTAGGTCCTGTTGCTAGGTAACCAGTTGGTTTTAGCCACGTAAATAAATCTAACTTTTCGGGCCAGCCCTTTAGAGTTGTTAATCAGCTCAGTGGTCTGGTTAAACGAAGGTATACTTAACTTCGACCATGGTGTACATTTTTAGTGTAATTTCTATTTTATGACTTGGACGTTCATCAGGAGTTCTAATGCAATGTCGGTATGTTTTGTATCATCATCTATTGAAACACTGATTTAGTTTACTCCGTAGGGGGCAGTGCCTTTTACTGTCGATTTCCGTTTCAGCGCTGAATGACCTCATAGGTCCCAGCGCTTGGCCTTTGGCCTAAATTCTATATTCAATCAATCAGTCGCTAATTTAGTTTGAAAAGACATCATGCTTTCCTTTTGTTTGTTAAAATTGGATGTGTTTTTCTTCGCAGGAGGACGAGAATACTCTGCGGGAACGGTAAGTTTGTGAGATGTGTTTCTGGTTCTTGGCCACATTTCGCGGAGCAGACTTGATCAAAGATTTGGTGATTATATATTCTCTCTCTCTCTCTCTCTCTCTCTCTCTCTCTCTCTCTCTCTCTCTCTCTCTCTCTCTCTCTCTCTCTCAGCAGACTGGCTGTGTTTTTGTTTACTCATTAAACTCGGTAATTGCATTTCATTTCATCATCTGTTTGCTCTGTCAGGGTTATAGTTGAATAATGTCTAAGCTTTGTTTAGGGTAGGTCTCTTGATTTATGTATTTTCCATTTCTTCCAAAACTTCCTATCATTGTGACGATTTTCTTGTGAGGAGAATATTGTATTAGGTTAGTAATGTGTGCAGATAATGTAGTTATTATCGTTAATATCACAGATGTCACTTTTTAGTTGTAAAAATAGTCCTGTAAGCCCGAGGGATCCCATAAGGAAAACAGCCCGGGAAAGGAAGAAGCTTAGAAGTACAGAATAAAGTGTCCAGGAGAAATAACAAAAAATAGCACATATGATATACCAGTTAAACCATGAAATGAGACTTACGTGAGCGTGTTCAACATGGTTGGCGTCAGTGACCCTAGTAGTTACGTTGTCTTATAACTTTAAGCCAGTCAAGCAGTTTTTAATTTATAATTATTTCCTTGACTGACTTTGGATTGTTTTTCTGGAGATGAAGAAAGTCTACAGTGATAAATTTTTTTTTTTATTCATTACATTCATGAATGGGGAACGAAGGTTTTAGCTTTCTGCAAAAGAAAACTATTGAGATGGCTTTGTCTGTCCGTCCGCACTTTTTCTGTCCGCCCTCAGATCTTAAAAACTGCTGAGGCTAGAGGGCTGCAAATCGGTATGTTGATCATCCATCTTCCAGTCATCGAACATATCAAATTGCAGCCCTCTAGCCTCAGTAGGTTTTATTTTATTTAAGGTTAAAGTAAGCCATGATCGTGCGTCTGGCACCGCTACAGGTGCCAACAGCACAGGCCACCACCGGGCTGTGGCTGAAAGTTTCATCTGCCGCGGGTGAGAGTTTCATGGCCTGTGGCTGAGAGGTTCATACAGCATTCTACGCTGTACAGAAAACTCGATTGCGCCGAAGAAACTTCGGCGCCCTTTTTACTTGTTTAGTTTTAGTTTTGAGATCAAGAACTTGTGATCAACTATTTTAGTAACATGACAAAACTCCTGTATTAGGAGGGAGAGGACATTTAACGTGTCCTATCGCTATCTGGCGTCCTATGTTTTTGATTTGCCATGCTAGCCTTTGCATTTTTTTTATTTTGTAAAAAAAAAATTATTGAATGAGCTTTGAAGTATTTTGACACACTCATTCAGTTCATCATCTTCCTTACGAACGTCGAGATCTTGCTTGAAGTGTTCGTGTGTTTTCTGTCATAGCTATTTCGTGAGGCCCTGAGTATCTGGCAAGATTTTTTATTCGTCGAGTCAAACTGAGGGTATTTAGTATGTTTGTTTTTCTTATATTTTTGGGTAAAGTATGGTGTCGAATATTGGGCTTTGGCTAATCTTGCTATGTGTGAATTAAGATACGAACTAGCTTCTGCTCTTGCTACGTAAAAATACAAAATCTACAAAACATGTCTAAATTTTGAAACTTGAAGCGCTCATTTTGAGAGGTGTGCGAGACCTGCATTTTACTTACTTCGTTTGTTTCCACTTCCTTGACTTTACATAAAATAAGACCCCGCACAGGGGGTAGTGCCGTCAGCGCACCCTCATGTGGTACACTGTGGGCATTACTTAAGGGTCTTTGCAGTGTCCCCTCCTTAGGCCCCTAGCTGCAACCTCTTTCATTCCTTTCACTGTACCTCCGTTCATATTCTCTTTCTTCCTTGAGGTTTTCCCCCCGTTTCGCCTTTCAGACCTTCTTTCTGTCGATTTCTCGTTCAGCGCTGAATGACTTCATAGGTCCCAGCGCTTGGCCAGTGGCCTAAGTTCTATATTCTACTCTGTAAAATCAGAAAAGTTGTCCAGGCAATTAATTCTGACATTTTTTTTTTATCTGTTCTGCACGAAAAATGATTTTTGGAATTTTTTTTTTACCCTTGTCATGAAATTGTTTTTTTCAAGATGTGCATTTGATTTATTGTCCCTGAAATTCAAACGTTTATGTATTGGTATACTTAGTTATAGTCTGGACTATTATGTATTGGTATACTTAGCTCTAGTCTGGACTATTATGTATTGGTATACTTAGCTCTAGTCTGGACTATTATGTATTGGTATACTTAGCTATAGTCTGGGCTATTATGTATTGGTATACTTAGCTATAGTCTGGGCTATTATGTATTGGTATACTTAGCTATAGTCTCGACAATTATGTATTGGTATATTTAGGTATAGTCTGGACAATTATGTATTGGTATACTTAGCTGTAGTCTGGACAATTATGTATTGGTATACTTAGGTATAGTCTGGACGATTATGTATTGGTATACTTAGCTGTAGTCTGGACTATTATGTATTGGTATATTTAGCTATAGTCTAGTATACTTAGTTATATTCTGGACAAATAGCGTAGCTCCTAACTGGGTGGGTGTGAATTCGCTGAATTGTTATTCTGTTTACTGAATTACCACTCACGCTCTCTCGTTGGTGTGGGTGGTGTTCTTTGTATTAATTTGTAAAAATCATTTTAACTCTCTCTCTCTCTCTCTCTCATCTGTAGGTGTGATTGATGTTCTTTCTATTCTGATTGTTAATGAACATGTCTCTCTGACTTCTAGGTGTGATTGATGTTCTTTCTATTCGATTGTTAATAAACATGTAATTATAAATATTTTTATTTTCGTCCCCATTTTTCAATTCGGCGTGAAAGTAAATGTTTTATTAAAATGATTGAACTTCAAGTGTTGCATCTACTCTTTGTGCTACATGCGTATTTTTACTTTTTTCATTAATACTTTTTTCATTAATACCTTTAATGTGATGTTTTTTGTAAACAGTCGTTAAAAAATTAACCGAGAATAAAACGCTGTATTTTTCAATCTTTTTTTTTTTTACTTACCTGTAAGAGTAAACCTTGTTTTTGCACCCGGTCCCTCTGTTCCTCCCTCCTTCCCCGGGAGTCATAGCCCCCCCCCCCCACCTGTCATATGCTTGTGAAGATGGGAAAAGGCATATGACGCGACGGCATTCTGCCGTGACGTCACCTTCAGATCATCATCATAGAGATATAAAACAAATGAGCGTGAGAGTGACGCTTTCTCTCGTGTCTTTGATATGCAAATGTCAAGCGCTGTTGTTCCCTTTGAGGAAGTTGTTTACATCGTACGCGGCCTCCCTCATCACTCATCATTGTCCTCGCAGTTTCCTCGCTTCCATGTCCTCCTCCTCCTCCTCCTCCTCCTCCAGCATCGTCCCCTCGCTTCCATGGGGAAGCGTTGGAGTTTTAGCAAGTCTTTATGATCCTGGCGCTGAGAGACGCCCAGTGTCACCGTGGAGGAAATCTGCGCTATGTAGACGCCCCGATCGATGGCCCAATTGGGGCCCCTGTTTCACACTTCCTTTGACGAGTCTGTATCATATCGAATTGAATGGTCTTCCTCCCCGCCTTCTCTTTTGAGCTTACTGGGGTTTCAAGGCGAACCTGGTGGTACACGACAACCAGGAGGTAACAATGGAATGGAAATTGGGCTTCAATTTATCTTGAATCGCTTGGTGGGCAGATCGCATGAAGAGGTGGTGTCGATATAGACATCTTATTTGCCCGTTCTCGCGTTCGTGTTTGATAGACGTGTTGGGTTCGATAGACTGTTCTGTTCCAGTTTTTAGTGACACTATTTACTGTGAAATACAGTTAAATTTTTTAAAAAAGCTACATGTTGATGTTGTCTGAAAACTTGATTATAGTAAGTTGAAATTGTTGTTATCTTGCTCAGGACGGGTGTACAAGAACTGGGTTGAGTTTTGAAAACACGGTAGGCGTCCTAATATTGTTAGTTTGCGAATATTCCCGTTGTAATAGAATTAGGCGCTTTCATTCTTCTCATTTTAATGTTAAAGAATGATTTTGAATTGATTACCTGATTTATCAAATGAAAGAAAAAATATAGGTTTGCATACCTTATCTTACTCAGAAGCTAGCTCTCAGGGTTACAAAGTCTTCCTCTGTTTTTAATCCAGGTTGAATATGATTCAGGGAATTCTGTAATGAATATAAGGAAAGTGAAATTGCAAACGCGTAACTATTAAGCCAAGGAAAAAATAAAGGTCTGTGAATATGATAGTTTTAAAAGATGCATTTTTAGGATACTTTAACTCATGAAGTGCATATCCGTGGTTGAAACGTTTTCAAGGGTTTTCTTTTTTCTTGCAATTGTTTACATTCTTCACTATTTTAAAGAGCCTTTGTCCGTACGGGAATACATACCATCGCCTTTTAATTAAGAGCATCTCGAGCGCATGCTCTGGAGTGACTCTTTTATGAAACGCTCTGGTTATTATATTCAAGACAAAAAGATATTACTTTTAAAATTTAAAAATTTGTCATTTTAACCCCTCATGTCTCACATAGTGTTCCTTTACCTTTAGCCTGGCAGCTCTTCGTTGAGTCGAGTCGGTAGAGCTGCGGACTGGCACTCGTTGGGCGGAGTTCGATCCGGCCGGCTTGATGAAAGAGTTAGAGGAATTTATTTCGGTGATAGAAATTCATTTCGCTATAATGTTGTTCGATTCCACAATAAACTGTAGGTCCTGCTGCTACAACCAACTGGTTCTTAGCCACGTAAAATAAGTCTAAACCTTCGGGCCAGCCCTAGGAGAGCTGTTAATCAGTTCAGTGGTCAGGTGAAACTAAGGTATACTTAACTTCAGCCTGGGCTGTCTCACCTTACCCATATCCGATCATACGAATCTTTGCGGTCCGTTAAAGAAAATCCTGCTTAGGTTTCATTCTTATATTCACAAGCCTTGTTCTCTAAACCTTGACTGTATTGTAGACGTCCCCGTAGGGGGGTTAGTGCCGTCGCGTGCGCGTCACGTGGTGCACTGTAGGTATTACTTAAGGTTCTTTGCAGCGTCCCTTCATCCCCTAACGGCAATCCTTTAATTCCTTGTACTGTACCTCCGTTCATATTCTCTTTCTTCCATCTTATTTTCCACCCTCTCTTAACAATTGATTCATAGTGCGACTGCGAGGTTTTCCTCCCTTTTCATCTTTCAAACTTTTTCACCGTCAATTTCCGCTTCAGCGCTGAATGACCTCATAGGTCCAAGCACTTGGCCTTGGGCCTAAATTCTATATTCGATTCTGTTCTCTTCTCTAAACCCCTATTGAGGGAGTTTTGTGAACATCTTATTTGTAGCTGTAACTGGTTACCAGATAATAAAGCATGCACAAGCATGCAAGTAAACAGAAATAGAAGCGAAATCATACATAAAGACATTCAGTCTAGTGTATATTTTTCTCCTTTTTTTTTTTGCACTGAAAAATATTTTTACGGAAATGTTGCTGACTGGGGAGGAAAGGGATAGAGTTAGAGTGAGAAAGTGTGTGTGTGTGTGTGTGTGTGTGTTTTTGAGCCAAAGGACGATTGTGGCCCAGAACCGCCGGGGATATTGGAAACAGTCCAGGCTAAATATGTTGTTTCTCTTGCTCTCATAATTTAGTTATACTGTATGTTTTGGCCGGTTGTAAAGAATGGAGGAAGTACGGAAGTGGCTAGTATATTAGGCTCTCAGGCAACTGGGGAGCCTTTTCCATTTCAACACATTTTTCCAAAACGTAGAATCGATTACATACTTTGAGTTCGCTTTTCGATATCATCAGTTCCTAGGTGTAATTTTGTAACATACTATCAACACCCCCCCCAACCCTTCCATACTCCGGAGACTTGTAGCTGGCTCCAACTTGGCTTCCGTGTCTCCAGGGGACTTGAGGAAGAAGGGACTATGTAGTTTATCTTTCCAAAACTAAATCAAATCAATATAATTAATAGAGGCTATCCCCCCCGGGAATTCCGGAGGGAATGTAATGTTCCTGGTGTTGATAGAGATCCACTGCTGGTTCCCAGAGAAGCCCAGATGCCTTATTTTATGATAAATATGGCCTCTCTGCTGGCTTAATTGTTGAATCCAGGGACCCTTGTTTTCCAAAGGGACCGGCTCGCAAATTCCTGAGATGTTTTTTTTTTGCCATGCCCCTAGATTAGATTAGGTTAGGTTAGGTTAGGATAGGTTAGGGGAAAAATGCGGCCGGGTACCTCGCTTTTGGCCAAGGTGCCTTCCACCCATTTCAAATGGAGTGGTTTGTCATTGAAGGACAATCTTTCTTATTTCTGTATGCTTGTCGTTTGGTATTACCTTTTCTAGTATCTTTGTTACAAGTGTAAAAAATATAGTACAGGAAATACATTTGTTAGAGACTATTTGAGGAATAAGAGGATGTTATACTACAGATAGAATCTGTTGCGATTATCGGTAATGATTGTTCTGGCGTTTAAGGTAGTGCCATCCTAGTCATTGTATTCGCTACTCTTGTTTGTCAAGGTCAGATCACTGGTCGTGAGATATATATATATATATATATATATATATATATATATATATATATATATATATATATATATATATATATATATATATATATATATATATATATATATATGACTTTTATCACATCGTGATTTACATTAAATCAGTAATCAACAAACGTCCTTTAATATCAGTTCGCTTACTCCGGAAATAATGTATTCTCATATATGTTAGTTTAAGTTGGGAATTTTTAGTTGATAATAAGTTTATCAACTAAAAAATTCCCTTCGGTAACATATATGAAAATATATTATTTGAGGTAGAGCGAATGGATATTAAAGGATGTTTTTGAACTTACTGATTATATATATATATTTATATATATATATATATATATATATATATATATATATATATATATAATTATAAACTTTTGGAGAAAATAATTTTGTTTAGCAATTTTTACATTTGCACGATGCTCATAGCTACCAACATCAACGACGGATTTTAAAATATAAGACACTTTGTCCGAAACAAGGTTTAAGATATTTTCAAACCGAATATCAACGTTTTCAGCAATAATATAACTACTAAAAACAGCGAGTTAAAATCTATCTCAGTATATTTGCCTGGGAAATGCCATCAAGTGAATGTTGAAGATGACATTAAATATAAATATATATATATATATATATATATATATATATATATATATATATATATATATATATATATAGTGTGTGTGTGTAAATTAAATTTCAAGCATGCTGAATGTTCAGTTTGGTTCGTAATTTTGATTTCACGTACGTTTGGGCTCCGTAGTAGGCGCCATCTGTTACGGTGAAGGACATTGGCCAGAAATTGTCTCCTGAAACATTCGCCGAAAGCGTTACAGTAGTATGGGGTTTAACCATACATACACACACACACACACACACACACACACACACACACACACACACACACATATATATATATATATATATAATATATATATATATATATATATATATATATATATATATATATATATATATATATATATATATATATATATATATATATATATATATATATATATATGTGTGTGTGTATTAATAGTTTATATTTTGCTGCATTTGCTGGTATTTTTACGATATTCACAAAAACTTACTGTTTATGAGTGATGTTCCTCCATTGTGGGCCGTTGTCTCTTTTCTTTGAAGCTGATGAGAATGTTTCCACCCCGAATGGTGGGGAGGACGCGCACGTTATCCACTTGTCCTTCCTTTGCTTTTGATACGGAATGTGATTCCCTTGACCTTAATTGTTGTTAAAGGATTGTTTTGATTTACGCTTTCATATACGTGTAAACTGTACAATTTGGCTTTCGGTTTTTGCGTTTGACCGATTGTCCTTACATATGAAATCCAGATGTAGTTATTGTTAAAACCCTCATTTGATAATTAGAATTTATTTACAGTCAGCTTTTTCGTGTTTTTTTTTTTTTAGTTTCTGTAAAAGAAAAATATTGTGCCGGCTTTGTCTGTCCGTCCGCACTTTATTCTGTCCGCACTTTTTCCTTTCCGCACTTTTTCAGTCCGCCTCAGATCTTAAAAACTACTGAGGCTAGAGGGCTGCAAATTGGTATGTTGGTCATCCGCCCTCCAATCATCAAACATACCAAATCGCAGCCCTCTAGCCTCAGTAATTTTTATTTCATTTAAGGTTAAAGTTAGCCATAATCGTGCTTCTGGCAACGGTATAGGACAGACCACCACCGGGTCGTGGTTAAAGTTTCATGGGCCGCGGCTCATATAATATTATACCGAAATAGATCCATTTTCGGTGGCCTTGATTGTACGGTGTAGCGGCTTGCACAGATAACTCGATTACACCGAAGTAACTTCGGCGCAATTTTTACTTGTTTTTTATTGACTTTGTTTTATCGTCGTTTCTTATAGATCAGTGATTTAGAGTTTCTTATGCGTGTCTGTCATATACGTACATGACGAGGCTTATCCGAACGTTTTGCTTCTCTGAGAAGCCGGCGGCTTCTTATCCTGCCGCCCAAATAGCCAGAGGCCTGTTTGTAACTGGATAAGACGTGTAATCAGAATATTTATGAACCTCTTGGGGGTCTTCGGCGACCCGTCGTGACGTCACGCTCAGTGACTGAGGTTTGTTGTGACAGCGAAAACATTGGCGAGTGACGTCACATTGACGTTAAGAATTGGGTTAGAAGATGGCGCTAGAAGTGCAGCCCCCTTCGTCATGACACAGAGACATCACTCACTGCTCGAGATCTATTGATTGATCGGTGGCTCTCCTTTTATCTTTGAGTTCTGTTTTTTGGAATGTGGACGAAGAATGAATTGTCCTTTCGAAATATGGGTGAAGAATGAATTGTCCTTTCGAAATATGGGTGAAGAATGAATTGTCCTTTCGAAGTATGGGTGAAGAATGAATGGTACTTTCGAAATAGGGGTGAAGAATGAATTGTCCTTTTGAATTGTGGATGAAAAATGAATTGTCCTTTCGAAATATGGATGAAGACTGAATTGTCCTTTTGAAATGTGGATGAAGACTGAATTGTCCTTTCGAAATATGAGTGAAGAGTGTATTGTCCTTTTGAAATATGGATGAAGACTGAATTGTCCTTTGGAAGTATGGATGAGGAATGAATCGTCCTTTCGAAGTACGGGTGAAGAATGAATTTTCCTTTCGAAATATGGATGAAGAATGAATTGTCCTTTCGAAATATGGGTGAAGAATGAATTGTCTTTTCGAAATGTGGATGAAGACTGAATTGTCCTTTCGAAATATGGGTGAAGAATGAACTGTCCTTTTGAAGTATGGGTGAAGACTGAATTGTCCTTTCGAAATATGAGTGAAGAATGTATTGTCCTTTTGAAATATGGATGAAGAATGAATTGTCCTTTTGAAATTTGGATGAAGACTGAATTGTCCTTTTGAAATGTGGGTGATGATTGAATTGTCCTTTTGAAATGTGGGTGAAAACTGAATTGTCATTTTGAACTATGGATGAAGACTGAATTGTCCTTTCGATATATGAGTGAAGAATGAATTATCCTTTCGAAATATGCATGAAGACTGAATTGTCCTTTTGAAATATGTGTGAAGAATGAATTGTTCTTTCGAAATATGGATGAAGGCTGAATTGTCCTTTCGAAATATGAGTGAAGAATGAATTGTCCTTTCGAAATATGGATGAAGACTGAATTGCCCTTTCGCAATATGGATGACGACTGAATTGTCCTTTTTAAATATGGATGAAGGCTGAATTGTCCTTTTGAAATATGGATGAAGACTGAATTGTCCTTTCGAAATATGGGTGAAGAATGAATTGTCCTTTTGAAATAAATCCGGATGAAGAATGAATGTCCTTTTGAAATATGGATGAAGAATGAATTGTCCTTTTGAAATATGGTTGAAGACTGAATTGTCCTTTTGAAATATGGGTGAAGAATGAATTGTCCTTTTGAAATATGAGTGAAGACTGAATTGTCCTTTGGAAATATGGGTGGAGACTGAATTGTCCTTTTGAAATATGGATGAAGACTGAATTGTCCTTTCGAAATATCCATGAAGAATGAATTGTCGTTTTTAATACGGATTAAGAATGAATTGTCCTTTCGAAATATGGGTGAAGAATGAATTGTCCTTTTGAAATAAGGATGAAGAATGAATTGTTCTTTGGAAATATGGGTGAAGACTGAATTGTCCTTTTGGAATATAGATGAAGACTGAATTGTCCTTTCGGAATATGGGTGAAGAATGAATCATCTTTTCGAAATGTGGATGAAGACTGAATTGTCCTTTTGAAATATGGGCGAAGAATGAATCGTCCTTTCGAAATACGGGTGAAGAATGAATTGTCCTTTCGAAATAATATGGATGAAGAATGAATTCTCCTTTCGAAATATAGACGAAGACTGAATTGTCCTTTCGAAATATGGATGAAGAATGAGTTCTCCTTCCGAAATATGGACGAAAACTGAATTTTCCTTCCGAAATATGGATGGAGAATGAATTCTCCTTTTGAAAAATTACTGTTCTATAGCCGTTAGATTCATAAGGTAGTAGACTTAGAATGAATTCGCCCGGTTTTGTTTCCAAATAGAAGTGTTCTAGGAAAACGAAACGAGAGAGAGAGAGAGAGAGAGAGAGAGAGAGAGAGAGAGAGAGAGAGAGAGAGATATGTGGAGTGATTGAATGGTCTTTGCGATCTGGGGTGGCAAGACTTTGATCATCGACGCTTGGAATATTTTTGGCAATGAATAATTTTGATAACAAAAGAGGGAGAAGTGTTAAAAAATTGTAGAAGAGACTTTAGAGGTGCCCAGACTTCTGTGTCTTAGTTGCAAGCGTTTTTAGTTTTCTGTAAAAGAAAACTATTATGCCGGCTGTCTGTCCGTCCACACTTTTTTCTGTCCGCACTTTTTCTCTCCGCCCTCACATCTTAAAAACTACTGAGGCTAGAGTTCTGCAAATTGTTGTGTTGATCATCCACCCTCCAATCATTAAACATACCAAATTGCAGCCCTCTAGCCTCCGTAGTTTTTATTCTATTTAAGGTTCAAGTTAGCCATGATCGTGCTTCTGGCAACGATATAAGTAGGCCACCACCAGGCCGTGGTTAAAGCTTCATGAGCCGCGGGTCATACAGCGTTATACCGAGACCACCGAAAGATAGATCTATTTTCGGTGGCCTTGATTATATGCTGTAGCGGTTGTACAGAAAACTCGATTGCGCCGAAGAGACTTCGGCGCATTTTTTACTAGTTTTTCATCGTGTTGCACAATTTGGTACGGCACTGTTGAGGGACGACGCTGAAGTTATAGAAAGGCTGTAGATTTCCGTTGTTTATGTGTTCAGTGGACATACGTTAAATTCATTGTCATTTGAATATTACTATGATAGTTTCGGCTTAATTTATTGATTGATGCGAGTTTCTAACTTGAGACTTTCCAGTAGGCAATGAACAGGGTACAGGGCAGGGTTATTGCTACAGTATCTCGCAAAGCGCAATTATTTTCAGATTTTTACCAATTATTGAGTAATCTGCATATGTCGTTAAAACATAGTTTAGTGTATTTTCCAGAGGAAAGGGAGCGTCAGTGGAGGTATTTGGTAAAACGGCATTATTATTATTATTATTATTATTATTATTATTATTATTATTATTATTATTATTATTATTCTTCAGTAGATAACACCTATTCATATGGAACAAGGCCGCAGGCCATTATTAACTTGAAATTCAAGCTGCCAGAGAATATGGTGTTCATTAGGAAGAAGTAAGGTGACGTAAAGGAAAATACAGAAAGAGATCCCGATTATTAAAAAAAATTCAAAAAAATAGATAAAAATATATCAAACTGCAAGAAGAATAGCATAAAGGTAGTAATGCTATGCAAGATACGGCACGGTGGTTCTTCCTTTCGTATCCTACAGGTCGTCCTTATGGGATGACGAGAGCTGTGGCCTTGTTCGTCCTTCTGAGAGTGTCTTGGGGATTCACTTTCTTAAAATAACGACCTAGATTCTCGCACAAAACACGTAATTGAAAAAGTATAGTTACCATCCAAGTGCAGTAGAATCATTCTCGTTTCCTGATAATGTTTCGTTGATCTGACTGTAGTAAATGGTTTGGATTAAAATTGATAAATAGATGAAAGTAGAATCTTGAACTTCACAGCAACATCCATTCAGTCCATGTATGAGGAATGTCAAAATTACAAACTAATCCAGATACCTCTCCTTAACTTGAGAGAGAGAGAGAGAGAGAGAGAGAGAGAGAGATTTGAGCATCGCGGTTCCATTCCTGTGAAGAGTAGAAATAATATTTATACAGAAGGTTAAGTCATGAGAAGTTAGACAGTGTGGCGTCAGCGAATGTACTCGAGATGAAGAAATCAATAATAAATTACTATTCAGCTTAATTAGACCTCGCAAGCACAGCTCGTGTCTTTATGATTATGACCAGATCATTTTACTCTCTCTCTCTCTCTCTCTCTCTCTCTCTCTCTCTCTCTCTCACACACACACACACACACACACACAGTGGACACTGTCTCGAGTTCAGTGTCGTTAACATTCCTACTTTGAGTATTCTCTCTCTCTCTCTCTCTCTCTCTCTCTCTCTCTCTCTCTCTCTCTCTCTCTCTCTCTCTCTTATGATTCATTCAGCTAATGTCACTTCCTTTCATTTCTCTTTTATTCTTTCATTTAAGCGTTCGCTCAAACATTCTCTCCTTTCCACATGCACACAAACATCGCTTGATTATCATGCATCGTCAGGCTCCGCAGTGCGGTCAGGTTACTGTTTGCTGCTAATGGCTGTCTTGTTACTAAGATTATTTTTAGCACAGGCTCTCTCTCTCTCTCTCTCTCTCTCTCTCTCTCTCTCTCTCTCTCTCTCTGAATGTGTGTTTTATGATACACCCAAAGACGGGACTCTTGGGAGCCACGTTGATGGTGAGATGGGCCGATTGGAAGGGGGTTGGTTGGCAGTGGGGGAAGGGGGGGGGAGGGAATTGAGGTTCATGTTCAGAGGGGTTGATTCTAATGAAGCAAAAGAGCCACGGCTTATTCATGATTAAAACGAGGGAGTTTTATTCATGATTAAAACGAGGGAGTTTTATTCATGATTAAAACGAGGGAGTTTGTTAGTGGAAGAGTATCATCCAGGAGGCGGTGATGATGATGATGATGATGATGATGATAACGAAGAAGTCCTGCAAAATGATTCGTCACAAACTGCAAACGAAGCCTTTTAATTTGCAAGAATTATAGTAAGCTATGATGATGAGGAGGGCTACTGTACAGGATATCTCTTGACTGTAAGATTCTGTTAGGCGAGGGAATGTATTAGTAGGCACCTCTCTCTCTCTCTCTCTCTCTCTCTCTCTCTCTCTCTCTCTCTCTCTCTCTCGTCCATCTGGTGTATGATGGCGGTGTTGCAACTTGTGGTACAATTTGCATTGCAACTATATCTCACTCAACGTCTCTGGTCTGATTTGCACGGGCCTCTGCAATTGCTCTACACGTTGCGGCTTACGCAACTGTGTGTTCTTGTACTAATGTACCGTATGTGTGCATGATTGTGTATGTTTGGCGTGACGTTTTCAATCCTTCATTAGCTCCATTAACTTAGAAAGTCGTGGTTTTTAATGTTTGAATTGTCTTCGGCGTGTTGACGAAGGCTTTTAATGCTAAGAAAGTTTGGGCTTGCCACTTGTTTTAAAATGTAAATTTTGCTTGCAAGTAAATCCATGTAGAACAAGTTCATTTTGTATATGATTTTGTCATGTTTTTTTTTTTTTTGCTCCCTTACCATTTTATTGCTAATGGTGTTTTCGTTATGCCGAATTTTTTATTTGAATTCTCAGTTTTTCATAAGACCGAGGGCCACACACAAGATTTCGGATATAGAATTATGGTCTAGAATTAGTGTATTATTATACCTACTTAGGGCAGCTACTGAGGATTGCAATTTCGAGGATGTTAGGGTTGATGCCCCCTATTCATCATTTTTCCGTGGAAAAGGATCATAACCCTCTGAGCCGCGGTGCCCTATCTTCCCGTATATTAAGCGCCTGCGGTCACAATCAGAGCAGAAGATACAGACCACTGTACTGTACTTTACCCGAAACCTGCGGCACAGTGGAAGCTTTTCCACAGTCCACCCTTACACTTCCAGGTCGGAAAACAGCTGACAGTGCGCTTCTGTATTTAAATGTGAGAAGGAAAAGCAAAGGAACCATCCATTGCATCAGAAGATTTAGGGGACTGTTAGAACGACCGATATTAAGTATAACATTTTTGTCGATTAAGGAAGGAGGCGAATTAAGAGACGAAGATGGTGTCATTGTGTTACATATGAGTGTAATATCATTACGTAGATTGTATCTTGAGTTTTGAAGAAATGTACGATATGTAACGGAACTTCAAAATCGAAAACCGATATCGTTAGTACGTATATGGACGATTTTAGGACCAGATCGTTCTGGAGGAAACATCATTACGACACGTCACGGAAACGGATGTTAAATTTATTTAGCTTGAGTTGATTATTATATACGGTGGTTTACAAGATGGAAGGTGGTTGTCGAAGGTTGTCTGCATTCGAAGACAAAGTTAGAGTATATATATATATATATATATATATATATATATATATATATATATATATATATATATATATATATATATATATATATATATATATATATATATATATGTAATATATATGTATATATATATATATATATATTTATATATATACTATATATATGTATATGTATTTTTATAATACTTGTATCAGAGAAGTTACGCACTTCTGTACAAGTTGTAATGCTAGGCTGTCAGTGTCCTGTTATTTGAAAGCATTGGCTGTACAAGGAGAGCAGATATGCCTTGTTTCTCTCTATTCCCTATCCATGACCTCCTCTTACAAACACACTCATTCTTGTATTCATGGCATTCGTCTTTGGTAGGAGTGAAACTGCATTTGATGTACGTTTTTGTGTCTTGAATGATTCTAGAGTACAAACGGTTGAAATTCTTCTCTGGTGTTTGTACTCATTCTCATGAGAGAGAGAGAGAGAGAGAGAGAGAGAGAGAGAGAGAGAGAGAGAGAGAGAGAGAGAGAGAGTTTAGATCTCTTTCTCAATGTCTCCTGTTTTCGACGTTGAACCACCTTAAATCCCTTAAAGGGAGAATGAGAATGAATTACATATATTGATCTTAGCATGGTACTACTTTCTTACTACCAATATACAGTTTCACGTTGAAGAGACGTGTAGAAGCATCGATAATTTCATGGTTGCACAGGTACCGCATTGTTGCCGACGATTCCTTGCTCATTATTGGAGAGGGAGAGAGAGAGAGAGAGAGAGAGAGAGAGAGAATTATGATAACTTTGTTTTAGCTGATGAGTCCCTGGCCTCTGTAGTTGTTAATTTGAGAGAGAGAGAAAATTATGATAACTTTGTCTTAGCTGATGAGTTGCTGCCTCTGTAGGTCTTATTTTGAGAGAGAGAGAGAGAGAGAGAGAGAGAGAGAGAGAGAGAGAGAGAGCAAAGTTCTCCTCGCGTCACAAACTCCTGGCCAGATGTTTACATTTGGCTTAATGAATGTTATCGCAACATTCATAAGTCACATCAAGTGTTCATTGTTCAATTAAGGCAGGCAACACGATCCAAATGGAGTTAACATGTGTTTCGCCCGCTGATTTGTATCACTTCTCTAAATGTGGAGCAAGTGTTTTGAAAGGCAGTTGTCGATGTGACAATACGCAACGTCCCTCGTATCGTTCTCCTTTCTGGTCTTCTCTACTGGACCAGGGCGAGAGGAGGGTCTTCGATGTGGTTCCGCTTGTATGTCCTTTATTATCGTTCTTATGACCGTAGCTATTTAATAGTGCCGTGAGTATTGTAGTTACTTTTTTTCTAATTCATTCCTGCGTCGATTAAATATAATGCGGTTGGTGTTGTCTCCGAGATTGAAAAGCGTTTCTCACTCGGAGTCTGTTTAATTGATATGTTTTCTATTCACCTGGAGCCGCAACACAAGATCAGCGCCTCCAAAAATATAAGTTAATATAAAACACACTGTGAGAAATGACTCTCTTCGTACACCCTTGACAAGAAGTAGCTCTCGTAAGCATCTCTTGCATGCCACACAAACTTGAGAGAGAGAGGTGGCTCTCGTAAGCCATTCTTGCATGTCACACAAACTTGAGAGAGAGAGGTGGCTCTCGTAAGCCATTCTTGCATGTCACACAAACAAAGAGAGAGAGAGAGAGAGAGAGAGAGAGAGAGAGAGAGAGAGAGAGAGGTGGCTCTCGTAAGCCATTCTTGCATGTCACACAAACTTGAGAGAGAGAGAGAGAGAGAGAGAGAGAGAGAGAGAGAGAGAGAGGTGGCTCTCGTAAGCCATTCTTGCATGTCACACTTGAGAGAGAGAGAGAGAGAGAGAGAGAGAGAGAGAGAGAGAGAGAGAGAGAGAGAGAGAGAGAGAGGTGGCTCTCTAAGCCATTCTTGCATGTCACACAAACTTGAGAGAGAGAGAGAGAGAGAGAGAGGAGAGAGTCTCGTAAGCCATTCTTGCATGTCACACAAACTTGAGAGAGAGAGAGAGAGAGAGAGAGAGAGAGAGAGAGAGAGAGAGAGAGAGATGGCTCTCATAAGCCATTCTTGCATGCCACACAAACTTGAGAGAGAGAGAGAGAGAGAGAGAGAGAGAGAGAGAGAGAGAGAGAGAGAGAGAGAGATGGCTCTCATAAGCCATTCTTGCATGCCACACAAACTTGAGAGAGAGAGAGAGAGAGAGAGAGAGAAGAGAGAGAGAGAGGGAGAGAGAGGTGGCTCTCAAGCATTTGCATGCCACACAAACTTGAGAGAGAGAGAGAGAGAGAGAGAGAGAGAGAGAGAGAGAGAGAGAGAGAGGTGGCTCTCGTAAGCCATTCTTGCATGCCACACAAACTTGAGAGAGAGAGAGAGAGAGAGAGAGAGAGAGAGAGAGAGAGAGAGAGAGAGAGAGAGAGAGAGAGAGAGGGGTGGCTTGCGTAAGCCATTCTTGCATGCCACACAAACTTGGAGAGAGAGAGAGAGAGAGAGAGAGAGAGAGAGAAAGGTGGCTCTCGTAAGCCATTCTTGCATGCCACACAAACTTGGGAGAGAGAGAGAGAGAGAGAGAGAGAGAGAGAGAGCGAGAGCGCGAGCTCGGAATTTGAACTGTGAATGGCAATGAAGAATAAATAAAATATAAAAAAAAATGTAAAAAAAAAAAATGATGTTTGTTGAAGTAGCAGCAACAGCATTCAAAAATCCTGACAGCTATGCTCATCCTTCTTCTGGGCGTCAGCGTCGCTTCCCCCCCATCTACTCCCAGGGGGTAGAAGCAAGTGCATGTGCATACCCAAATGTAAATTTATATGCTTTACTTGCTTGCTAGTGTCTTGAACACACACACACACACGCCCCAGAGGCTGCGCTCATTGGGTATCCTGCCCATCTCCCGTCCGTGGATGTTGTCAGTGTGAGCTTGATTTACTTTCCCTGTCGCTGACCCGAGTTTTATCCCAATGTTCTTGTTAGTTCAGCGTGTTTTTCCGTCAGCGCACACAAAGAAAATTGATGTAGATAGCGATGGTTATGACTGGGTAATATTACCAAGGATGAAAGTTGTTGGTCATTTTCGCAACGAAACAGCAGCCTCTGTTTATTGTTGTTCTGAGGTAGCAGTTCTGCAGTGACAACGTGAAGAATCGGATTCCCTGTTATGTTAAGTATACCTTAGTTTAACCAGACCACTGAGCTGATTAACAGCTCTCCTAGAGAGGGCTGGCCCGAAGGATTAGATTTATTTTACGTGGCTAAGAACCAATTGGTTACCTAGCAACGGGACCAACAGCTTGTTGTGGAACCCTTACCACATTATAACGAGAAATGAATTTCTGTCACCAAAAATGAATTCCTCTAATTCTGCAATGGCCGGTCGGAGAAGAGAATCGAACACGGGCCCAGCAGAGTGCTAGCTGAGAACGATACCCACCCATCACATCAGCCGCTTATCAAAGCCAGAAAGGAGTTTTTGGAGATTTTAATGATGTTGGACGTTTTAGTAGTAAACCAATTTAGAGAACGCATTGGGCAGTGTTGGCGTAATTAGCAAATTATTCTACCAAGATGACCAGTCATCCGCCAAATTGCAGATATGACGCAGCTTGCCAAATTGAAAGGATAATTAGCTCTGATACTGGAAGATTTCCACTTGTTTTTTTTTTTAACTGATGATTTTTTTTTTTTATAGTCGACAAGCTATTGCGATGGCGTGCAGATTATCCAAGAGGGCTGTGTTGATGGGATCGTGGATTTATCATTTAGCTTTAGTCTCAGGGGTTGGCAAGCCTTCTAATAAAATCGATGACTTGTTGGTTTGTCGCCTTAGTTATCGCTGTAGGCATTCATTAAGGTCCTTGCAGCGTGCCTTCGGCCCCAAGCTGCAGCCCCTTTCGTTCCTTTTACTGTACCTCCTTTCATATTCTCTTTCTTCCATCTTACTTTCCACGCTCTTCTAACAATTGACTCATAGTGCAAGTGGGAGGTTTTCATCCTGTTACACCTTTCAAACCTTTTACTATCAATTTCCGTTTCAGCGCTGAATGGCCTCATAGGTCCCACTGCTTGGCCTTTGGCCTAAATTCTACATTCAGTTGAATTCAGTTCATCTTAGTTATTGCCCTGAAGTGTCTGTGTTATTTGCATTCATTTGCGAACATGGGCATGGGGGTGATGTCCGAAACCCCTGCCTCCTCCATCTCCAGCCGTAAAGGAAGCCTCTCGGGCAAAGTTTGCATTTTTCTGGATATTTCAGCTCTCAGAATTTAAGTTTAGAAGCAACATGGAGGGTTAATTACGTCGTGTGGCGCCAGTAAAACCGAACTCTACATCCTGGGGCAATTTTCGGAGCTCCTTATGAATGTTCGGGCGACTACGCCATTCGGGATATTCATATGCAGCGGCACTTACAGAGTGTACAAAGTTAAGTATATATTAGTTTAACCAGACCGCTGAGCTGATTAACAGCTCTCCAGTTGGTTACCTAGCAACGGGACCTACAGCTTATTGTGGAATCCGAACCACATTATAGCCAGAAATGAATTTCTATCACCAGAAATAAATTCATCTAATTCTTCATTAGCCGGCCGTTGACTCGAACTCGGGCCTAGCGAGTGCTATGCGACAGCTCTACCGACTCTCCCAACGAGGAACTTGCAGAGTATACATATAACCCTCCAAGCCAAGAACTGAAAGTGATGGCCGAGAATGGATCCATGGCATTTTTAATAAGTATTACTAAGTATACCTTCGTTTGACCAGACCACTGAGCTGATTAACAGCTCTCCTGGGGCTGGCCAGAAGGATTAGACTCATTTTTCGTGGCCAAGAACCAATTGGTTACCTAGCAACGGGACCTACAACTTATTGTGGAATCCGAACTACATTATACCGAGAAATGAGTCTATCACCAGAAGTAAATTCCTCTAATTCTTCGTTGGCCGGTAGGAGAATCGAACGCTGGGCCAACAGCGTGCCAGGCGACAGCTCTACCCACCCCTCCAACGAAGAACTAACGGGACCTACAGCTTATTGTGGAATCCGAACCACATTATACCGAGAAATGAATTTCTATCACCAGAAGTAAATTCATCTAATTCTTCGTTGGCCGGGCGAAGAATCGAACGCGGGCCCAGCAGAGTGCTAGCCCAGAACGATATCGACCCGTCCAACTAGGAACTAACATGGAAGACGATGGCGGCAAAAGGATCAGAAAAGGCAGGAATACTGAGTGGTCTTCAGAATTGTGTGCTGTCTATTTTAGACGTTCTCAGAACTTAACAGATTTTATTGTAGTCATGAAGGAAGGCATACAAATAACGGAATGAATGTTAGTCTTGTTTCTGTCATTGTTGAATCGCATTCAGTCTCTCTAGAATGACCTCTATTCATCTGTGATTCAAACGTTAATCCAGCTGTCTTCTCATGCCAAAAAAATGATTTGCGCCGTGCGGAGAAAATGTCTGTGGTGGTTTTTTCAATTTTTCTTGTAGTTGATCAGTTGAATCCACAAACATGGCAAAAATTGAAAAGGTGTGTCTAGATGAACGTTTGCCCCCCAGTGCTTCACGTTATTTTTTTTGTTCATGACCCCCAAAAAACCTATGTAAACGTGCGAACCAAGTGATAAGGCCTTGAGCAGGTGAGATATATGGATCTGTCTCTCATTTTCTTTATACTGTCCCCCTGGGGGGGGGGGCGGAGGGCCGATAGTTCCGTCAGTACACCTCATGAGGTGTACTGTAGGCATTACTTCAGGTTCTTTGCAGCGTGCCTTCGCCCCCCTGGCTGCAACCCCTTTCGTTCCTTTTACTGTACTTCCTTTCATATTGTCTTTCTTCCACCTTACTTTCTCACTTTCCACCCTCTCCTAAGAAGTGATTCATAGTGCAATTGCTTTGAGGTTTTCCTACTGTTACACCTTTCAAGCCTTTTACTGCCAGTATCCGTTTCAGCGTTGAATGACCTCATGTCCCAGCGCTTGGTCCCTGGCCTAAATTCTATGTTCAATTCAATTCATATTCTGTCAGTTGACCTTATTTTCCTCCATTGCATGCACACTTTTTCGATGCCATTTGCTGTCGTCGCCGGTGACGTGAAATGAGCAGTCATCACTCCTTCCATTTGCGCAGCTTAATCCTTTTTTTCATTATGCGTATCTGGGTGTCCTGATGTTGCTATTTGTCATTTTTATATTGAGGTTCAAGGTTCAGGGTACGCGAGTGAGTTCAAGTCTTTCTGTTAAACCTAAGCTTTGATTATTTAGTCTTCGATTTTGTCCCGGGAGGAAAACGGCCACATCGCGGGTAACATTTCTTCTGAGGAATTAAGTCTGAAAATGCCTGACGTTCTGCCACTCTCTCTCTCTCTCTCTTTTTTTTTCACTAAAGGCCGAGGTACACTGAACAGTGAAAATAGTAAGTATTTAGTAAGCGATTCTCTAGAAAAGACTGTTATCATTTTAATAAAAGGGCGAACGGGGTCAGCCTTTCATACTGCCAGAAACTATATATTATGCAAAATCTGGTCGAAGCTTTGGGCCGGCACATAATGTCCCCACGGACATTATGTACAATGTACAAAGTTCTTGATGGAATGGATGTAGTTGGGATTATGAGTACTAAGTTCTAATTTGAAAGGCATTCACGTTTTTCGGGGATATTTTCCGCTTTGATGAAATATTACTTTAAAGAAGAAATCTTTGTTATAGAATCCTTATTGGTCCGGTGTATATCTGGATTTTGTTATGGACTTCCGGAGGGCGAGACCAGTATTTGCGTGAAACTCCTGTCGGGGTGATGACTGTGAATCTTCAAAAAACATTACGGGAATCCTGTGTTCATTTTATTCGTTGGGCTAACTCAGACGAACCAACGCATGGGCAGAGAGAGAGAGAGAGAGAGAGAGAGAGAGAGAGTCTGCGTCAGTAAGAGGTCAGGTTTTCACCTCTGTAGTCGTTGGCAATATTGATTTGTTATTCTTAAGCGAAAGCTCAGTTCTGTTTATTATTATATTTTAAACTTGCTTTGTCATTAGTTGGTAAGTGCAGATTAACCTTGCCTCTATAGTAAAGCATTGGAGGGTGTGAGAGGCAAAGTCTGGTTTTTCTGTGTTCTGCGTCTGTCTCTGGCATTTTGCTATGCACGTCGGTATGATGCTGTGTGCCATTTTGTTTCTTAGTGTGTTTTGTCAACAGTCTTTGAATTTTGAGACATTGATTCGGTTCGTTTTTTTTTTTAGCTGTATGTAGTGTATTGCTGCACTGTCATGCATGTATGTACCCTAGTTGTGTGTGATTATACAGTTTTAGTGTATATATATAATATATTATATATATATATATATATATATATATATATATATATATATATATATTTATATACACATATATATGTGTGTATATATATATATGTATATGTATATATATATATATATAATATATATATATATATATATATATATATATATATATATATATATATATATATATATATATATATATATATATATATATATATAGAGAGAGATAGAGAGAGAGAGAGAGAGAGAGAGAGAGAGAGAGATTATATATAAATTATGTGTGTGTGTGTGTAATATATAATTTGTGTGTATGAATGTATGTATAGTTTGTGAGTTAGTGTTTATATTGTGAATAGTGCTGACGGTGAAGACTATAAAGAGGGTCGAGCGTATTATGTTGCTTCAGTGTTAAATTCAGTTTGCGGTTAGCAACAAAGAAATGTCACATTGCAAAGATATTCCGTGTTAGAATCTGACACCGCTCTAGAATGTGTGTGTGTGCGTGTATGTGTGTACGCACACGCAAATCATGCGCTCACACACACAATACCAGGAGCTGGAGATTGTCAAAATTGTCCCTCATTTGCATCTTGCCACATGATTTGCACGCTTATGGAGTTGCATGACAAGTGCCTCAGATTATTCTTGTGACAAGGAAGGGTGGAGCGACACTTTTATAGTGTACAACTATTTCTGATCCCTCTCCGGCTCTCTCTTGTTTTGATCCTTGTTCTCTTGTTTTGCGATTGCTCCTCTGCTGTTTGTTGTTGTTGTTGTTGTTTTTTGGGGCTTTCAAGTGATTTCGTTGGGTTTTTTTTTGTCTTGTTTTCTTAGAAAATAGTGACGGCTGTATAGTGTTCCTCACAAGGTCGTGTAAAGAAAGATCGGGGAGATTTATCGCCATGTTTGCAGTTGTTTGCGTCTTTTCTTGTCTTGCCATTACACTCTGTTGGCAAAGTATGTCAGTATGTGTGTGTATATATATATATATATATAATATATATATATATATATATATATATATATATATATATATATACATATCTGTGTGTATGTATATTATATATATATATATATATATATATATATATATATATACATATATATACATATATATATATATATATATATATATATATATATATATATATATATATATATATATATATATTTTCCTGTATGGAACGTTCCATTACACTGTTAGCAAAGTATGTATATATATATATATATATATATATATATATATATATATATATATATATAATATGAGAGAGAGAGAGAGAGAGAGAGAGAGAGAGAGAGAGAGAGAGAGAGAGAGAGAGAGAGAGACCATAACCATAAACGCATATTCGACGCTGATTATCATGCATACCTTAGTTTATACCAGCTAATTTGTATCCTGCGACACAGGAGGAGATAATTACCCGTCGTAGGGAACACGGACCTTATCAGCAATGGCCGCTGCCAGCATCAGGCCCCCTGACGCCTTCGTTATCTGTGAAATATGTCCGTGCCTTTGAAACGGTCTTGTACTTTCTCTTTCCAAGAAATTCCCTCTTCGGTTTCTCTTTGGGAAATTGTGCAGTGGAGTTGTGGAAGCGTTCTTTGTCATAATTCCGCCTCTCTCGTCAATATTGCTTTGTGATTTATTAGAATGTGATTGTTGTAATTTATTAAAATGTGATTGCTCTCATATATGGGGTTCTGTTATTAGGAAGTGTCGTTGTCAGACCAGGCTTTCTTTTCGAATCAAGTTTATTTTGCGCTTTTTCGGCGACTGCCTTCTTCACATTAAGACGTGTAATTGCAAGCCTAGACGAGAATTTTATCCTTGGTTCCTAATATACAGCTTTATTTCTTTGAAAATGCTAATGAAATAACTGGGTAATGATTTTTAATGAATTCAACCAAAGGGAGGTATGGGACTTCGTGCTAACTAGTGGAATAGTTAAGTAGATTTTTTAATATCTGGAAACTTTCGATGATGATCCAGAATTAAAGGGGTTTTTCGTTCAGGTTACTTCGAGATTTTTGTTTACTGCTGAGCCAAGGGGAAATTGTAAATTGATACCAGTTAAAATAGGATTATAAAGCATAATGCTCCTCGGAAGCTGTCTTTGAAGGCAGTCACTCCAATTATGTAGAGTTTTTACTATTGCACACCCCCGTAGGGGGGTAGCGACGTCAGTGCACCGCATAGGCATTACTTAAGATTCTTTGCAGCGTGCCTTCGGTCCCCAGCGGCAACCCCTTTCGTTCCTTTTGCTGTACCTCCTTTCATATTCTCTTTCTTCCGTTTGACTTTCCACCCTCTCCTAACAGTTGATTCATAGTGCAACTGCTTTGAGGTTTTCCTCCTGTTACACCTTTCAGACCTTCTTACTGTCAATTTCCCTTTCAGCGCTGAATGACCCCATAGGTCCCAGCGCTTGGCCTTTGGCGTAAATACTAGGTTCACTTCAGTTACAGTACACATACACATATGTGTGTATATATATATATATATATATATATATATATATATATATATATATATATATATATATATATATATATATATATATATATATATATATATATATATATACACACACACACACACACACACACACACACACACACATATATATATATATATATATATATATATATATTTATATATATATATTATTGATTTAATAATCACTGGTGCAATAATTACTGATTTTAACAAGACTTCATTATCACAGCTAATGTTTCTTGCAAATTAATTATTGTTTTATCAGGATTGATATTTGGATTTAGGTGAAACTGCTGTTGGGTGTGGGAGGGTTTTCATATGGATCAAGTTACTTATTAACAGTGGTAGTATTAGTAGCAGCAGTGGCTGAAACTTTTGATGTTGTTGAATTATGGTAATGAAAGCGGTGTTGGTGATGATGCCAAAGACGGAAAGGCCTGTGTGAAATTTCCCCCAAGTCATGTATCCTGTGCTTTCACTTCCACAACTCTCCACCCATCTCTATCTTCCTGCTCATAATTCTTATCCGAGTGTGTGATCCAACTCTTCTGGTGTCCACAGAATCAAAACTTACACTATTACCCACCGCGTCTCCCCCAGGCCGATGAAAAGTCATTGGCTGGGTATCATGATCAGTTACTGCTGCAGTGTGGGGTCTGCAGTGGGAGGTTGAAACCAAACATTCAATGGAAGCTTGAATTTCAAGTCCGTGGTTTGGTGTGCTTGTTTCATGTGAATAGGTTTCATCTATTGGAATGATAATGATAATAACTACTCCAGTCTAAACCTCGTACATCTCCAGCCACTTTTTCCTCTATAAAATCCTCGAAAACCCGCAGGGCGTTTAATGAATTTTAAAACGAAATTTTAAAACGTGACTTAACTTATTCTGAATTTTAATATTCCTTTTTAGTGTGTGTATGTATGGAAACACCAGTGAATGTATTTATTGTGTGTGTGTGTGTGTGTGTGTGTTCCAGTATGAGAGCATATGCCTTTGTGCAGGTTTTAGTTTCATTTTCATTCATTCATCACCACACCGAATGACCTATTTGGTCCCAGTGCTTGGCCTCTGGCCTGAACCTGGTATTTCATTCAGATCCTTCGGGCTAGCCCTATGGGAGCGGATGGTCAGCTTAAACTATTCTAGTAATAATATTAATCCTGTGTAAAATCGTCGAAAAGGGCTTTTCATTACAAAATTCCGTTTGAAGGGTCAACAGCAAGAATGACATTCATTATTTACTGCCTCTTCACTTGACAAGACTCCATCAGCATTCGTTACGCCTCTGCATCTTTCTTGGAGGGCGTCAGATGTCGTCACGCAATTAGCAAAGCCTTCAAAAAGGGATTTTAAAGTCTATTCGCTGTTGCACAATATGTCGTCATAATAATTTGTTTGTACATCATCCCTTTCCAGACCCATATTATTCTTCTCTAAGAAGCTTATATATTTCTACAGCCTATTATAGTGCTTGTAAATTGCTTATTCTTTATTTTTTTGTAATAATTTACTTCATGTAATATTTCATGTTTTATCCTTAATTCGGTGATGCTTTGAATACGGTGAGGCGAAAGGAAAGGAAATGACTAATTATAACAATTATGAAATTAAACAGATAATAACTTCAGAAGGCAAAGCGAGTTTTTCTTTTTTGCAAATCTAAATTAGAAAGAAGCAGAAAATCTTTAACCAAAAGGGTTGACAAAGGCAGTTCAATTGTTTTTTTGTCATTCTTCAGCACTTATAATGGGATATATCTTAAATTATGTTTGTTGTGACAAGCTGCGTTTTGCAAACAGTGTTCTTAGTCTAACCATTTCTTTTTTATGGTTGATGATACCATTTACGTCTAGTTGACAAAAAGACAGTTTACACGCATACTCTCTTATTTATGTCCGTGTTTTGACCGCAGTGGATTGGATGAAGTTGTCGGGGTTTAATGCCGCTGCTCTGAGGGACTTCTGTGAAGGCTGGGACCTATCTCCATGCTGTTGGCGTTTATACAAATATTATCATTTACAGTATTTGTGATATTTTCCGAGACTTCTCGAGGGGTTGTGTATTCGCGCAGACGTATGCGAGTGACTTATTGTAGACGCTTCTCTCAAAACCATTCCATCTACTGGTAGGCTTTGTAATTGTTTCACTTATTTAGGGGCGGCGATTTTCTTGAATTGAATTGAATATAGAATTTAGGCCAAAGGCCAAGATCTGGGACCTATGAGGTCATTCAGCGCTGAGACGGACATTGACAGTAAAAGGTTTGAATGGTGTAACAGGAGGAAAACCTCGCGGTTGCACTATGAATCAGTTGTTAGGAGAAGGTGGAAAGTAAGATGGGAGAAAGAAAATATGCAAGGAGGTACAGTAAAAGGAATGAAAGGGGTTGCAGCTGTGGGCCGAAGGAACGCTGCAAAGAACTTAAGTAATGCCCACAGTGCACCGCACGAGGCACACCGACCTCACCCCCCCCACCCCCGGGGGAGAGGGGGGGCGATTTTCTTGTAATCCTCCATCTTGCAAGAGGCAGATCTGATCAATTTAACATTTCCCTTCCCCAGATTGACCATTTTAACATAAATCTTTTGGCCATTACACAACCTTCCCCTTATTTTGCCAAGGAATATCAACCATGCACTGCGTACGCCCTTGCATCCTACTAGCTGTGGGGTTAAATATCCCCTTAGCCTTCCAAAATGGAATGCATCTTAACCAAACCGTATATAAACTTATATTTCATAACAAGTTTCAATTCCCGGCTTGGAGGTTATATTAGAAGTTATACTTCATAGCCTGGATCATGCCAGACTTTTAGTTAGTGCGTGTGTGACTGTGTGTGTGTATATACTGTATATATACGTATATGTGTATATATATATATATATTAATATATATATGTAATATATATATATATATATATATATATATATATATACATATATATATATGTGTAATATATATATATATACATACATATATATATATATATATATATATATATATATATATATATATATATATATATATATATATATATATATAATAAATTTCTGATGTTAAGCCTCTTATAACATGGCATTGCTTTGAGTCAATAGATGACGAGGTCTCCCACATTTTGAGCAGTCCATCTCTGTTAAGCTTAGATACAGAGATGCGTTTAATGCGAATAATAGATTTAATCTTGTCATTGTATAAAGCGCATTAGCTAATTTGAATGTAATGAATAAGAAGACAGGAATGTCGGAAGGGAAAGTGAAGAAGTTTTTTCTTTTAAAGTTACTTTTGAACTATATGTTTTTATTCGAGTGATATAAAGTTTCAACAAGCAAAAAGTGCGCCGAAGTTTCTTCGGCGCAATCGAGTTCCCTGTGCAGCCGCTACAGCGTATAATCAAGGCCACCGAAAATAGATCTATCTTTCGGTGGTCTCGGTATAAGGCTGTATGAGCCGCGGCCCACGAAACTTTAACCACTGTCCCGTGGTGGCCTGTCCTATATCGTTGCCAGAAGCACGATTATAGCTAACTATAACCGTAAATAAAATAAAAACTACTGAGGCTAGAGGGCTGCAATTTGGCTTGTTAGATGATTGGAGGATGAATGATCAACATACCAATTTACAGCCCTCTAGCCTCAGTAAGTTTTAAGATCTGTGGGCGGACAGAAAAAGTGCGGACAGAAAAAAGTGCGGACGGACAGACAAAGCCGGCACAATAGTTTTCTTTTACAGAAAACTAAAAATGAGTGGAGTCAGAATTGTCAGAGGGCAAATTGTCCATGACACCTTGATACAATTTTTGGCCGTTCTCCTATTGCCATTGCGTAGTAACCCCAGAATTGTTGTAAGTTGTTTTTCTGGGGGAAATAACCGGCATCTACCACTGTTCCATTTATGAGGGAATGGCTTCGAAAACGGCAAGAGTTAGTTATACAAGCCTAAACGGAAAGCTTGGGTGCATGTGGTTTTAGAGCAGTGGTTCTCAACTTTTTTTGTCCCATGCACCCTTTCACCATATGTCAGAATGTCATCCCCCTCACCCCCTTTCCAAAATTGTCTGCCTCAAAAGGTGCATTCCAAATAATATGCAACAAAATACAGACACAAACACACAAGCTAGCAGAGAGGGAGAAAGCCCAGCGTGACCTCTCAGTAGTGCGGGCTGATGCACACTGCGTTTTGTGTGGTCCTAGAGCCAGTTTGAGCCTGCCGATCTGTGGTCACAGTTCCACCCCTGAAACTCTGAATTTCCCCTCCTGATTTCATGGTTTCTTAAATTATATACAAAGGTGTGAAAGCCATTCAGGTGAAACTTTGGCTGGGAAGACGACAGCCATTTAAACTGTATATCCCGTGAGAAGTTGCAGATGTAAAACAAGCGAACAAGCGACAACCAGCAAGTTGCGGACATTGGGGAGGAGAAGATAGTCACTCTCTCTCACACACACACACACACACACACACACGAACTTGTTCAGATGAAGACATGTAAAACTCAGAGGGTCTGGTCTGAATTTGGTTCGGTGAAAACCAAATATATCAGAAGCTGTTTGCACATAAGGCTACTTCACATCTGTCAGGCAGGGCATGGGTATAGGAACCTCTTCACATAGGGCTACTTAACATCTGTCAGGCAGGGCATGGATATAGGAACCTCTTCACATAGGGCTACTTAACATCTGTCAGGCAGGGCATGGGTATAGGAACCTCATCACATAAGGCTACTTAACATCTATCAGGCAGGGCATGGGTATAGGAACCTCATCATATAGGGCTACTTAACATCTGTCAGGCAGGGCATGGGTATAGGAACCTCTTCACATAGGGCTACTTAACATCTGTCAGGCAGGGCATGGGTATAGGAACCTCATCACATAAGGCTACTTAACATCTATCAGGCAGGGCATGGGTATAGGAACCTCATCATATAGGGCTACTTAACATTTGTCAGGCAGGGCATGGGTATAGGAACCTCGTCACATAGGGCTACTTAACATCTGCCAGGCAGGGCATGGGTATAGGAACCTCTTCACATAGGGCTACTTAACATCTGTCGGGCAGGGCATGAGTATAGGAACCTCATCACACAGGGCTACTTAACATCTGTCGAGCAGGGCATGGGTATAGGAACCTCTTCACATAGGGCTACTTAACATCTGTTGGGCAGGGCATGGGTATAGGAACCTCATCACATAGGGCTACTTAACATCTGTCGGGCAGGGCATGGGTATAGGAACCTCATCCTAATAGGGCATGTGAATGCTTAGAAACACAAGGGTGCAGTCTTCTGGAGCAACATTGTCTGAAGGGCAAAGACTTCTTTAACAATGTGTTGAAATACGAATGATTTTGCGTACGGTTTTCAGCGTCCAGTACTTGAATCACAGCCATTATTATTAGCCCATTTTCCCCCATTGCAAATTTTGGAAAGCCCTCTGCTGTTTTTGGCAGGCAGATGACTAAACCCGATTCTGGTGAAAGTTGCGAATCATTTCGTAGAGATATACCTTATTACACCGTTGATATAATGGTACATTTTATAGGTCCTCAAACTCAATTCTGCTTTATTCCGCAAATTGCCTGAGGAGTACGCAACCCTGTTATTCAATTTCATTTCTCATGACTCACAGGACGGTCCCAGGTTAGGTTTTTTCGTTCGCTCGTTCTATATTTTCTTCATTTTTCATCGTTTTCTTCGAGGCATTGTGTGCTTATGGGAGTTTTCTTTGTTCTTCTTTCCAGCGTTTCTCTTTTCATTTAAGATGTCGCTAAAACTGGACCTCCATTTTCACAATTTTTTCTCTGAGTTCATATTCTTTTTCGTGTACCTCTTTGTCAGCGTGAACCTCTTGCCGTCTTTTCTTTTCCTTGTTTATTGTTTATTCTTGAAGAGTTACTGCTTTGACGTCTTTTTGTCAGACCTGTCGCTAGTTATGCTTTTTTTTTAATTTCCCGTTTTGCCTGTGAAAACATTCACTATTTGGTCGAACTATTTTTGAGCATTTTCTGGTCGAAGAGTGATTCAGTTTGATGTTTTCATGTAGAGGGCTTTACCATAGAGAGCAGATGAACCTTAAGAAATTATTTGGTTTCATCTTTGTCGGATCAAGTTAAAACGTTCCGTGTTTGTTTATAGGAAGCGAACGCTTTTATCTTCTTAATCGTGCAGTTTAAGCGTTGAATTACTGAAATTCAAACTGGGTCTTTTTAGTTTTCTGTAAAAGAAAACTATTGAGATGGCTACATGTCTGTCCGTCGCACTTTTTCTGTCCGCCCTCAGATCTTGAAAACTGCTGAGGCTAGAGGGTTGCAAATTGCTATGTTGATCATCCACCCTCCAATCATCAAACATACCAAACTGCAGCCCTCTAGCCTCAGTAGTTTTTATTTTATTTAAGGTTACGATTAGCCATGATCGTGCATCTGTCACCGCTAGAGGTGCCAGCCCCCGCATCTGGGGAGCAACTGAGCCTGCCCGGTCGTGGCTGAGAGTTTCATACTGTAGCGCATCGAAAGTTTCATACGCTGTACAGAAAACTCGATCGCACCGAAGAAACTTCGGCGCACTTTTTACTTGTTTTTGTTTACTAGTATCATTCAGTCCCATTAAGTTTAACATAAAAATTTTTCGTGACAGTTATAATCAAGTTTAAAACTTTTATAGCTTTGGGCTGCTTGTTTTCAAAATATTGGGAATGACAGCAGGATGCTAAATTTAGCAACGAAAATCCACAAGAAATATATACTCTTGAAATAAAATAAAATAGTGAACATGAGTGTGAAAGCTTGTGGACAGTGCCCCTGATGCAGAGAAAATCCGATTCCTGTTCGTATACCGAATGATGGTCCTCTCCCAGCTCGCGACAAGATACAAGGGATCTGAAAAAATCATCTTATTCAATTGCCCTCCGGCTGAAATATGGGCAGGAAAGGTAAACAGCAGGCTAACAAACAAAGAGGCAGTTCAGCTGACTTCAAAAGGACAAGTAAAATTATAATTACGGCGCCATACTGACAGAGATAGAAAATCAGAAAAAAAAGGAATTCAAAACAAAACAACCTTTACGATAAACCAGAACTGCTAAGTTTACAAATGTATCTCGATCTGTTACTCAGTAAATAAAAAGGGATACGTTTGAAAGGCATTACGTAATGAATTTGATAGCTCAAGTGAAATTTGTAACAAATGCGTCAGTTGAGTGTACTGAGTGAGTGAACTCCAGTGATGGCTTGCCGTAAGGTTCTTTGCAGCGTCCCTTCGGCCTCAGGCTGCAACCCCTGTCATTCCTTTTACTGTACCTCCGTTCATATTATCTTTCTTTTATCTCACTTACCACCCTCTCCTAACAATTGATTCATAGTGCAACTGCTTTGAGGTTTTCATCCTGTTACGCCTTTCAGTCCGTTTTACTGTCAATTTCCGTTTATCAGCGCTGAATGATCTCTCATAGGTCCCAGCGCTTGGCCTTAGGCCTAATTTCTATCTTCTATCTGTCTTATTAGTTCCAGACCAGAGACGTACGAGTGTCGAAGTGGCAATTCAAAACTTTTTCAGCCTTCATTATTCACGGTGGGTAGACGGTAAAATCCCGCATCCTTGAGGTAGAAGAGATGCAGTGGCTACGATCACAAAGTTCGAAATTCAGAACTTCTTGATATGACTGAAAGTATTCCGCAGCTGAAATTAGGGAAACTGCTCTGAGGTGAAGGGTACTTTATAGTTTCTGGTTCCACCGCTGTTTGTGCTGCCCTGTGTTTGACTGTCTGTCTTCAGCCAACGGCAATGGAAGTAAACTTGCAAGAGTCGATTTATTTCGATCCATTTCCAGAGTGCACGTTTGGTTCAGGGATCTTTCGCTAATTGGTGCATTTTGTGGGTCTGATTATCTCTTCAATGTTCAGGTATTATTGAAAGGGATTGAAAAAATATATATATATATATATATATATATATATATATATATATATATATATATACATATTTATACATATACATATATATGCATACACATACATATACGTATCCATATATACATATATGCATATACATATATATGTATATATGTACATGTATATATATATATATATATATATATATATATATATATATATATATATATATATATATATATATATATATATATATATATACATACACATCAGAATTGAAAACAAAACCACTATTCATTAATAAAGAAAGAATATAGTTTATTAAAAAGAAAGAAAACGTAAAAATACGTTCAAAATGTACCAAACAGGGAGAAATAGTGAGGAAGTAGCTTCTAACCTACTGAGGAAAGAAAAAAATAATTGAATGCAGATGTGACAAGTGCATTTAAATATGTCAATAAAAGCTAGACAGATTTTAATTATTTTATTTAATGGCAGCGTAGTACTCTTTTTGTGACTAACCATTGCTTAAGTGGATGGATGGTCCAGATATAGAGGAAGGACATGGGGAACAATGCCGGGAGAAATGAAAGAACTTTCTTTGAAATTTTTGAGATAATAGAACCAATAGGAAACAGCCGCGAGAGACTTTGTTGGTTGGCAGTATAGGCTGAAGAAGCAGCCCCAGTAAGGCCATAAACTTTGTAATTGGAATATAGAAAAGCAATGATAAGGTTCAAACAATGCTACGAATCATCCAAAAGTAGGTTTAGTCATTTCTGAAGTGATCTCTCCAGTACACATTTTTAAAAGTAACCTCAGGTGTCCAACCGTTGACAGACGGGAGAAGTTAAAAACCTTAGCAGTCGAACTGTTGACAGAGGGGAGAAGTTAATATCATTAGCAGTCCAACTGTTGACAGAGGGGAGAAGTTAATATCATTAGCAGTCCAACTGTTGACAGAGGGGAGAGGCTAAATACCCCTTTTTTTCCAGAATGAATTAAGAGCAATTTACTTAATTCGATGTGAAATAAAAAAAAATTGTCATTAGTGCTCTCGTCTTAATCGATCTCCATTCAGATTTACTTAAACATCAAACTCGATAAGTCGACGCATAAGACGGTTCAGCCCCCCGATCATAAAGATAAACAAAGAAAGATAAACAACTTGTTTAGTGAAGGATGAAGGAGCCATCTTTGTTGCCAGATAAGCGTTCTTGGCTTTTGTGTTGACCTTCATGCTACCAGATATTTGGCGAGACATTGAGATTGACTAATGAGCGTACCTTCATAGACATTTAAACAGTGGTTTAAGTATCTATGAAGGTACACTTATTAGTCAATCTCAGTGTCTCGCCAAATATCTGCCAGCATGGAGGTAAACATAAAAGCCAAGAACGCTTATCTTGCAACAAAGATGCCTAGTTCACCCTTCACTAAACAAGTTGTTCATCTTTCTTTATTCATCTTTATTACCAGTGATTAGTTCAAGAGAATTTTGTGGCGAAATAAAGTGTGCCTGCCGGAATCAGTGATAAATGTAGTGGGAAAAACTCCATTTGAACTCGAACACTTTTAGATTTTTATAAATTGTTGTCGTCGTGTTTTTTTTTTTATCATTGTCGGAATTTAAAAGTGTAATTATTATTGTTATCGAAAAGAAACATGCTTTTAGCTTTGATAAACGTCATTACAATGAATGCGGTCGGGATAATTACTGCAGGTTCCAAGAACGCCGTACAGAAAAGCGCTAGCGGCGATAATGAAGGCTCAACAATGAATACCAGGTGCATTCTAACACAGTAAAATTGAAAGAGTGATGATAATAACGTCCCCACCTGTTGACGAAAAGGGTAAATCCCCGCGGGAGAGCGACGTATCAGCATGCGGCGTCACAATAAGGTGAATTTACCTCCCATTTTACATGGCATTACTCATTTCCTCTGTTCCACGGTATACAGTGTAGACTCATCACCCCTTTTTATTCCCCCTCCCACCACTCTCTCTCTCTCTCTCTCTCTCTCTCTCTCTCTCTCTCTCTCTCTCTCAGAACCCTGCGGGTTACCACCTGCCAATCATCGAATCATTACCAACATTTGCATCCTCGGCTTCGCTGCGAGAGTTTGTAGTTTATTTATTTTTTTTTTTTTGTATCTTTCCCTGTCTCTGCTCTTTTACTGCTTTTGCCATGTTTCTTTGTATATCAGTGATTCTCTCTCTCTCTCTCTCTCTTATAGATTATAGCATGTGCCGCCGAAAGTACTGCAATGCCCGTTAGGCTATTTCCTTTTCCTTTGCTCTCTTGTTACGCAATATCACCTTTTTTCCTCTCTCTCTTTCGTCACGTGTGGCGGGGAAAGGAAGATCTGGGGAGCCACTGCTTCGGACTTTGTATTTAATGCGGAGGTCGGTATATCACAGACGAAGAAGAAAACACGCAGAAACGCGAGCGGACCGGGAGCAGACAAACATGCTTGCGTTTGCGTACAGTTCGACGTTATCTTCAAAGATCTGGAGCCCGAGAATTGCAGAAGAGAGATGACTGCGTCTCAGGAGAATTTCGCTGTCGGATCCTCTGACATAGATGCCACCCGATGATTTGGTGGCAAACATAGCATTGCTGCTTATAATTTGTTTTTGTGTTTGTTTGAGAGAGAGAGAGAGAGAGAGAGAGAGAGAGAGAGAGAGAGAATCGCTGTTACTAATTTTAGATTTCAATGGAAGGTACGATGAGTTCCTAGCTTTAGCGTAACCCTCCAGTTGACTTCTGAACCTTGCCTGTGAGTCACGGGGAGGGAGATTCTCTGTATTTCGAAACGAGGCGGTGAGTCACAGACGGCATATAATAGATAATATCGGGATAGAAATAGCAACAGGAGCACGGCAGCGACAGGCATCTGGCTCGGGGGCGAAAGGTCGGTGTTTACGGGGCGTCTCTCCGGGGATGATGGTGTTTTAATTGTCAGGCCAAGTCTCATTAAATCCCAAATGAAAGGCCAAAGTGTTAGTGATTATGAATCGGAGGGTAAAAGGGAAAGCAAACTTGCTTGCTTGCTTCTGTTCCCACCATCAATGAGGAGTTCTTTTGGGGAGCGGCAATGGAACACCCCCCCCCCAAAACAATGGCCACGCTTTCGTTTTGGTCAGCATTTCTGTCGGTCGCTTCCAGCGCTCCCTCCCGTCCCCTCCCCTCCTCCCCACACCTTTGATGATTCGTTGTTAACCTTTGAGTATCGTTGAGGAGCCTTAGTATACTCGCGCGCGCGCACACACACATGTATATATACACACATATATATGTAATATATGTATATATATATATATATATATATATATATATATGTATATATATACATGTATATATATGTATATATATATATATATATTCTAAATTTGTTCATGCTATTTTACCTTATATATCTTAAGGATTCAGTTGGAAAGGTAGGGCCCATTGCATTTCATGCTAGTTTTTTAGGCTGGACATTGAAATATAACTGCGTTGTTTCAAATTACCATAGATCTGCTTTTCGAACTGTATACTGAAGACAGAAGATCTTTCCGCCAGCTTGAAAGAATTAACACAATGAGTAATTGCCAGTATTTATAAGCTTCAGTCTGTCCAACGACAATGTAATTGTAATTTTTTATCTGAAATACGTACAGCATATGTAAATAAAGCCGTGCTGCCTGTCGAATGGCTAAATGCTTTTAGTCTCAATTGAAATAACCAGTTGCCCTCTTTTTGGCTGCTGCTATTTTCGTTTAGTTAACTTTAGTAGAATGAAGGAATGACGCATTCTGATATGCCTGACGTTCACGCACTCACTCACTCCGGTGGCTCTCGGGCCTCTTGGTGGTCCATGGCCTCTCCACGTTCCACTGTTGAACGCTGCATCTCTCCAGTTATTCTCAGGATCTTCCACTTCCCATTCTCTTAGATCTCTTCAAATATCCTAACCAATTTCCAGTTCCTCATTGGATGGGTTGGTATCATTTTCGGCTAGCACTCTGCTGGGCCCGCGTTCGATTCTCCGACCGGCCAATGAAGAATTAGAGAAATTTATTTCCGGTGATAGAAATTCATTTCTCGCTATAATGTGGTTCGGATTCCACAATAAGCTGTAGGTCCCGTTGCCAGGTAACCAACTGGTTCTGAGCCACGTAAAATAAATCTAATCCTTCGGGCCAGCCCTAGGAGAGCTGTTAATCAGCTCATTGGTCTGGTTAAACTAAGATATACTTAACTTTTTCCATCCATTTGCTGGAATGTTCGATAGTTAGTAACCTTTTCACTGTATACTCTGAAGTATGCTTTAAAAAGAAATGATTTTCTGCACATATACACACACACACGAGAGAGAGAGAGAGAGAGAGAGAGAGAGAGAGAGAGAGAGAGAGAGAGAATTAATTCTCCCATAGTCTTATTCTGACAAATTTTATCGCGCATTAATCGACAGGGTTCACGCCACTCCTCGTGGTAATAAAGCTAATAGTTGTGACAGGGTTATTTTGTTCGTGTTTATAAGAATATATATAATTCTGCTTCGAAAGCGTTTTAGGTTATGCTGGGGCATTAATGCAATGATAGTTATTTTGGTAATCTTTCGTTTGTCTCCCATCAACTTTTAAATTGTTAGCAACTGACTAATTGTATTCAGTGCGTAGCGGGAGTCGCCATTTTATACCACATGTCTGTGCTGTTTGGTGTCTTTAGTTGACAATGCCAGTGTCTTTTATACTGTTGTTTTCATCAGTTGTTTGTAGTAGCGTTGTTTTCATCAGTTGTTTGTAGTAGCGTTGTTTTCATCAGTTGTTTGTAGTAGCGTTGTTTTCATCAGTTGTTTGTAGTAGCGTTGTTTTCATCAGTTGTTTGTAGTAGCGTAGATTGCCAGGCTCCACCATCTGGGCTTGTGGGTTGCTCGAATCCACCAAGTAAGGAAAGGGCTGACAATTTGTGCCGTAAATACGTCATTGTTTATAGATTTTTCTAAATCTTCTGACAGAACTATTATGAATTCCGCCTTGCCTGTTTGTTGACGATCAAAAGGACTCCTAATTTATATGAACATGTAATTTTGACAATTTGAAGAGTAAAATGACAAATACTGTTGTTGATATCTTTACTTCCGTAGAAGCTATCTCTCTCCTCTCTCCTCTCTCTCTCTCTCTCTCTCTCTCTTCTCTCTCTCTCTCTCTCTCTCTCTCCTCGAAACTTGATGGCAGCACGTCTAACTCAAAACTGGACGAGCAGTGTTCGAATCTCTTAACCGATCGAAGAGGGACGAATGAGCGCTTTCCCTGAAATCAGGGTTGCCTCTGTTGACCTAAGCAGCGAATTGGGCATGTAGTTCTTGGTCGACTGCTGTGGGATGCAACTAATGTAGAGAGAAGAGAGAAAAAAAGCGCCTGATGTGAGTGTTTATTGCTTTGTTACAATGTACACCATCAAAACGAGAGGACCTCGATGAAAATGGGGTGAAATCATTCGTAAATGTTCTCTCTCTCTGTCTCAGCCATTTTTCTATTTTCAGTGGGGTACCACACAGAATAATTTTAGTCAAATTAATTAGGGCTAAAATCTGGGATGGAGGTTGTAGTTACATCTCAGTTTCCATTAACATGTTAAGATTATTCTACTGCAGTTAATTATGTTATTTAGCTTTTGTATGAGCCATAAGCTTGTCCGTTTTTTCATTGTAGTGTACAGAACTCTCTGAGACCTCGAATCTTTGATGGGAAAGACACTCGTTGAAAACTAGGATTTATCTCTATGGAAAACATGATTTTTGTAAAGCTGGTGTTTCATGATGGTGAGCACTTTTGCACTTCTGTTGTTCTTATTTCAACAGTACCGGACGTCGAAACTTCAGCACGCACCTTCTAAAACACCTAAAAATGAATTTGAGTATTTGTACGTGATGCACAGGTTACGTGAATACTGTTACATGATAACAAACTGTAAGATATTTTCCCATTCCAGTTTGGTATAAGACCATTTTAACCAGCTTCTGCCATTGCGGTTAATGAACCAACCTTGCCAAAACGATTGAAAATAGAAGCTTTGTGGATTCTGCCTCTGACAAAGAAATAAATGATAGCATGACTGGTTGGCTGATTTTGTGCTACTGACGGCAAAAGTGCAAGGGATAGCTTCACGTGATAGCATGTCGTGGAAGGATTATGCCGCTGGCGTTTTTTACGTTCTTCAAGGAAGCACTGCACTTCTTATTGGTGTTGCGCACACATCTGTTCCGAGCTGCAACTTCAGATTATTGGGTGCCTTCGAAAGATGTCGAGCTATCTTGTCTACTCTAGGAACTTACGAGCACGTCCATGATTTTGTTCCAGGCTTTGCTACGTGGAATATTGTAGAAATACTAATTTTCAAAGACTTTTACATGGAATATTATAGAAATACTAATTTTCAGTTACATGGAATATTATACAAATACTAATTTTCAAAGACTTTTACGTGGAATATTAAAGAAATACTAATTTTCAAAGGCTTTTACGTGGAATATTATACAAATACTAATTTTCAAAGACTTTAACATGGAATGTATTAGAAATACTAATTTATATAAAGAGAAAGAAATGGTAAAATTTTAAACCTAAGTCCTTGGCATTTCAAACTTAATTCCTTTAGAACAGAAATGTTATGAAAGAAGAGAAACGGAGTGGCACTAGGCATCAAGTATGTTGTTTTATATTGACCTTTTTGATCTGTATCCTAATTTAAAGTAACCGTCTGCACATAATTTTTATGTATCTTTCCTGCTTTTTTTTTTGTTTAATTTTGGACAGTCTGTCACATTGCATTTATTTGGACCTGAAATTATGTTAATGAACACAAAACTATACCTAACATTTATATATATATATATATATATATATATATATATATCAATATATATATATATATATATATATATATATATATATATATATAATGTGTGTGTGTGTTTGTGTTATGTGTGGGTGTATATATATATATATATATATATATATATATATATATATATATATATATATATACTAGTTCTGTCAAGGATACATTGACAGTTGTGAGTTCAGTGACTAAAACATAGGGTCATACTTTATGTCCTCTTCATGCAAATGGTGCGAACAAAGATCTAATTGGGATACTTTTAAAAAAATCCACAATAGTGAAAAATTCAAAGCTAGAGTCAGGGCGCTAATTATGTCGACATTAGTAGCCCTAGGAATACTGCTATTACATTGTTTTCGCAGTTTGCAGTGAAATTGGATGAAGTCTGAAGACTCTAGCTTTTGTATAAGCACTTGACAGCTGGATTTTTTTTTTAAGATATTCGTCGGGGTCACATTTGCACAGGTTGGTTGCCTGAGCCTTCTAGTGATGATTTGCTACCTGTGAACGCTACGTTTTGTTACATTGCTTTCATTACTCAGTGGCTTATTTTATTTTTGCTTCGTATGGCGTAGGCTAGCATATAGTTAATGATTTTGCCCAATCTTGAAGACGTGGAAATTTACCAGTATTACCAATGCGTGGATAGGTAATCATTCTTGATCCGTACAGGTAACAGTTGGAGTCACATTTTAGAACGCCCCATAAGGGGTTAATGCCGTCAGATGCACTGTAGCATTACTTAAGGTTCTTTGCAGCGTTCCTTTGGCCCGTAGCTGTAACCCCTTTCATTCCTTTTAATCTACCTCCATTCATGTTCCCTCTTCCATCTTGCTATCTACCCTTTCCAAACACTTGTTTCATAGTGCAACTGCTTTGAGATTTTCTTCCTGTTACACCTTTCAGACCTTTTTACAGTCAATTTCCCTTTCTGCGCTGAATGACCTCATAGGTCCTAGTGCTTGGCTATTGGCCTAAATTCTATATTCCATTCTATATTCCACGCTTCTGAAAGCCGCGTAATTCTGCTTTAGGTGAAAAAGATTCCATTTATTTTTTCGATATGTCTGTTTCTCTTAATTTCTAAGATCGAGACTTTAATTTAGACCTTCTTGTGTCAGACGAGGTTTAACTTTATTTCTCGCTAGAGAGGAATAATGAGAACTGTTAAGTCTTTGGAAATATACTAAAGCAAGGTTTTTTGTTGCTTCGATTCTTTGCAGATAGAATTTGTCAAGATCTCTTTCTGCCTATATTATCAACCTTTTGTTATCATGCGTGTTACGCGATTGCAGAGATATCCTCCAGTCGTCTTGATATAGTTTTAACTGAAGAAGTGATATGGTATCCTGCGGTTTCCTGCGTTTCCTCTTATACCATGGTGGCGGTAAGCTCGTGTGACGCTTGACAACTGGGGCTCTTCAGCTGCAACAAGTGTAGTCTATTTTAGTCGATCTTTTGCTGTCGCTTTAAAGGATCCTTTTTCATTTTTGTTTCTGTAGCGTCTGTAGTGTTTGCCCCTCCTTTGACTCTCTCACATTTTATACGCTCTATGAATTGCTGTAAGTTCTCTTTAAACGGTAGACGAAGGTTGCGTCACAAGGACGAATGTTTTCGCCCTGTTGCAATGCCATGCTGCCATCAAAAACAGTTGCTCATGCTTTTATCGTAAGAAGGCATCTTTCGTTCTTCAAGGTCAGTATAAGGCATGGCTTATTTGTATTTAGTCTTTTGTAAAATATTCGGTGCTGTTCATTTTATAAAACTGTTCAGCACAATAAGTGCCATTTGCCTGATTTTCGTAGATATGTCTATAGCACGGTAGCCTAGAAAAGCTAAAAATGACCTCCCTTTTCAAGTCTTAACAGAAAACAGTTTCGGGATTGTTATATAATACACTGTTGAACATACCATTGTAATTTGTAGTGTTGTCATGTAGGAGCAGGTATTGGAAGTCTTATATCCCTCACTGTGCCCTTTTGAACGAATGCACCGACATTTTCTTGCACGGCGGCACTACGCCAAAAAACAAATCAAAATTTCGCCGAGGTTTCTTCTGCGCAATCGAGTTTTCTGTACAGCCGCTACAGCGTATAATCAAGGTCTCCGAAACTAGATCTATCTTTCGGTGGTCTCGGTATAATGCTGTATAAGCCGCGGCCACAAAAACTTTAACCACGGCCCGGTGGTGACCTATCCTATATCGTTGAAGCTAATGATTATGGCTAATTTTAACCTTAATAAAATAAAAACAACTGAGGCTAGAGGGCTGCAATTTGGTATGTTTGATGATTGGAGGATGGGTGATCAACATACCAATTTGCAGCCCTCCAGCTTCAGCAGTTTTTAAGATCTGAGGACGGAGAGAAAAAATGCGGATAGCATAAAGTGCAGGCGGACAGACAAAACCGTCACAATGGTTTTCTTTTGCGGAAAACTAAAACTAAAACTGACAGAAAATAGGCCTGTGTAACAGGGTCTTGAGTTATAGTGTTGTTCTCTAGATTTCAGCATTGAATTAGGAAATACTTGCGCTCGCAGTTTTTCCTCTTGGGATCCCGGGAAGACTTTTGTAGCCTTACTTGAATTTTTATATTCATGACATTATAGCTTTGGATAAGTTTTTCATTGACTTATTTTTTTTATTTGTTAAAATTTAGAATTGGGTTTAAATGTTATTCGTTTTGTCAAGTTTTCATTTATAAGAAGTCCTCGTTGATTTATAAAATGCGAAATTTAAGCTCGCGTGTCTATATTTTTTTTTTTGTATGTGTGTGTGTTTGCGAAGTCTAGAGGTCCACATCATACCTTTCAGTAATTGTGTGAGAATTATATTTTGATCCGAAAACACTCAACTTGGATACGAGTGTGTGTGTCATTTTTGCAAGCTTCAAAAGTGGACCGCAAAAGGAAAACGCTGGTAGCAAACTAGGATTGACTCGAGTAGCTGTGCGCACGCATAGGCGCGTTCAGGCAATTTAGCAAAAGCCGCCGTGAAACCGCTTTCTCTTGTTTCAGTCTGTGGAAACAGGTATCATCTCCAAACTTGTTAAGGAATTCCGGGAAGGGAGTTGAAACGCAACACTGAAACGCGCTGCGCTTTCTAGGAACCCGAGTAAGGGAGGCGAGAGTAATCTTAGTGAGTAAATGTCCCGTCAACCTGCAAAGTAAACCCTCGGGAGTATCGAGTAGCAGCGGATGAGTCGCCGCCTGTCCTCGGGGAAGTGAGTAGTCAAGAGCGCGAGGAAGTGAGCCACAAGATCACCCACTTAAGATAAATACGCATCAACGACCGAGGTGAGTAATGCGTATAAGTGCGGAGTTTTTGTCGCTCCAAGTCGTGAGAAACTGTAACGTTGCTGAGATGAGTAAGAAGTTGTTAGGCGGGGGATGACTCTGTCTGTTGGCTCTGAAAGCATGAGGCGTGAGTTTGTGAATGTGAGGGGGCGTTAGATAGTCTATCGTCATCGTCGTCATCATCGCCATCAGGGAACTCGCTCGATGGCATTTCTGCAGAATTCTCCAGTCATTCATTAGTTTCGTTTCGGCACTCATGGGATGAATGCTTTATAAGGTCACTTGGATTTGCACTGATGTCCTGACACATCCTAGTTGTGTATCCCTTCGAATTTACCTACTGCTCTGGGTAATCCTAACCTTAACACACACACACACACACACACACACACACATATATATATATATATATATATATATATATATATATGTATATATATATATGAAGTTTTGTCATTTACACACACAACATAGTAAGCCACAGTTATTACTTAATATCGGTTTCATTATACCTGGAATAACTTAACCAACTATATATGTATATATGTTTGTGTGTGTGTGTGTGTATCTTCTTCTTCTTCTTTTAACGTCCTTTTTTCCCATTTGTATGGGGTAAGCACGATGCCTTCTTTTGAAGGACTTTGATTTAGCTTTGGGGTAGACTCTGTAGTCTCGATCGGCTGCTCCCTGCCTGTCATCGCTTAGACCCCTAGCGTATTTACATGTATTGTAACAGTCATTTTATATATATATATGTAGAATATATATATATATATATATATATATATATATATATATATATATATATAAAGTATTTAATATATATTTATTTATTATATATATATATATTATATATATAAAATATGTATATAATATATAGTAAATATATATATATATTTATTTATATATATTATATATATATATATATATATATATATATATATATATATATATATATATATATGCATACTTATTTTACGCCAACACTTATCCGCCCTTGTGTACGCAAGACACTATAAGCAGTTTTTTTTTTTTTTTTATAACGCCGTCTATTGGGACGAGCTCTCCCAACAGCGCCAATTCGAGGTCATACCCAAGGGTCAGGTCTTTCCTTTCTTTTTTGTATCGTACTTGGTTGTACATAGTCAGAGTTAGCATGGTATATTTGAATACGTACCCATTAAACGGTAAAAAAAAAATAATTCCCAATTTCTCCTACAGGAATTTATTAAGAAGTAATTGGTACTGGTAAAATGGCCCAGCATGAGCAAGAGAGTAACTTTGCAGATTTAACGGGACCCCCTGGATTCTGTCCCGTAGCGGGGGGGGGGAGGGGTAGTGCCGTCAGTGCACCTCATGCTGTGCACTGCAGGCATTACTTAAGGTTCTTTGCAGCGTGCTTTCCAAGGCCCCTAGCTGCAACCCCTTTCGTTCCTTTTACTGTACCTCCTTTCATATTCTTTTTCTTCCATCTTACTTTCTACCCTCTCCTAACAACCGATTTATAGTGCAACTGCGAGAGGTTTTCCTCCTGTTACACCTCTCGAACTTTTTACTGTCAGTTTCCGTTTCAGCGCTGAATGACCTCACTGGCCCCAGTGCTTGGCCTTTGACCTAAATTCTATATTCAATTCAATTCAATTCAATTCAACCCCTGGATTCCACTAAAGCAGGGTGAAGCATTGATTCTGTTCTGCAGCCACCAACTTCGGGTTGAAATATCCATATCTGGTGCTTCGTTTTACCCCCACTCATAATCACCTTCCTTTCAATAGACCAAAATGTCTTCCTTGAAAGAGAAGAGGCTGTTGAAATCAGGAGAGAAGCAGACATACCTTGTGAACTTTTGGTATTTCGCTTATTTCCTACTTAGTATTTTCTCGTACTTGGTATTTCCCCATTTTTATCTTCACACACCTCCACACTTATTTCCTACTTAGTATTTTCTCCTACTTAGTATTTCCCTATTTTTCTCTTCACACACCTCCACACTTATTTCCTGCTTAGTATTTTCTCCTACTTAGTATTTCCCTATTTTTCTCTTCACACACCTCCACACTTATTTCCTGCTTAGTTTTCTCCTACTTAGTATTTCCCTATTTTTCTCTTCACACACCTCCACACTTATTTCCTGCTTAGTATTTTCTCCTACTTAGTATTTCCCTATTTTTCTCTTCACACACCTCCACACTTATTTCCTGCTTAGTATTTTCTCCTACTTAGTATTTCCCTATTTTTCTCTTCACACACCTCCACACTTATTTCCTGCTTGGTATTTACTCCTACTTAGTATTTCTCTATTTTTCTCTTCACACACCTCCACACTTATTTCCTGCTTAGTATTTTCTCCTACTTAGTATTTCCCTATTTTTCTTCACACACCTCCACACTTATTTCCTGCTTGGTATTTACTCCTACTTAGTATTTCTCTATTTTTCTCTTCACACACCTCCACACTTATTTCCTGCTTGGTATTTTCTCCTACTTAGTATTATCCATTTTTTCTCTTCACACACCTCCAAGACCATAAGAACTCATTGCGCGCCAGCAGCGAAGGCTTTGTGGCGGGAATCGCCCATCTCAATGATACCAATACCCAAATACCCATCATGGCGACTGGAATATCATTGGGAATGTGGGTATGGAGCTCTGGATGTCAGAGTGCCCCTTTACTCTTTATTCATTGGTTTATAATGAATAATAATATAGATAACACAATGAACATAAACTCGAGGATCAGGGATGAATAATCAGTCTATCATGCCAGTCAGTTTACTTTTAGAAAATTTTAGTAATTTCATGAACAGTTGAGCATGCTTTTTAATAATTTTTAATATTAATAATAATCAGTTAAGGATTATACAGAGCTGTAAACAGCTGGATTTATGATAAGTGATTTTAGTATCAAAGCTCTCTCTCTCTCTCTCTCTCTCTCTCTCTCTCTCTCTCTCTCTTCTATATATATATATATATATATATGTGTGTGTGTGTGTGTATAATATGAATCTCTTCCTTTGTACCATATTCTTTGTAAGTTTGTGCAGTGGTGTTACTTTTAATGTGCTCACTGTAAAATTGTTAATTTTTCGTTATCATATCTCTCTCTCGGCTTTGTTTGTTCTTGGTTGAATTTGCGTTTTGCCGTTATAATAGAATTTCTTACCATACTGAAGCATTATATTATACCTAATAAAGATAATACAAAAAAAAATATATATATATTTTTCAAAATCTTGTTTCTTGATCCTCCAGATCGTGACATATCCACTATTGCCAGTGACGTACAAGAAATGGAGAGTATTCATATTACTCATCATATGGAAGTTTTCGTAACGTTAAAACTAGAATTTATCTCTAACATACGAGGGATGATTATTCACACAAGTTTTTATTTGCAATTTCATTCACCTATAAAAAGCACGTTCTTCCTTATTTATTTTTTTTTTTAGATGGAATTATTGTTTGCTATTGTTTGGTACAAGTGGAAGTATAAACACACTCCTTCTGGCTCCGCTATTTCGTATCAAGATATGTGTGTGCGCGCACGCACGCACGCACGCGCAGGCATTTTTCCCGCATGTGTGTATGAACTCTCCTGCCACGATATTTACACCGCCTAATCCCTCGCAGTACTATAAAAACCATGTCCGGATTTACATGGATTCCTTCATGCATATTCCAGCATTCGCACTGACAACTGGGTATCTTTACCCCGACGTCTTTCCCGTACCCATAACGATAATCACATTCATCAGCTTTCACCCGGCAATTATCTTTTTGAGAACGCGCAGCCTCTCATCCATTTTAACATTCCAGCCTGGATGAGGTGCATGGCGGGAAAGGGGGATCGCTTGATTATGGTCTTTGCAGCATCTGATTGCAGCATCTCTAAAAGTGTCTGCATTCTTGCATTCCAGATTTGGAGAGGGGGCGGGGTCGGGGTGGGAAGGGGGCCGGAGGGGGAGGAGCTCGGGAGAGGAGGACCCTCTTGCTTAGGAGCCAACTTAAGGAATGTGGTGTTTTGAAGATGTATGATTTAGTTGGACGTCTCTCTCTCTCTCTCTCTCTCTCTCTCTCTCTCTCTCTCGGTTGTAGAAAGTCCAGAGGTCCACACCAGCAGGCCGCTTACTCCGTTGCACACCTGACCACACTTATTGGCCGCCTTTGAGTGGGGCCTGTGCTGGCATAAGGCTGGCTTGTTCTGAAATCCCTAACGAGATTTGGAAAAGGGAAAAGTTGAACTTCCACTTATTTCTTAAGTTGAGACACAGGGCGTTTTACATTTAAGTGGATGTGTTCGTGTGCATGCACCTGTTTTGGGAGAGTATATTATTAAACTTACGTTTCCGATTTGGAATCAGGCAAGGTAATCCTGAAGATGAAGAATACCAATGTTATGTTACAGAAAGACCATTACTGAAGTACTGGAGCTGCACGGGGCTTTTTATACTTGGGAAATTAATGAATGGAAATACAGAAGCATGGCGTCGCATGCTTCAAAAGACGCTTTGTTATTTCAGCATAGTTAGTGAAGGGTATGTTTGCTAAAGCACGATTAAATATTATAAAATAGGTTAAAGCGTGTTCTTCGGAATAAGACTTTTTGTAATTATGGAGTTTGCGATGAGAAGCCAAATCAAAGACATTATATTTTTCACGGAGATGATGAGGGTACGACTAGCGTGAGAGTCTCATGAAGTGCATTACTGAATTTGGCATGTCTGTGTAGATTTTAGTTCACAATTTTTCTGTGTGTTCAAATGATGAAATTAAGGGAATTTTATGAATATGGAATTCATGAATACAACCCCTTTCATTCCTTTTACTGTACCTCCATTCGTATTCTCCTCCTTCCAGCTTGCTGTCACCTCTCTTAACATTTGTTTCATAGGGCAGCTGCGAGGCTCTCCTCCTGTTACACCCGTCAAACCTTTCTACTCCCAATTTCCGTTTCAGCGCTGAATGACCTCATAGGCCCCAGCGCTTGGCCTTTGGCCTAAATTTTATATTCCGATCCCATTACTACAGAGGGTTTCGTATCACGTTCCCTGTATGGATCCCAGGGGTTTAGTTGTAAACGTTATGTATATATATAGATTAACTCGTATGAAGTTATCCATGAAAGTGATGTAAAAGAAAGTTTTAGTTCTAGAAAAAAAAGGTTGTTAGAAAGTTTTGGAAATAAGTTGTACTCGTGTGGAAAAGCCCTTTTTTTTTTTTTTATTGAACTTCTCAGTAGATGGCCAGTTACCGAGACAGGGTGCAGGTGTATCGACTGGGTGCAGAATTAGGCCTAGTCGAGGCAGTGATTTTGAAATGAGGTTTGTAGAATGTAGTTTGTACAAGCAAGCTCTCGCGAGGAATCTTCAGTATAGGCGTGAATTCATTACAAAGATATACATATACACACACACACACACTTCGTTCGTTTAAATAATCCCATCGCGAAAATAATGGTAATTTTGTTACGGCTTTAGTAAAAATTGACCTGAAATCAGCAGATTAATGTTGCGCATGAGCTGGAGTGAAATCTTATGCTAAGTGATATTAATGATTTAGAATATTATTATTATTAATCTCATCTCAGTCTAATTATCAGCGTCGCTTTCAATCTCACCTTTGGAGATTTTATTACTATGAAAATCCTTTCCAGTTTGAAAGATTCAAGTGTAGAGCTTCTTCCCCCCAAAAATAAAACATGTATGTATATATATGTGTGTGTCTGTGTGTGTATAAATTTATATATACATATATGTATTACATAAGTACACTGTATATAATAAAAAAATATATATACATATATATATATATATATATATATATATATATATATATATATATATATATAGAGAGAGAGAGAGAGAGAGAGAGAGCACAGGGTTGGATGACTCATATCCAGGTAGTTCTTCTGCTGGGGGCAGTGAATCGGGTGAGAGCCTCCGATGCATGGCCGAACCAGAGGAGGTATTCCGAAGCTTGTACTGGGAAGTGACCATGTAGCATAGGGCAATATCATTTGCGGCACGGCATATCA
>NC_089756.1:28378017-28443017 GCF_040412425.1 Macrobrachium rosenbergii | reverse complement strand
TTAGTCGTCATGTCATTTTATTTTTATCATTATTTCATCTATTAGCGTGTCTTTTGTTACATGCATGAGAGAGAGAGAGAGAGAGAGAGAGAGAGAGAGAGAGAGAGAGAGAGAGAGCTGCAGTGTGTTTCTCTAATCCTGGAGGATCCGTAACTCGGGGCTACTTTTGCCTATTGTGAAGGATTTTGTGATTAAGTGCGAGGTTCGTTTTATCATCCTTTGCATCCTGCTTGACAGCTTTGTCCAGCCTCGTCATGTCGTCATAATAACACCGCCCAGGAGCTCTACCTCTGTGTTTTGACTTGGCCTGTCAAAGGACCCTTTGTTGTCAAGAGTGTCTCTCCCTGTTGAACACTTGGGAGGGGCTAATTTTCTGTGGGACCTTCTTCATCAGCATAGTCATCATCATCATCGTCGTCATCATCATCATCGTCATCACCAACGACTTCAGCCTCATCATCTTTGTGTAACTTTTTCTCGGGACAAAATAAAAATAGCTTTGCTTTTAGCACGCAAAGAATGTTGATTTTATTGCAGCCTTTCTGTCGCTTTGGCCAAGGCGGGGCCTGAAAAGTTGTGTATGCTGCGGAGACTCCAGGCTCAGGTGTTATTTATTTTTCTTCCCCCTTTTCTTGGGAAACTGCGGGAAAAAGACTTTCCATGACCTTCGCGAGTTGAAATGAAGATCCGGCATCATTGCCAGGAAAAGCTTCTTAAGAACGAAAGGTAAGGTAGCAGATGGCGGGGACGACGAAGACGAGGACCTGAGAATTCTCTCTCTCTCTCTCTCTCTCTCTCTCTCTCTCTCTCTCTCTCTCTCTCTCTGAACAAGCTTTCTTATTCAAACCATCAGATTCATCATCATAGACTGGCTCGCGTGTCTTCAATGATCAACACTTGCGAAATTTTTGATGAATTTCTCAACGGTGTTGAAAGTGTAGCGTATTTTTGAGAGTCAAGATTTCTTTTACGCTGCTTCTACCTTATTCTGAATGGAGTTGCACGAGACGGCAGAACCTTAGTAGACGTGTGTTTAACAAGATAAGATTGCTGTAGCCGTTCACCGTCGAAGAATCAAGGAAATGGTATAGACTAAGTTTCAACGGCAGTTCGAGGTTTTCCTTCTTCTTCTTCTCTCTCTTCTTCTTCTCTCTCTCTTTTCTCTCTCTCTCTTTTCCTTTCCTCTGCGATTATATATACTCGTATATGCATTCGACACACACACACACACACACACATATATATATATATATATATATATGCATGCACATATATGTATTATATATATATATATATATATATATATATATATATATATATATGTATGTATGTATGTATGTATGTATGTATGTATATGTATGTATATATAAACAAACATTGTTTTATATATATAGTGTGTATGTGAGCGCGCGCCCGCGCGTGTGTTTGTACTTGTATTTCGCAGTATACTGTATACGGTGTTCATTTTTTCTGTTGAAGTAATCGTGGAAGTAATAAATAAGTGTGTTAATTCGTATGAAGAATTTAATTGAGAGAGAGAGAGAGAGAGAGAGAGAGAGAGAGAGAGAGAGAGAGAGAGAGAAGAGGAGGGGGTTGTTTTGATAGAAGAGATGAAGTTCCGTGGGTGTGGGGGTGTGGGATGGCGAGTAGCAGGGGTTGCTAAGCAATAAGACGAAGAGGAGCTCCGCCGCAGCACTTGTGGTCAATAAACGAGACATTTGTGCTGCATAACCACTGCTTCGCTCATGTCTGGTGCTGTGCACGGATGGAGAGACAGAGAGCTCTCTCTCTCTCTCTCTCTCTCTCTCTCTCTCCCTCTCAACCGGTACGTTTAAAAACAACTCTTGGAACTCGTTTTACCTGACTTTATGGATTGTAATCGTTTGGTGTGCCCCCAAATTTTCCTGTGAGGTTTGTGGGTTTTTTTTTTTTGTTTGAAGGTAAACCACCGAATGCATTTGCTAGAATGAGTCCTTTTCGTGTTTCTCCGTCTCCACCTGTAAGCCTCACCTCCTGCTGCCACTCTTTGCCTAGGAAAGGTTTCCTTTATTAACTCGTTGATTGAGCTCTTGCTTTGGGTATCGCTAAATGTACTATTAACAGCAAGGGAATAGTTTTGTTATATTTAGTGCATACACGTTTGACCCCCATGGCATGCCTCGAACTGGGTCTGCATGTTTTACACACTATTTTAATGCCTCGAACTGTGTATGCATACTTGACCCAACCTTTTTTTTTTTTATGCTTAAACCGGGCATACTGACTTGACTCACCAACATACCTCAAATTTGACAAGCATATGTGACTCGCCAATTTTTAAGCCTCGAAATATGGTATACATGCTTAACCCACCAATCTCCATACCTAGAACTTGGCATCCATACATGACCCACCGTTTTATACCTTGGGTATATACTTCGCCCACCGGTCTATAATTCGAACCACATGTCTATACCTCGATGTGTGTAACACACTCCCCTAACCATTGTATACCTTGAATTAGGCATACACACGGAACCCACCAGTTTACAGCTTGAACTGCGCATGCTTACGTGACTTACTGTTTTATACTTCGCAATGAACATGCATTTTTGATTAGTCATTTTGCATTTTGTATAGTGCTTACATACCTGACCCTCTTTTTAAGCCTCAACCTATGCATACACGCTTGACCTACTGCTACATACCTCAAACTGGGCGTTCAAACTTGACCCTGTGGTTTATGTATCTTAAACTGGGCATACATGCTTGGCCCACCTGTTTATTTTAGAAAGAAATTGGTGAAATGCAGAATGTAAGCTGACCGTGAGTTCATTCTTGTGCTCTGTCCAGGAAATTTTCATCAGTGGCAGAGGAACCTCCTCGGTGTATCTGAGACTGACACGATTTAGAATGAGAGAGCCGTATCGACCTTAATGTTCTTTTCGAAGGACAGTCGGAATTTCAGTTAACACTTACGATCTCGTGTTTAGCGTGTAATTTTGTATAAGTTTTTGTCTTATATTGTCCACAATATTTTTTCTTTTTTTTTTTTCATCTGTTTTCTACAATATTTTCCATATATATTTTGATCGCTTTTCACACCACCTCGTTATCGCTTCTTGAATGTTCGTTATTGTTATGGCACTGATTGGCCGTCGTGGCCGTAACATCCACTTATTCATCCATCTCGCTGAAAATTTTATACACATTTGATTAAGTTATTCGTCATCTATACTTTGTTGTTATCAGGTTTCAGCGAGTGAATAAGAATTCTGTGAGACCAGTGAAATGATTGCAGAATTGTAGGATTCAACTTGAACCAAGTTGTTATGAATTTTTTGTAGAAAATCTAGTTAAAGTTTATATGGGGAACCATTTTGTAATATTATAAGGGAGTAAGTTGAAAATCCTTAAGTAATTTCGGGTTCACTAGTATGATTTGTGTAATTTACTTCTGAGTGGCACTGAGCTGGCACTGGCTAGTGCCCGCTGCTCAGTCGACCCAGCTGTTAATGAGTACCTCTGATCTTCAGCCCTACGGCCCCTTACATTGTAGAGGAACGACTTTGATTAAAAGAGAAGACAAGTAAATAATGCGCCGAAGTTTCTTCGGCGCAGTCGAGTTTTCTGTACAGCCGCTACAGCGTATAATCAAGACCACCGAAAATAGATATATTTTTCGGTGGTCTCGGTATAATGCTGTTTGAGCCGCGGCCCTTGAAACTTTAACCAAGGCCCGGTGGTGGCCCATATCGTAGCCAGATGCACGAGTATGGGTAACTTTAACCTTAAATAAAATAAAAACTACTGAGGAGGCTAGAAGGCTGCAACATATTTCCCGAGAGGGAAATATGTTGACTATTTTCAGTTTTCTGTAAAAGAAAACTTGTGCCGGCGTTGTCTGTCTGTCCGCACTTTATTCTGTCATTACTTTTTTCTGTCCTCACTTTTTCTGTCCGCCCTCAGATCTCAAAAACTACTGAGGCTAGAGGGCGGCAAATTGGTATGTTGATCATCCACCCTCCAGTCACCAAACATAAAAAATTTCAGCCCTCTAGCCTCAGTAGTTTTTATTTTATTTAAGGCTAAAGTTAGCCATAGTCGTGCTTCTGGCAACGATATAGGATAGGCCACCACCGGGCCGTGGTGAAAGTTTCATGGGCGGCTGCTCATACAGCATTATACCAAGACCACCTAAAGATAGATCTATTTTCGGTGGCCTTGAATATGGTTCAGCGGCTGTACAGAAAAGGATTGCAGCCGAAGAAACTTCATGCATTTTACTTGTTTTTATTGCGAATTCATGACGGCATACAGATTGTTTTAATGGGCACAATAGCCTCTTGACTTCTCGATATCCTCATACGTTGTAAACAGGCTTAACACTTCAAGCCGTGAATCTAAATGAGACATAAATGAAGCCCTTGCCCACTTTGGCGGGATTTGAACCCACGCGCATTAGTAAGACATAGAGGCGCAACTGACCCCCGGTGGGACGTTTGTCCCGTTTCCAGTATTTACGGGCTTGTCAAAAATATCTGAGATTACTTTTTTTTTTTTTTTGACAAATAATAAGCAAAAAATTTACCTTTGCTTATTATTCATAAATCGAGAGGTCATACTGAAACCAGAACATTGTCATTTTTTGATACTTTGAAATGTGGCAATTCGTGAGATCACTTTTGTACCAGTCTACTCAGACAACTATGATACCGATGCGATTAACCGTTCGTTTTCCATAAATCCTTCACGACTAACTGAGAATGGAATTAAAGAGATGACAAGTAAACAAGCAAATGGAAAGATGTGAACAACAATAAAGGTGAACATCAGCAGCGGAGGAAACTGCCGAGATCATCCCGATTATCATCATCGTATCATTATCGTCCTCTGTGCGGTGTATGGTTAGCGAGGGAGGCGTCATCTCGCCCCATTATAGCTTTGGGGGATTTTCCCATTTGGGAAACCTCAGGGTCACGCCCGAAAAAAAAAAAAAAAAGCCTCTGCGGAAACAATGACCAATTTCTGCCATTATGGCCGTAAAGAGGTCTAGCTATTATTCACAGCGGAGGTACAATTGGCATAGCAAGCAAGTCCGTTGCTCAACAATGCCATTACTCACTTCCTAACTGGCGGTGAGAATTTTAGCATCAGCTGTGCCACGGAGCACCTTCCTCTCTTTTTTTTTCTTTCTTCTTTCCGGAGAGAGAGAGAGAGAGAGAGAGAGAGAGAGAGAGAGAGAGAGAGAGAGAGAGAGAGAGAGAGAGAGAAAGAGAGCATACAGTATGTTGCGCTTATGATTTGGTTGTCTGTAAACTTTTGGAGAGCGAGAGAGAGAGAGAGAGAGAGAACATATGTTTCTCTTATGATTTGGTTGTCTCTAAACTTTTGAAGAGAGAGAGAAAGAGAGAGAGAGAGAGCATATGTTGCTCTTATGATTTGGTTGTCTGTACACTTTTGGAGAGAGAGAGAGAGAGAGAGAGAGAGAGAGAGAGAGAGAGAGAGAGGCATATGTTGCTCTTATGATTTGCTGTCTGTACACTTTTGGAGAGAGAGAGAGAGAGAGAGAGAGAGAGAGAGAGAGCATATGTTGCTCTTATGATTTGGTTGTCTGTACACTTTTGAGAGAGAGAGAGAGAGAGAGAGAGAGAGAGAGAGAGAGAGAGAGAGAGAGAGAGACCATATGTTGCTCTTATGATTTGGTTGTCTGTACACTTTTGGAGAGAGAGAGAGAGAGAGAGAGAGAGAGCATATGTTGCTGTTATTATTTGGTTGCCTGTACACTTTTGGAGAGAGAGAGAGAGAGAGAGAGGAGGCATATGTTGCTTTTATGATTTGGTTGTCTGCACGCTTCTGTCACACATGACATAAACGCGGTAGGCGTTGCGTTCCAATGTCAGGTGGTTTTGTCGCTTGATTATCCCCATCTTTGGGATGGAAATTTCACAAGCATTATGTTTGGTTTCCAAAACTGTGTAATGTTTCTGCATAAGAGGAAGAATTTTGTCATCTCCCAAGGGAAGAACTCCATACATTGAGATCAACAGACAAGAAGTTTATATATATATATATATATATATATATATATATATATATATATATATATATATATATATATATATATATATATATATATATATATATATATATATATATATATACTTTATTTGTAAGGAGGTTCATAGTTGCTTTTACCCTCTCATGTGAAACTCAGAGATCACACATGAAAAAATATTTTTTAGTTTGTTTTGTATGTAATATATTTCGTTATTATTTTGACCTATACATTATTCAACACATCACCGTGCACATTATTTGTATATGTGTGCACACACACACACTTACACACACATGTATATATGTATGTATATGTGTGTATACATATACAATTAATGTGCACGGCCATGCGTTAGATGATATACTCGTATGGGTAAAAATACCAGTGAAATATATTACATATGAGTCAAGCTAAATAAAATATGGCCTTCGAGTTTCGCATGGGAAGGTAAACAGTCACCATGAGTATCCTCTCAAATAAGATAGTGTATCCTAACCTTTAATGCTGATCTCATTACAGTACTGAATTTCTTTCCATGGGCGATGTATGTACGTATGTATGTATAATTATATATGTGTGTGAGCGTATGTATGTACCGTATGCATATGTATATAATACATAATATATATATATATATATATATATATATATATATATATATATATATATATACATGTATATATATATATTGTATAAATATAATGTGTGTGTATTTGTGTCTTAGTTACAGGGTACATGACCCTGCTTCTTTGAAAATCATCATGGCGGCCCTTTCGCGTCAGGTATGTCAAGAATATATTTGGCTTTTGGAAATGTAAATAAGGTATACCGTCATGCATACCTTAATGGTGACTTTAGCTCGTGATTCGAATTAGGAATTTGGTCCGATCTCGCTACGGCCAAGTTGCAAAGAGGTTGAATGCATTAAAGAGTTTGGACTAAAATGAAACGAGCATTAATTTCATGAAGCTACTCACTGCCTTCAGAAAATTTTTTTTTTTTTCTTCACTTTTTAAATGTAAGCTGTTGCTATATCGATTTGAAGATGTCCGTTCGATAAGTAAGGAAAACTTGACGTACCATGTTTCTTGAAATGTTGTACTTGACGTACCATGTTTCGTGAATTACTGACGTGTGCTTTGAACTCCCGTCTTTGTGGTTAAACGGCTTATCACATTCTAAATAGCAACTACTCGCTGGTTTCTCCCGAAGACTTGGACTGAATGTTCAAGCTTGTTGGTTGGTACATCCAGATTTTGCCTCAGTTGATACAGGAAGTTGAATGTGAATAAACAGTAACTCTTATGGTTATATATACATACAGTATATATATATATATATATATATATATATATATATATATATATATATATATAAATTTTATATTATACTTACTGTATATAATTATATATATATATATATAGATATATATATATATATATATATATATATATATATATATATAAATAATTAAGCAAAACTACTGAAAACTTCAAGTAATATATATATTATTTGAAGTTATTTGTGGTTTTGCTTTAATTATTATATATGTATATATATAATTATATATAAAATTTATATATATATATATATATATATATATTATATATATATATATATATATATATATATATATATATATATATATATATATATATATATATATATATGTGTGTGTGTGTGTGTGTGTGTGCAATTTAGCAAGATCACCAAAAACTTCAAGTGATGGGAAGTTATGATTTAAATTTTCGGAACGGAATATTCCCTTTCCCCTTTTCAGATACAAATGTGTTAAAGAGCAAACCTAAATAAAAGAGGAATAATTACAGTAAGGAGACAAAAATAAAAAGTAATAATTGGAAGTAAATCATCCGAAGTTGGTAAATGAGGTGTAAAACATGCATGTTCTTTTAACTGGTGGATGGGTATGAACCCCTGTGCACAAACTTCAATATCATCAGCTAAACAGCTGGTTCACGGGCAATGCACTAAGCTTTCCTACACACGTACAGTCAGATTTATTCAATAGCCGACGCTCAGTGGTCGTTCATTTCGTAGAGGGTGCTAGTAGTACGCCTTGCGGGAATGAGCGTCGGCTGACATTTGAAACTGTCTGTACACTTTTCCACTGGTACCTCGTGTGGTGCGCTGCAGCCATTATTTTAAGGGTTTCTGCAGGGTCCCTTCAGCCCCTAGCTGCAACCTGTTTCATTCCTTTTACTGTACCTTCGTTCATATTCTCTTTCTTCCATCTGACTCTCCACCCTTTCTGACAATTGTTTTGTAGTGCAAGTGCAAGGTTTTCCTTCTGTCACACCTTTCAAACTTCTTACTATCGAGTTCCCTGACACCACTGAATGGCCTCATAGGTCCCAGCGCTTGGCCTTTGACCCAGATTCTATATTCTATTCTACCTTATCACTTCCAGCCATCACTTCTGTGTCGTTCTCGCCTCCTTGATCCCAAGAAATGCCAATTTACTCACTTTTCACGAACATATGTCCCTGCGATAACTTTTTTACCACATCGTTGGAATCTCAGTTTTTCTTCCTTGAAAGCTTTCTTCGTAGAATTTGCAATCAATTGATGTCAACGGTTTCCGGGTTCTACTTATTACACGTGGAAACACCCACCCTTCATTTTCCCAAGTATAGTTGGTCTAAGAATAACTTCATAGAGGAATACCTAGTAGAAGTATGTATGCTGTAATGTGTATGTGCCTTTATTCAGAGCAGCAATTTACCCATTGGGCTAGTGAGGCTTTTAAAGGGTATCCCAAAATTCTCTCTCTCTCTCTCTCTCTCTCTCTCTCTCTCTCTCTCTCTCTCTCTCTCTCTGTATGGTAGTCTTTATACAGTTTCTTTTTTGGTGGATTATATCGTTGTGCTTTGTTGTAAATGAATGGAACTTTTTCCATGAAGCCCTTTGTTATGTATGTTTTTATGTAGTATTATTCTGTTTTTTTTCGCCGCACATTGTCGTATATCCTGTGAGAGATCCCATTGTGACCTGAAAGGAAGGCAGAGTGCCATATTATCTTTGCCGTTATTTATTACTGATGTTGTTATTAGAAGTCTTCGTAGTCTTCCTTTTCCAGATTTCATTCATTTTTATTTTTCACCAACATATTTCGTGATGAGCTGCGATTTCTGTTCGTTCATTAGGACTGCTTTAGAAACATGCTAAGTATACCTTAGTTTAACCAGACCACTGAGCTGATTAACAGCTCTCCTAGGGCTGGCTCGAAGGATTAGACTTATTTGACGTGGCTAAGAACCAATTGGTTACCTAGAAACGTAACCCACAGCTTATTGTGGAATCCGAACCACATTATAGCGAGAAATGAATTTCTATCACCAGAAATAAATTCCTCTAATTCTTCATTGGCTGGCCGGAGACTTGAACTCGGGCCCAGCAGAGTGCTAGCCGAGAACTCTACCGATTCTTCCAACGGGGAATAGAAACATGCTGTTGATCCGTTTTGCTTATACGGCTTAAGAAACAAGAGATCAGCGCCTGCCCTATGAGCCTACAGAGGCCCAGGAGGACTTGAACTTTTTTGACTTAAATGTTTTCATTGAACTTTAAAAAAAAGAAAAAAAGTTCAAGCATGCACATAGTAAGGCAGGTTATGCCAGTCTCCGAGTTGTTCGTTTGTTTTCAATCTGTAGGTTTGTGTTGGCTACGATCTAGCTGTAAGAGCAGTGTTTGCGCTTTCGTTGCCGATTTTCATAGTTCCCTTAAATAATAAAATAAAAAACCTGTATATCGTGAGTGAGAGAGAGAGAGAGAGAGAGAGAGAGAGAGAGAGAGAGAGAGAGAGAGAGAGAGAGAGAGAGAGAGAGAGAGAGCGAAATTACGTTTGCGCTTATGATGTTTGTTGACAACGATTACATTCTAGGTTTTAGAACACACACACATATATATGTGTGTGTGTGTGGGTGTGTATGTGTGTATTTGTCGTATAACTTATATACGTGTTGACTTTGGCCACTCTGTGACATCAAGAGAGAAATAAGTTGATATGGACTGTACAGTACGTAATATCCTTGTCGAATTCCGGATCTCTGCTTGCAATCAAACCGCCTCCCACCATGATAACTGATTGTGGTAATTTTGTAACTCTTGGCTACTTATGAGTTTTTGTCTACATGCGCGTCTTTTATATTTGTGACTATAAAAACAGGTCACGCTTGTACAGTGTAAGTGATAAAAGTTCTTTGTTAGCACATGTATTAAGCCACATGTCGTATAATATCGAATTCACTTTACCTTGGGGACAATTGGCACCGAAAAGGAATATCATTGATAAGCGCTTCTGGCCCGGCTTGGGTTTAAATCTGGATTGTATTTTTAGATGCAGCGAGAAACTTGAATATTTGGCTGTGAAGACAGATTTAGGTGATATCATATTATTATTATTATTATTATTATTATTATTATTTCAGTAGATGAAACCTATTCTCATGGAACAAGCACACTAGAGGGGCCACTGACTTGAAATTCAAGCTTCCAAAGAATGTTGGTTTCAACCTCCCACCGCAGCAGACCCCACACTGCGGCAGTAACTGATCAGGATACAGAGCCAGTGATTTTTTATCGCTCTGAGGGAGACGCGAACTCGCGACGTCTGAGTGGCATGCCACGACACTAACCACTTTACCAGCGACCAGTATCTTACTCTTACCATTCAGACCATTCAGTTACTATGGTTGATATCGATTCCAAGTACAGAACTCAAATTCGACAGTAATATTGCACATCAGAGTCCAAAATCATAGTCATAGTCGTCTGTTTATCGTTATTAATTAACCAAAACCCCGGTTCGAGTCCTGTTTGCGGCAGAAGCAGTCATGTGTAATAATAACCTCGGAGTGGATCTTTCTTGTTAGTCCGCCCCATGTGGGTGCGGGTTAGGTACGGGATCGGGAGACTAGGGGAGACATGACATAAACACCCTCCTCCTGCAAACCTGTTTGTCCGCCCCGGGTGGGGCAGGGTAGGAAGGGGATCGGAAAGGTAGGGGAGACTTGACGGGCAGCGCCGGGTTCCAGCAGCATAGCGCGCACCATCAAGCTCGTCAATAAATAATTCCTTTTGGTTGGAACCTATTTGTGAATTATATACAAGTATATTTGCTTGTGTGTTACAAAGTGACGTGTAATGTCGTACCAAATTTAAGAAAATATATGATGTTGTATAATGCAAGTCATTACCTGATATGTATTTTTTTCACATATATATATATATATATATATATATATATATATATATATATATATATATATATATACACACACATACATATATATATATATATATATATATATATATATATATATATATATATATCGGATCTAGTAAGAGTTCAGAATTTTAACAGTAATTGTTTGTTAGATTATTTTTTATATGTTCACCAGTTTCGAAATTTGTAAATTTCCTGCATTTGAAAAAATATATATTAGTCATTGAGTTTAAAAATGATTTTTTGGTTGTTAACGAAAACCGAAAAATGTGTAGAAATCATTATTATAGGGCAACTTTTTCAATATCTCTTATAGAAAATAAAAAAAATGTCTTGCTTTTTCACAGTGTATGGTCTTCAGGACTTTTGGTGCCACGTTGTTAAGGTAGTGACAAAAATAGCACCATCTCTACAAAACTGGTGTAAACGCAAAGACCTTTTAACATACAGTCTCGGAAATAATTGATAAATGATCTATAATAATAAAATCCAAGAGGATCAGAACTTGTTTGTCCTTTCCGGGGTGACAGTAGGGAAGATATATATAAATACACATACAGTACATATATATATATATATATATATATATATATATATATATATATATATATATATATATATATATATGATTATAATCACTTTTAGCGTAATTCATTTATCACACATTACCACTTTATTTTTCAAGCCTTCGTCAATGGCTTTTTTATTTTTCTCCTGTGGTAATGTGATATATATATATATATATATATATATATATATATATATATATATATATATATATATATATATATATATGTATATATAATGTATGTGTGTGTATGGTCGACACCATAAATAACATTTAAGACTCATAATTTAATTGATATTTCAACATTTCATGTATTTCCGTTGCTTGTTTTGTTGTGGGAAATTTCTTTTGGCTGACATTTAAAGTTATATGTCACAGTCTCTTTCGTGGAATTTTTTTTTCGTTCTTACATTGAGATTCTAAAATACCCCTTATGTGTTATTGTGGTGTAATTACTGACTTTTGTTTTCATTATGTATCTAGAAAATTGAATTCGTTATCTTTATAGGATTTCATTCCCATCAAAATATTTCTTCAGAGAAGAGACATTGTGTGAATTTCCATATTTTGCAGTTTCTCTAAGTACTTTGCTGTATACCTATTCATTAATAACATGACTTTTATATTATTTTTTTAAAATATTGGTAGCTGTACTCTGAAACCTCTCATCTGAAGTGTTTAATGGAGAAAGTCACCCTTTCCTCTTGGCGTGTTTAATGGAGAAAGTCACCCTTTCCTCTTAGCGTGTTTAATGGAGAAAGTCACTCTTTCCTCTTAGTGTGTTTAATGGAGAAAGTCACCTCTTTCCTCTTAGAGTGTTTAATGGAGAAAGTCACACTTTCCTCTTAGCGTGTTTAATGGAGAAAGTCACCCTTTCCTCTTATTGCGTTTAATGGAGAAAGTCGCCCTTTCCTCTTAGCGTGTTTAATGGAGAAAGTCATCCTTTCCTCTTAGTGTGTTTACTTTACTTGCCTTCAGCTTTCCAACATTCAAACGTCTCACAGTTTAATACCTATCATTAAATTGTAGGAAGCTGCATCTTGAACCGGAAACAGAGTGCTTCCGTAATTATTATTATTAAAAACAAGGGAAGTTTGTGTTATGTGGTGATCGCAGTTTGAAAGTTGTGACTGCTCTCCCATCACTCTTTGTTTCTCCTAATTGAAATCTTAACCAATGAAGACAATTGATTTAGAAAGTAATATAAAGTAAAGCCAGTTGCAACGGTAAATTATTAGGGAAAAAAGTTCACAGGACTTTATTGACTTATGAAAATTCTAAAAGAAGAGAAACTTGGTAACAAAATGGGAATTTGAGCAGGAACGCTGGATATTATGGTAGACCAGTTCTCTCTCTCTCTCTCTCTCTCTCTCTCTCTCTCTCTCTCTATATATATATATATATATATATATATATATATATATATATATATATATATAGAGCTTAATGATGAATAATATTGCCAAGATTTCCAAGCAGTTGCCCAATTACACGAAACACACACACACATATGTATATATATATATATATATATATATATATATATATATATATATATATATATATATATATATATATATATATACATACACACATATGTGTGTGTGTGTGTGTTTGTGTGTGTGTGTGGGTGTGTGTGTGTGTGTAATGTACGTATATTTATATATAAATGAGGACAAAAATGAGAGACACATCAAGAAGAGCTTGAAAAGCATACGTTGTTAATGAAAAACTGGCATTTTGTATCTCTCTCTCTCTCTCTCTCTCTCTCTCTCTCTCTCTCTCTCTCTCTCTCTCTCTCTCTCTCTCAGTAAATCACATTGCTTCAAAGACTAGAGAGTTTTGCATGAATGGCTGTACGATGATTTTTATAAAAGTGACATTTGAAATTAAAATACTCGGTACAACAGATAATCCCGTTTATCAGAACATAATGAATTTCTTTGTATTAAGTAAGAGTTTCGTTTGAATGCTGCGCATAATGGGTATTTGAGTGTTTTCTAAAGAGGACTATAATTTGTTATGTGCTTTACGTGGAAAGGATCATTGAACTCGATAATTAATTGAAACGATTTCCGTTTTATTCCAGTTGCTTGAAAGCATTGTTTGTCGGTTTATGTAACATCTGGAATCAAGCACATTATGCTTAAAGGTTTGCGATTGATCGCGTCATTGTTGTCGGTGTGAAGGACGATTTTCCATTCCCCCCCCCCCTCACGATCGCGAGAGAAAATTGGGTTAAAGTGAAAAAGGAAAAAAAGAATCGGATTACTTTTAGTTCATTCCAGGGAAAGAGCATTTTTAATCTCCGCTAATGAGAAGGAGGTTCCGTTTCGCAGAATTTGTTGCAGCTACGTAGTTATTACCTTTTTTTCCTTTCTTCTTTCTTTTCCCGGCTCAGAAATGATTGGATCTCTACAGTGGGTTTTAAATTGCGACTTCGCAAACATTTTTTTTTTCCCCATTTTTTTTTTACATTGTCTTAATTTTATTCACTACCATCTGAGTGAACCACCCAAGTGGAAAGTCAGTAAACTAGAAACGTTGGTACGTGACAAGCTGATTGTGGTATAATATGAAAAACAGTCCAAACTTTCTTGCATGTGTTTCATTTGACAGTGAAACACTTTTTTTTTAATTCAAAGAAATAAAAACTGATTTTCGTATAATATGAAAAATAGTCCAAACTATCTTGCATACGTGCATGTATTTCATTTGGCAGCGAAACACTTTTTTTTTTAATTCAAAGAAATGTGAAATCAGTATAGGTAACGTTGTAGAGTCAACGATAATCAAGAGTTTAGCGGACATCCAGTCAAGCTCTTCATCGGCAAATCCTTAGATTTTGCATAGATTTTTTTTCTCTGGCGGTCATTGAAGACTTTATGGTGGATGGAGTACGGATTTTCTTTTTTATATTGGCTTCATACACTTTTTGAAGTTCCGTAAGTTCGACGTACGTTCAATCCTCTTAGTATATTGTTCTGCTGGCCTCTTTAAGACCGTAAGCTCCGTAGCGGGGTAGTGCCGTCAGTGCATCTCATGCGGTGCACTGTAGACATCACTCAAGCTTCTTTGCAGCGTGCCTTCAGCCCGTAGCTGCAACCCCTTTCGTTCCTTTTGCTGTACTACCTCCCTTCATATTCTCTTTCTTCCATCTTACTTTCCACCCTCTCTAACAATTGATTCATAGTGCAACTGCTTTGAGGTTTTCCTCCTGTTACACCTTTCAAACTTTTTACCATCAGTTTCCGTTTCAGCGCTCAATGACCTCATAGGTCTCAGTGCTTGGCCTTTGGCCTAAGCTCTACAGTATATCCTATTCAATTCAATTCAGTTTAAGATTCTAAGCAAGTGGGATAATATTTCTCATATCGAGTTGTAAAGAATTATCAATGGGGAATTCACTATCTCCTCTTTCGAGCAGTTAAAAATAACGGACGTGACGTTCGAAGGTAAAGAATTTAATCTGCAGAGCTTAAAAAGAGTAACGTTGCACCAGAAATGTTATATATAGTAGCTCTCTGAACAGTTGCCTGCTGCTGCTGCTGCTGTGGTTTTGTTTTGTTTATGGACGCTTGCAAGTCGTTGCCTATGTGCCGATAAATACAGCTGAGATTTTCGTCACTGTCGTAACCCATTTTATGTTAATAAGAGAACATTCATTATTATTCCCCTGCCTGCACTTGTCTGTGTAATTTTCTTTTTAGTACGTGTGTGTGTGCATATATATGTATGTATGTATGTATATATATATATGTGTGTGTGTATATGTATATATATATATATATATATATATATATATATATATATATATATATACACGAGTATGTGTGTGTGTGTGTGTGTGTGCTCGGAACCATATACACCACACACCAACACACTGTATACATATAAAAATACTTGCATTAATACATACATACATTCAGAATCATATATAAACATTGCTGTGTAATATAATATATATATATATATATATATATATATATATATATATATATATATATATATATATATATATATATATATACACACACACACACATTACACACGTTTATATATTATTCTTGAGTGTTTATGTATCTTATTGATGCACGTATTTTTATATGTATATAGTGTGTTGGCGTGGGTGTGTATGGTTCCGCGCGCGCACACAAACACACACACACACATATGTAGTATATAGATATATATACATGCATACATCCCGGATATTGGATACATGGATTTGTTCCTATTTCGGTTGTCACTTGAATGACAGTAATACTGAATTGTTATTGATTCCTGGTTTGTTTTCGTCGGCACTGTTAGTTTCACTTTCCCCTCATTGTCACACAGATGGCTTACAGTGACGACATCACTTGTTTGTGTGTAGCATATCGAAGAAATTGAATTTCACAGTTCACTGAATGGACTGCTTTTCAGTTTATTGTATTCGGTTGACGGTCCCAGTTGGAAAATGCCCCTCGTTTATTTTATCTCGTTATAGACGCCTGAAAGGAACATCACGCCATCTTTCTGTCACGACTGACACTGTTTGGTTGTTGGTATTACAGAACACTTCTGTTTATCTTTCGTATCATTTTGTTTGTTATTCGTTTCTTGGACTGTCATGCACTGCCGAGTGCGGGTCACGTCTCTTTGTTTCTCTGTACCCAATATCCCTATGATTTGTACTGTGGTTTCATTATTAATATACTTTTTTTCCTATTGTTCTTCTGTCTTTGTTCTTTTGTGAGAGTGGTCTGCGACTCGGCTTGTTTGTTTCCATTTGTCCGTCAACAAGAGAAGAGCGTTTTGTCTGCTGCTGCTGCTGCTGCCCCTCTTTGTTTGAGTAGACGCTCATCCACGAATTGTGTGCGTGTCGGGTTTTGTTTGTCCCGAGCTCATTCATCCATTTCCTCTCTCTCTCTCTCTCTCTCTCTCTCTCTCTCTCTCTCATTCTTCGCTTCTTTCTCTCTATGACTTTTTGATGAATAAGAGGTCACTTGTTATTGGAGAACCTCCCAGGGCATGACGCCACCTTGCCGCCTTGAAAAGGCCTCGGAGGTACGTACGCTTGTTGATTCGGGTTCGCCGATGATTGCTCTCGACTCTGTTGGCGCAATTATCGTTTTAAGAGGCAGCCTGTGTTTTAGTTCTCTTACCTCTCTGTCAAGACCTGCTGTTTTCTCTTGATCTAGGGAAGCCGCTGCTGCTGCTGCTGCTGCTGCTGCTGCTGCTGCTGATGTTGCTGATGAATCATCTGTGTAGGTGTATGCAGTAGATAATTTTGCTGTAGTTTTGTGCACGATTCGGCCGCAGACATGAAAACTTCAATGATCTTGTTTTCAGGAGTCACCTCTGTTAAGGAGAACGGTTGAAATGTGATAAGATATATATATATATATATATATATATATATATATATATATATATATATATAATGAGAGAGAGAGAAAGAAGAGAGAAGAGAGAGAGAGAGACCTTTTAAGTGATTATGTAGGGAGCTTGGGACAATAACATGAATCTTGACTGGTCAGTCTTTCACAGCTTGATCATCATACATTGGCTGCAGTTATTCCGTTATGTCGTAAGTTTTCTCATCGTCAGTTTCGTTTGCACAGCCCCATTCTTCGTTTCTAGAGGGGGTTGAAATGCAACATCAATTTTGGGTGAGAAATTCTGTGGAGAAAGTGCTTTACGCATCAGGAATTATTAATATCCTTACCAATACTTTATCGCAGGTGAAAGGAGACACACTTAAATGATTTTTCCAGGTATAGATTCGTAGTAAACGCATTCGAACTTAGACGCGCTGTTCCCAGTAGTAGTCCCCTGCACAGAACTTTTTGGTGGTGTGATGACATCGATACCACATAGCCAGTCTTGAATTCAGAATAAAGATACTGGTAGATAGGCTATATGCCTGTGAGGATTTTAATCGGCTGCCATTTGATCATTAGCTATTATTCATCCATTCTTGTATTGTGTGTTTGATGTTTACGTAGATAATTATGTCTGGAGCTTCTTCGAGGAAAGGATCAGAACGGCAATGAGCGCCCTCCCGGTGGCAGATTCCTGAGATGAATGCTAGTATTGCACCAACCGCCAGGTTAGGTTAGGTTAGGTTACGGTAGGGGTCTGTTGGAATTTGGGTGTGGGAAACATAATGAGATTATTTTCAAGAAAATTCTATGGTCTGTTTTTAAGATACGGCGTCCCGCTTTTTTCAGGGAAAGGTCTGGGTACTCGGTTAGGTCTCGGGAAAATGCGGCGCGGGGAAGGAGTTCACCATCGCCTCGGTTTGGTTACATCTTGCTTGCTTGCTTGTTGTAGTAACTGTCATGACGGGTCGCCAATCGATCATCTCAGATTATATACTCGTTCATCCGCCTTATAGGTTGTTCTCACACCTTAGCCAGAGCTGGTCTTAACACTATGAAAACAAGATTTGGATAATTTAGTTTCTTTTGTCTGCGCGCACACACGCACACAAACACGTATATTTTTGAGCATGCGTACGTGTGTTTTATGTAGGTACGTTGCATATCCACCTGTCTATCACACACACAAACATGCAACACACACACTTTATACACACACACACACACACACACACACACATATATATATATATATATATATATATATATATATATATATATATATATATATATATATATATATATATATATATGCATATGTATAATGTGTGTGCGTGTGTTTGTGTGTGTGTAATCATTTTTTTAAGGATGCGTTCATGGAACTGAGGGGAAAACGTAACCTTGCCGATTGGATTGTTGTGCCTAGCTCGTCATTTTCTCTTTCCTGTGATGGAAAGACCCCACACTGCAGCAGTAACTGATCGTGACACAGAGCCAGTGATTTATCATCGCCCTGGGGGAGACGCGAACCCCCAACGACATCTTGAGTGGCAGCTGCAACACTGACCACTATACCACCGGACCAGCTAACTGAATCTAACCAGCTAATTAAATGTAGAAATGGTTTTTTAATTGTTTTTCCTGGCTCCCCAAAAGAAATATAACACAAACATACTTCTTACCATTAGGAAAAAAGTTTTGGTACTCAGTGTCATATTTCTTATGACCTGATTTGCCAATTGAAAATAAATCTAACTGGAGATGACTCTGAGATAGTGTTTGGTGCCCCAAGGTTCGACGAGCCTATTTTTGTGTGACAAAGCGTTCTTCGTTTCAAGAGTATAATTGTTATTTGTAGGGCAGGTCTCATTTCCGTACATATATCTCCTGTTTATGAGAAAAATAGAGGGAGATATTTTTTGTTACTACCGTTGAATCGAGGTTGTTAGGTGTATTTAAACTGGCTTATGCCAGCACGAGTAATGTCCTTGTGCGGCAAGAGATTAGAAGACCTTGTCTGGACCTCCAGACTGCGACCAACCAACAAGTAAAAAATGCGCCGAAGAGTCTACGGCGCAGTCGAGTTTCTGTACAGCGTATAATGCTGTATGAAACTCTCAGCCACGGTCTATGAAACTCTCAGCCGCGGCCCATGAAACTTTCAGCCACGGCCCGGTGGTGGCCTGTCTTGTTGGCACCTATAGCGGTGCCAGACGCACGATCATGGCTAACTTTAACATTAAATAAAATAAAAAACTACTGAGGCTAGCGGGCTGCAATTTGATATGTTTGATGTTTGGAGGGTGGATGATCAACATATCAATTTGCAGCCCTCTAGCCTCAGTAGTTTTTAAGGCTTGAGGGCGGACAGACAAATAGCCATCTCAATAGTTTTCTTTTACAGAAACTAAAAACGATACATGACATAGCTAAGTGGAAGGACTGGTTGTTGCACCCACTCGTTAGCCCTTACCACCATTCCTGCCTCCTTCAGTCTTCTTGTCCTGTCCAACCTCTCAAACTACGCAGTGTAAACTTGGCGTTTTCTCCCAGTTCCACCTTGAGGCCCCAGTGCTTCATCTGCTGTGCTTTCTGGATCTCCAACTCCATCTTTTCAGTTTTAAGCGGTGAATGGCTGGAAGTGCTCATCGAGGGTATGGCTTCGTAGCATAAATTGTATGAATCAGCATATCACCAATCAAATTGTAATTGATTTATGAGATGGCTTGATTCTAAGAGAATCTCTATTATTTTCCACAGCAAGAGTGATTTTATTTTGGTCTTATCTCGACGTTTGTGCTTATGCTTTTATGAGAGAGAGAGAGAGAGAGAGAGAGAGAGAGAGAGAGAGAGAGCCAGCCTACCTAGGCAATGCTTTGTCCGTTATTCTTTTGTGGTATTCTTTCATGCCAGAAATATTTTCTAATACCCGTGATGGGGTTAATATTGCGTCAATGCTGTCGCATGATTGGCAGTTCCAGTCATTCTGCGCAAGTCATGCTCTTTGAGAAATACGTGTAGTTTTACCCAGTGAGGCATTTTAGAATGTGGTTTCAACCACTGAATGTATTCTAAGAATTCTCTTTACGACTCTATGATAACGTATTCAGATTGACCTCTTCTAGTGCCGTTTGTTTAGTCACTTTGTGTTTGTTTTACTTCCTAATTAGACGAATAGACTTAATGTAGTCTCTAATTAGACGAATAGACTTGATGTAGTCTCATTCCACCTTACTCGCGCGCCTGAGTATGCTGACATACTAATATATATATATATATATATACAGTATATATGTATATATATATATATATATATATATATATATATATATATATATATATATATATATATATATATATATATATATATATATATTACTATAATTAATCACACGCCCTCTATTTATCTGCATTGCTCAGATATGGACAGTTCGAGCATCGACTTCCTGAGTATAAGATCAGTGTAGCTGTTTACAGTGCTCCTGGTAAGAAGTAGGCCGAAAGCTGAGGAAATGGGAAATAAAACATGGAAGAGAAAATAGTTGGGAATCCTGTTTATACGGCCTTGGAAGTCCCCCTCCCCTCCCCCCCTTTTTTTTGTAATCGCTCCGAGCAATTTAAATAGGTTTGCTTGACCCACATAAAGACGCTCGCGTCTTCTTGTAGATGACATCATTTCGCGTAATTATCTAGTGTGTAGAGCCTGTGTTGGCATAAGGCAGCTTTATCTACAAACAACCACACAAAGTAGTCATTGTGGGACTTTTTTAGGATTTAATTAACAAATGGAATAGATGGAGAGCTTAGTATCCCAAGCATTTGAGAGGATTAAGGTTAATTAACATGTTTCCTCCATGGAAAACAAGTATTTGCCGACTTATTACGAAGCGTATATTGTACTGTCAACTCTGAATGATGGAAGCTTTTCATTTATGAAATATAAAATAGTAATTGGAAGTTATTCGCTGATAGAGAATGAGGACTGAATATATTGTTTTATTTAAGAATAGTTTGGAAGTAAGTGAGGAAATGAGGCTTGGTTTCTGATTTTTATATATGGTAGAACATTTAAACGAAAGATCACTGTTCTTCTCTCCCAGCTGTGGTCGCAGTCACCTGTGTAGTTAGAATTCAGCAAACGGTAAATAACTGAAAGACCTCATTCATAGATTCATGGAATAATACAAATACCGATTTAGGGTAGTGAAGAGAAAGTGCTAATAACAATGAAAGCGTTTGGAAGTCTGCAAAAAGCGAAATAATGTGGAAATTGCGAAGGTAGAGCAGTGTACGTAGATACATATTCCAGTAAATATAACGATTGAGGGTAAAATAAAAGAGTATACGAAGCAAGAAGGCGCGTAGGGTTTGTGTAAAAGATTCGTAAAAGACTTTGAGTTTGTATGGTGGGCATCTGTTAAGGGATAGTTGAGCCAGATATCCTTTATGGTATTCCAGTATGGAGAAGAGACTGAAAATGAAGCTGCTGAGAGTAGATATTTTACTAATTGTGTATGGATTGAGAAGTATAAAAATGGCGAGAAATGTGTGAAGATACATCGAAATAGAGAAAATTTAGCGACGATCAGTGTTTCGAGATGGTTTTGTTGTGGTCGTATCATCCTGAAAGCCCCAGAGAGAGTGCAAGGGGGTGGTGAGTGACGTAATATTTCTTCGAGAACCTTCTGAAGCGGCTAATGTGGTGGAAGTTGCCTACACGGGTGCTCATCCCCGACCCTATCAAATGTACGAATGCTGTGACGGTCATGTTTTTCTCTGGACCCACCCAGTGTTATACACACACACACACACACACACACACACACACACACATATATATATATATATATATATATATATATATATATATATATATATATATATATATATATATATATATATATATATATATATATATATATATATATTATAATATTCTCTCACATATTAAGCAATATCATTTATGATGTGGACTGTCCTCATTTGTGCATAATTCTTAAAAAATAAATATTTCACTATAGCTTGCCGCTTTTTCTTTGTTGCTATTGAATTAGAAACATCACGAACGCTACATTTTTTTTTTTTTTTGTGAAGAGGCAAAACCATATGTTTGCCCAAGACTGATATTTTTTTCCCATGCTCGCGACTCTTTTCATATATATATGAATGCGATGGCCCCTCGTGCAGTGTCATTTTATAAACCATTTGTTTTGTACTGCGAATACTTTTGTGTTGCATAATGAAAATAGGGTCAGTGATGTTTTACACGTTTCATTTTCAACCCTGTTATGACAGTTTTCGATGAATATAGGGGCTCGTGTGTATGTGAATTTAGGATGTTTGTGTGTATGTGAATTTAGAATGTTTGTTTGTATGTGAATTTAGAATGGTTGTGTATGTGAATTTAGAATGTTTGTGTGTATGTGAATTTAGGATGTTTGTGTGTATGTGAATTATAATGTTTGTGTGTATATGAATTTAGAATGTTTGTATGTATGTGAATTTAGAATGTGTGTATGTGAATTTAGAATGTTTGTTTGTATGTGAATTTAGAATCTTTGTGTGTATATGAATTTAGAATATAATTAATGTCGGAGGGAGGCTGATTGGGTTTGTGGAATGGTTTTTGTAACAAATGTCATGTTAGTAACTGATTAATGTAAGGAGATCTGAGACTCACAATTTTCCACAAATCCTCGCATTGCGCTCTAAGTTTCACCATCTAATTTGCATAGTAAAGCATTTTTTTACGATGCTGAAGTGAAAAATTATTGACTCGCAAAATATTGAGTCCAGAAAATTGATCATTCGTGGTTATTTAAGAAATAAATAAGTTCATAAGGGACCATACTTTCAGTCAGCAGTAAATGTTTACCAAACTAAAGGCCGGCCATATTTTTTAAGAAATAAATAAGTTCAAAAGGGACCATACTTTCAGTCAGCAGTAAATGTTTACCAAACTAATGGCCGGCCATATTTTTTTAAACAGTAGAGAGCTTGCATTCTTTTGCTGCATGTTTTTAATCAGTTTCATTCGTGTGGTCTCTCTTTCTCCCTCCCTCTCTGCAAAATAGTCTCTCTCTCTCTCTCTCTCTCTCTCTCTCTCTCTCTCTCTCTCTCTCTCTCTCACACACAAACTCTCTCTCTCTCTCTCTCTCTCTCTCTCTCTCTCTCTCTCTCTCTCTCTCACACACACAAACTCTCTCTCTCTCTCTCTCTCTCACACACACACAAATCTCTCTCTCTCTCTCTCTCTCTCTCTCTCTCTCTCTCTCTCTCTCTCTCTCTCTCTCGTACACACACACAGGTGGAAAGATTCAGATGCAGCTGTATGCCCATCAACATATTCATGTGTTAAAAGTGGCAGGGAATACAGGCAATCTGTCTGTCTTGTCATCGTGTTACTGATGACAGGAATGAAAGCCGTTCTCTCATTCTCCGTCCGGCCGTCTGTTTGTCCGAGGAAAGAGAGAGTCGTTGGAAGGGACGGGGCTAAGAGGAGGAGGAGGACGAGGAGGCCAACAGCAAGCAGCTTCTGTGGACTGACGGCGCGTCAGGTGAGTCACGGACGCACTGAACTATCATCCGCAGGGCGTGTATGCAGGCACGCACGCACCGACGGCATATGACACTTTATTTTTCTCCTGTAACTTAGCTGCCTCAGCGATTGACAGCCTGTCTGCCTCTGCGAGATATTTTGCAATACATGGACGGCGACGTCTCCTAGCGAGCAGTCAGTCTAATTATTTACTAAAATTTAGGCTTAGGAGTTTTTTTATTTTTTACTTTTAAGATTAACGTCTTTGGGCAAAGTGTTAAGCGGGCGTTCTTGAAATTGTGCTAAGTGAAGGAGAATTTTTATGTGACTTTTGTAAAACCCGTTAATAGAATGTGAGTTTTTAAAAGCTGATGTTGTAGTTATTTCATAAGCTTTTAATAATTTTGCTGGCCGTAAATTTTAAAGAGTAGATTTTTTTGTGCCGAAATAGAAGCTTGATTTCTCTCGTGAGTCCTTTTCGATGCTTGAAAAAGGTACAGTGTAAACCAGGCGAACAGTTGTCGTCCTAGGCTTTACGCAACTCGTTTTTGTATACAGAATTTAGGCCAAAGGCGAAGCACTGGGACCTATGAGGTCAATCAGCGTAGAAAGGGAAACTGGGAGAAAAGAAGGTACGAAAGGCGTAACAGGAGGAAAACCTCAAAGCAGAGAAAAGTAAGATGGAAGAAAGACTACAATATCATCCCTCAGAACGAATGCTGCCTCATCTGTCGTCCAGGAGACATTATTCCTAGGGGGAGTGGATCCCTACTCGGATCAGACGTGTAGTGCTAGCATATCTGCGGGTGTGTATCTTTCAGTGATTGTGTCAGCTTGGCGTGCATAAAATATCAGCACCTCCAGCGCTACGCAAGAGGCCTTGTGAAATTCTGCATCCCATGTCTTTCCTGTGCTTTATCTTTCACAGATCTCCTCTCATCTCCAGTCTCCTTTTTCATAGTTCTCATTGATTGATTGACTGATATATTACTGTGTGCCTTTCCCCTTGGGGGAGGGACCACCAGGTGTTAGCCATCCGGTTCTTATTGTCGTTTGAGGTAAGGTTGCCACTGCACCCCGTGCGGTGCACTGTAGGCATTGCTTGAGGTTCTTTGCAGCGTGCCCTCGGCCCCAGCTGCAACCTCTTTCGTTTCTTTTACTGTACCTCCTTTCATATTCTCTTTCTTCCACCTTACTTTCCACCCTCTCTTAACAATTGATTCACAGTGCAACTGCTTTGAGGTTTTCCTCCTGTTACACCTTTCAAACCCTTTACTTTCAATTTCCGTTTCAGCGCTGAATGACCTTAAAGGTCCCAGTGCTTGGCCTTGGCATGGAAATTATTATCATTACTCATTTTTTGGCCCTTGGGCAGCGCAGGGACTTAGGTCGGTTTCAAAGATCGGCGTATGTGACTTTCCCAACGATAGCTAATTTCTTAAAAAACTTCACAGCGCGATGGGCAAAATCATTTAACTTTTTTGAGAGAGAAAGGTGATTACATTTTCACACCCATAATTTTATTTCGATTTGCCCAGAAAAAAAAATAGTTCATTAAAATAGAGTCTGTGCAATCATTAGAATTCCTCCTTTCTTCAATTAAAAAAAGGGCAAACGGGAGTTGGAATAAGACGCAAAGCAAAGAGTCTGATTAATTTTCCGGATGAGGACGAAGCAAGACTAGGTAAACTTTCCATCTCCTGAGCGTAGGTTTGTAGCCTTATGCTTCTGTGTGTCCAGTGTACACTTGATTGGGTTTATGTATATTTAGCCTCTTAAGTCCGCGATCTCAAGTATTTGTGCATACACTCATGCTTGCTCAACTGTTTCTCGTGTTTCCTTTTTATTTATTCCTGTTCGTGGTATTTTAATATTGAATAGTTTTTGTGTACGTGGGTAGAAATAAGTATGAAATGCAGTTTCGTCGTAGAACAAGTAACAAGTGAAAAATGCGCCGAAGTTTCTTCGGCGGAATCGAGTCTTCTGTACAGCTTATAATCAAGGCCACCGAAAACAGACCTGTCTTTTGGTGGTCTCGGTATAATGCTGTATGAGCTACGGCCCATGAAACTTTCAGCCACGGCCCGGTGGTGGCCTCTGTTGTTGGCACCTATAGCGGTGCCAGACGCACGATCGTGGCTAACTTTAACCTTAAATAAAATAAAAACTACTGAGGTTAGAGGGCTGCAGTTTGGTATGTTTGATGATTGGAGGGTGGATGATCAACATAGCAACTTGCAGCCATCTAGCCTCAGTAGTTTCTAAGATCTGAGGGAGGGCGGACAGAAAAAGTGCGGACGGACAGACAAAGTCATCTCAGTAGTTTTCTTTTACAGAAAACTAAAAATCACTATAACGATCTTGAAAGGGTTAGGGAATGACCAAAACTTGGATTTCATAAAGAAATCGGTAACTTTTTCACAAGCACATTATTCGTTAGAAATATTTTGACTCTTACCCACGTCCTGACTGATTGTAAACGGCCTGTTCATAAGTCATTAGAAGTGTTAAGGGCATACTTGGTTCCATCATGTTACAGAGTGACCTTTCGTAAATTTTCTTACGTATTTCTTTATCTTTATACGTTTAGAGGATTAGAATTAATATTTTCATTGCTATTTTAAGAGACTCTTGTTTGTCATGAACAAAATATGCAAAGTTAAATATCCGTTGCTTCCGTTAGTGTAAAAGATAGAGAAGGAGTGCTTCCCCTTCTGTATCTCACTGTTTCTTTGGTCTTTGTCGCAACGTGAGAAGAGAAGTACTGCTTATGCAGAGGGAACCTAAACGCAAAATTATCAAGTGGTAAAGTGGTATGGGTAAAGTGTAAACAAGATTCTGGTAAAACATTAATGATTCCCCCTCCAGTTAGTAGTTATCTGTCCGAGCTTTGATCAGCTTCATAGTTACCTGACCCAGCTCTGATCAGCTTCGTAGTTACCTGACCCAGCTCAGATCAGCTTCGTAGTTATCGGGCCCAGGTCTGATCAGCTTCATAGTTACCTGACCCAGGTCTGATCAGCTTCGTAGTTACCTGACCCAGGTCTGATCAGCTTCATAGTTATCTGGTCCAGCTCTGATAAGCTTCATAGTTACCTGACCCAGGTCTGATCAGCTTCGTAGTTACCTGACCCAGGTCTGATCAGCTTCGTAGTTACTTGACCCAGGTCTGATCAGCTTCATAGTTATGTGGGTCTGATCAGCTTCGTAGTTGTCTGGACCAGCTCTGATAAACTTCATAGTTACCTGACCTAGCTCTGATCAGCTTCATAGTTACCTGACCCTGCTCTGATCAGCTTCATAGTTACCTGGCCCAGCTCTGATCAGCTTCATAGTTACCTGACCCTGCTCTGATCAGCTTCATAGTTACCTGACCCTGCTCTGATCAGCTTCATAGTTATCTGGCCCAGCTCTGATCAGCTTCGTAGTTATCTGACCCAACTTTGATCAGCTTCATAGCTGGAGAGAAGAGGGAAGAAGTAAGTACAGTATGTTACTGGTTGACATTCATTGATGGTCGCCAGTCTAATTACTGAGGAAATTAAGTGTAGTAATTTCATTACTGTCTTTGTTTTGATTGTAATTAACAAATGTGGCAATAAGTGCCGTTGTACTTTGTGATTGTCATCAGTCGTTGGTTGTTGCAATTAGATGAACGAAAATGGAAAAAACTCTTTGGTGGTCAAAATATAGAATTGTGATGTTGAGTGTTTTCGCAAATTTAAAATTGACAAATTCCACTAAATACCCCCTTTTTCTTGAGTAGCCTCTTTTTATATCCTCCTAATGGCTGCTCAGGTTCCATTGACTGCAAATTTTGTTGGTTTAGTTCCATAGTGAATCTTTGTGAAGGTGTGTTCATATGGGATATTAGTGTGGACCTTTTTCCAAGATTTTTGAAGATGAAGGTGTTTTTACATCTGAGATATTTCAAGTATTTTTAGTTTTCTGTAAAAGAAAACTAATGTGCCGGCTTTGTCTGTCCGTCCGCATTTTATTCTGTCCGCACTTTTTTTCTGTCCGCCCTCAGCTCTTAAAAACTACTGAGGCTAGAGGCCTGCAAATTGGTAGATTGATCATCCACCCCCCAATCATCAAACATACCAAATTGTAGCCCTCTAGCCTCAGTAGCTTTGATTTTATTTAAGGTTAAAATTAGCCATAATCATGCTTCCGGCAACGATATAGGATAGACCACCACCGGGCCGTGGCTAAAGTTTCATGGGCCGCGGCTCATACAGCATTATACCGAAACCACCGGTTAGCAAGTGTTTGTTTTTGTTTTTGTTATCAGTGTCCACTCAAATTGAGGCTCTTCCACCACAATCTTATGACATCTTGAAAAACTGCTGTTGGCTGAGATTGGGTTCGGTCGGGCACCGAGATGACCGAATCTTTCTCGGCCATTCCCTCTGTTGCTTAATGTGTCCTGAGGCATTCTCATTGTATCCTGTGGAATTCTAATTGTATCCTGTGGAATTCTAACTGTATCCTGTGGAATTCTAAATGTATCCTGCGGAATTCTAATTGTATCCTGTGGAATTCTAACTTATCCTGTGGAATTCTAACTTATCCTGTGGAATTCTAACTGTATCCTGTGGATTTCTAAATGTATCCTGTGGAATTCTAATTGTATCCTGTGGAATTCTAATTGTATCATGTGGAATTCTAATCGCATCCTGTGGAATTCTAAATATCCTGTGGAATTCTAGTTGTATCCTGTGGAATTCTAATTGTATCCTGTGGAATTCTAATTGTATCCAGTGGAATTCTAACGGTATCCCGTGGAATTCTAACTGTATCCTGTGGAATTCTAATTGTATCCTGTGGAATTCTAATTGTATCCTGTGGATTTCTAAATGTATCCTGTGGAATTTTAGTTGTATCCTGTGGAATTCTAGATGTATCCTGTGGAATTCTAATTGTATCCTGTGGAATTCTGATTGTATCCTATGGAATTCTAACTGTATCCTGTGGAATTCTAATTGTATCCTGTGATTTCTAAATGTATCTTGTGGAATTCTAGGTGTATCCTGTGGAATTCTAAATGTATCCTGTGGAATTCTAAACATATACTGTGGCGCTTACAACTTTCATCCTCCCTGCAGGGGGTTAGTGCCGTCCGTGCACCTCACGCTGTGCACTGTAGGCACTACTTAAGGTTCTTTGCAGCGTCCTTTGGGCCACTAGCTGCAACCCCTTTCATTCCTTTTACTGTAACTCCATTCATATTCTCTCTCTTCCATCTTGCTATCCACCCTCTCCTAACACTTGTTTCCTAGTGCAACTGCTTTGAGGTTTTCTCTCCTGTTACACCTTTCAAACCTACCTGCTGTCAGTTTCCTTTCCAGCACTGAATGACCTCGTAGGTCCCAGTGCTTGGCCTTTGGCCTAAATTCCATATTCCATTCCATTCTATTCCATTTCACTCCATCCTCCATCTTCAGCAAGACGAGTTCAGTTCTGTTCCCTACATAAGAGAGGCGTTCCTATAGTTCTCGGCTAGCACTCTGCTGGGCCCGCGTTCGAGTCTCTGGAGCCAGTGAAAATGAAATTTATTTATGGTGATAGAATTCATTTCTCGCTATAATGTGGTTCGATTGCACAATGGCGGTAGGTCCGTTGAAGTAGGTAACCAATTGGTTCTTAGCCACGTTAAAATAAGTCTAATCCTTCGGGCCAGCCCTAGGATAGCTGTTAACCAGCTCAGTGGTCTGGTTAAACTAAGGTATACTTATTTTAACCTCAACAGTAAATTATTATCGGCCCCAGGGCGATGAAGAATCACTGGCTCTGTACCATGATCAGTTACTGCTGCAGTGTCGGGGGGTCTGCTGCAGTGGGAGGTTGAAACCAACATAGTTGAGAAGCTTCAGTTTCAAGTCAATGGACTCTTTGGTGTGATTGTTCCATGTGAATAGGTTTCATCTACTGAAATTATAAATAATAATGATAATTAGACGTGGGGGGACACTGTCTTGAGTTATTTTCCTGTTCTGTTACTGTGACTCGACAGAGGGAGGTTGCATACTAGCGCCTGGTTGAGCTTGGAATTTATTTTTGCACACTTGCTAGTTGGTTTGGCCTAATACTTCTGAGCCGAGTGATCTTGTTTCCTTGCTGGTTTTATTTTTGTAAGTGCAACTACCATGAAAAATAATAACGGTAAATATCTCAGTAATTGTAAATGATGATGAAGGCAAAGTATTAAAAATGATCATTGCAATCAGTAGTCACTATGATCATGGTAGTAGGTTAGATGGAATAGGGTGGGGCACAATGAGACCCAAATAGATAGCAGGGCGAGGGTTATTATGATTATGATTGTGATTATGATTATGATTAGTAGTCGCAACTCGTCGGTTATGGTGGTGCGGAAAGTAATGCATGCTGCGCATTTTATGTTCTTATTGTTCGAAGAAGTGTTTTTTTTTTTTTTTTTGCCGTCACCCGTTTCTGTGTTATGGAGAGAAAGGTCTCATTGCGTCTACCACGCTCTCCCCCGTACGTCAGCAGCAGTAGCTCGACGGAGGGACACTCGCATTCCGTAATCGTTATCGAATGCGATATTTGATAACGGATACACATTCTTAACGCGAGGGAAATTGTGCGGGGAGCGAGTACGCGCGCAAAAGCAGTTTTGTTGGTCTGTGTGCTGTAGTCTTTATAGCCTGTAATCACGCCATCTTTACTGCTAAACAATATTGATTATTGCACCGAAATACCCGAGTCTCTTGCTATCATTCTAACTGGCGGTGTGTGCCGGTGCAAGTCGGCTGTCGCTCTCGGCTCTGTGCCGTCGCGTTATAGATTATGAAATTTAAGCAGCCGTGTGCGAATAGATCGGTGTTGTCGCTTGCTTTTATTTTGAAGGAGTTGTCAAGTAAGCGTCTCACAATTTCTGGGGAAATGATGGTGTCTGATGTCAGTCCTCAGCCCGCCTCTTTTCATTTTTCGTAGTTGTCTGAGAACGGCACAATGATTTTGTCCTTGAGTCCTTTTGTCGGAGCCTCGCACTGATGAATATGTCGCTTTATTTAGGGCCTTATTAGCCCATCAGGGCTGTGTGTCTATGTGTGTATGTGTGTGTGTGTGTTTGTTTGTGTGGTGTTCACGTGTTAATATATTGGTAGAGAATTCCCTCCCTCTCACTCTCACTCTGCTACAGATGTTGGTAACATGAAAACTTATCAGTAAAGAATGGTCTGTCTCTTACTCGTATGCGCGGTGTTCACTTAGAAATTTCTTGATCTAAGTTTTTTAGAAAAGTCAGTAAGTAAAGATATTAACTTATATGAACTCCTACAGAACGTCGTTGTAAATTCCCTTATCGAGATAAGGGATCTTCTAACCCGTGTTGATCATTTTTTCCGATGAACCAGCCCGTGGATCGCAAGGTTAGGCTGATGAGACCACAGAAAAGTGGTTGATTTACACGTGAAGGAGGATTACCGAGATGAGGATGGTTGCTAACTCGTTTCCGGGATTTTTTCAGAGTGGAACCTGTTTTTACTAAGGAAAACGTTTTTTTTTTATATTTTACTTTGTAGAAGCACTTTTTCCTTATCAAGTGAAACTGTCAAGAGATTAGTGTTTTGAAGTTCCATTTTTTTTTCATGTATGTGATTTTTGCAATTTTGTCGGGCGACATGTTTATTTGGAATTTATGAGAGAGTGTTTTTGCGATTCCGATATCTTCTTCTTCGGGTTCAGAGGTGAGTGACGGTAGATCAGATTGACGCCTGTCTGCCCCTTGATACTTGAAACCTGAGAAGATTAGGTTTATAATTTAGAGGCTTTGGCGTACGCACCGAGAGCGCCCCCGAGGGAGGCAGAGACTGGCGTAGACTGAATAATTATATTTTACTGTCGAGATGTCAAAGGCAAAGTCTAGAGTCTCTAGACTGTAAGGCCTCTGTTAAAGGTTGCTAAAGGGATCAGAGGTTAAGGGGGTAGGTAAGGGTATACATGTCGCTCCTTATAAGGGGTTCCCTTAAGGGTGGAAATTGACTGCGTCTCCAGCTTTCATTTACAGAAAGACGATGTCGAAAGATTCAAGTTACTACTCTCCTTGAATTAGTGACTTGTAGTTTGTTTTTAGTAGTCTGCCTCTCTCTCTCTCTCTCTCTCTCTATATATATATATATATATATATATATATATATATATATATATATATATATATATATATATATATATATATATATATATAATGTATATATATTACATGCTTTGTGTGTGTATAATACAAAAAGGAGAGGAAGTAGTTAGGGAGAGAGAATTACATGCGCTTATTACTTTTCGCCATGAAAAATGGTATGATTTTGATGCCGTTCGTTCTTTTTTATATATTAGTGAACAAATATCCAATATTTTGTTGAACCGAGAAATGAAAGAGTCCAAAATTGTATAGTATGCCCATGAAATACTATATATCTACGTGTTAGTCTTTCAGAATATAGTTCGTGTTTGCAACCTCAGGTAGCGTCTCTCTCTCTCTCTCTGTCTCTCTCTCTCTCTCTCTCTCTCTCTCTCTCTCTCTCTCTCTCTCACACACACACACACACACACGAACTTATTGGCTGAAACTTTATTGCTTTAGTTCTGAGAAAGTCGACGCTTTGAACGTTCGTAGATTTGGTTAGTCAAGTTCATTTTATTATCCAGAATGTGCAGCCTGGAGTTTTTTTTTTTTACTACCACTTCCAGGAATGGAAAGGAAGTGTAAACATTTCCTCTTCGAAACGTTACTTTCGCACCGGAAAGGGATTGCAAGTCTTTATCAGCACGTCCTCGCTTGATAGAGAGAGAGAGAGAGAGAGAGAGAGAGAGAGAGAGAGAGAGAGAGAGAGAGAGCCAGCTATAAATCTGAGGGTGAAATGAAAGCAAAACTCTACCGAGAAAAAAATCATTCTTTTGGAAGGCGAAGTCTGCGGGGAATATTGACGATGAGGATTTATATAGAGAGAGGATTTATATAGAGAGAGGATTTATATAGAGAGAAATGAAGGCTCCTTTTGATATGCTACTGTTAAATCCATTGTCAGTCATTAGCGTGGCCCACTTGAGTGACGGGCTCTCTTTGGCATTTCCGACTGCAGCCAACCGAGTCTCCAGGTTGCGTGCGTGAGTTTGTACGCGCGCGCCTGCTGCCAATTAAAAGCGTGCAGAGTTTATGTTTTTCCATGGTTTCGTTTCTGCGTGTGTGTATATGTATATATATATATATATATATATATATATATATATATATATATATATATATATATATATATATATATATATATATTTATATTTAAATTATTTATTTAACACACATAAATACACGCACACATTTTATATATATATTATGTTATTTATTTATTATTTATACACATAAATACACGCACACATTATAGATGTATATATTTTTATATATGTATATATTATGTATATATATGTGTGTGTGTATTCTGTCTATATCTCTTATATTTAAAGGTATATATATATATATATATATATATATATATATATATATATATATATAAATATATATATTCTCTGCCATACTTCGTATGACTAAGCACACACAAACTCTGGGGCCCATGTTCATAGGCATCCTTAGTTGCAGCCATATTTATTGATTAATTTAAATGATAACATTATATAAATCAGTTGGGGAGTCTAAAGCCCTCCCCGGTAAAGCTGTTAAATAATTTTTTTATCCTCACATGAAATGAGTTCGGGAATTTTGAATGTCCGAGCACGGGCTCTTGTCTCCTAAGGCAGCCCGTTCAAATAGCAAACTGATGGAGACTGTTTTTGAAACGATAGTCAATATTTTGGACGAAAAAATTTTTCTCTACCAATATTTAAATTTTTTATTTATTTATTTTTTTTTGGTCGATACATTACGACTGGTATGGTATAATTTTGGTAACCTTAGTTATATATGTATATCCCAGTACTCTAGGGATAATATCTTTCGGGCCAGCCCTAGGAGAGCTGTTAATCAGCTCAGTGGTCTGGTAAAACTAAGGTATACTTAACTTTTTGTGCAAGATATCGACTTAACTTTGTCTTTATGCAAGGATAAGTGAGAGGATTTTTTTTTTAGTGTTACGTGAGATCTGAGTAGCCATTGTATGTAGATATATATGAATAGAAAAGGTTCATTATTTTGCGAAAACTGACGTTTATGAACTAAAAATTGCGTCTGTACTCGAAAGTAATGAAAGTTCGGGTCGTTCTCTGTAGTTGTGATCGTGGTGAACGAAAAAAGTCTGCTGTCAGTAATAGAAAGGCGATCTCCTGTGCCCTCCTATTTTATGACATTTCCTTCAGGTTTGGGCTACACAATGTTTTTAAGGTGTCAGCTGCATCTGACCTTTCATTTTCGGAGATGACTTGTTAATTTTGCCCTATCCAGAGTTGGCCAACCGATACGCAGGGTATTAGTGGTTAGCGTCGTGCAATGCCACGCAGATGTCGCGGGTTCGCGTCTCCCCCGGGGCGATGAAAAATCACTGGCTCCGTATCGCGATCAGTTACTACTGCAGTGTTAAGGGTCTGCTGCGGTGGAGGTTGAAACCAAGCATTCTTTGAAGCTTTGAATTTCAAGTCAGTAGCCCTTTAATTGTGTTTGTTCCGTGTGGAATGGGTTTCATCCACTGGAAATAATAATAATAATAATAATAATAATAATAATAATAATAATAATAATAATAATAATAATAATAATAATATACCTGTTGACGAATATTGACCAAACTTCTTCACTTTTTCTTGCTGTTGTCAGATGAAGCGTTAAAACCTTAATCCCTGATCTTCACCTTGACTTTGCTCAAGGTTCAGATATCAACCTTGACTTTATGTACTCGAGAGTAATCATAGAAAATGCACGGAGAAGAAATGCGCTATGCTTGGAGATTAGTAACGGTGTGTATGAAGAAAAAGTGGGAATTTTTAGCTGAAGAGAGGAAATGGAGACTTCCGGTGGGAATGGCGCAATACGTAGACTGAGAAAGGATAGCCATTGATTATCAGTCATCATATAATCATCGAAAAGATTGTCCGTATTAAATCTTAGTCAAATCATAGTTACCTTGTCGAGATTTGTGTGGGTGTCTTTGTTTTGGACAGATCCTTTGTTTCAGTGAACTGCCCTTCGTTCTTCCTGGAGGTAATTTGAGGCAAATAATATTTTACAGAATATTCTTGAGACTATTATGATACGTAGAGTCAGCTTTTGTTGCACTGGCTCTCTGTGTTGCTTCTTATTTATTTTGCGATATGATAACTTGCAAAGAGATTCGCAATTCACTCTGTTCGTCAATTGTTCCCGCAAGTAAGTCCGTGAGGCATTGGAGGGTCATTATTATAGCAATGATCCTTAATAATTTTTTTTTTTTATTATGAGGGGATGTTTCCAGATGAATTCTGTAAAAGGAGTTTGCGCGTACACCGCGAACAGCGATGCCCGATGGAACCATGTTAGTAACATTAGTAGTAGCGCTAGTAGTAGTAGTAATGTGACTGTAATGGAAGCTACTGGTTTTGTATGTGCTAACCGATGCTGGTCTTTTTCATTATTGGTAGTAACAGAAGCATGCTAAACACATTCTTTATTATTTTAATTTTCGTGTTTAAATGATGATACTTTTCAAAACTAATCATGTCCATTCATTTATTAAATGATTTGTTCTGGTGGTGAGGTAATTCGCGTCAATAAAAGTATTCTTATGCTTGCACGAACCGTTCGTTGAGAGGCACTTCGTAAATGTTGAATGTATCTTTATTATTCTTAAATGTTAAACGCTTTTTTTTTTATCTCTATTCAAACTTTCTTATCTTGATTTTATTTTTACTCTGAACTTAATTCGTGCGACGAAATCGAATGGAGGATCCTTGAAGATTCTGTTGTTCATGTGGTCATTACGTGGTTACCACTGACTGCCAACTTGCAAATTTTTCCTCAGATATTTACTAGAATTTGGCTACGTTTTTTTATTCTGCTGTAGATAAACACGATGTACCCGCGCACACTGATTTTATAAGAATTGATTTGTGAATAGTTTTCCTTTCTTTTTGTTGTCAGAATTTTGTGTGTGTGTGTGTGTGTCTGTGTTGTACCTTTACTTACTGCAAATATTTACTTTCCACGACGATAATGTTGCGACCCCGGAATGTCTTAAACCAATCATTCGGTCAGTTTGTTGGCGTGAACCTTTGTTGTGATGGATGACCCACGGTTAGTATCTTTTACCTTTGTTGCTTGATGCCATTTTCAAATAAACCAGCCACAGTCGGTCAGTTATCCCATGACGTGGAACTTCTTTCAGCTGGGGAGAGACAGAAGCCGCGTCACGAAGTTAACCGTAAGTAAAGAGCCTTGCATGCATGAGGACGCGTGCACTGAATTCATTTGCGTGTGTATAAATTTACGCTGAATACAAAGCACGAGATGTTAGTGGCGGTTCTCTCTTCGTTGTGTCTAGACCAAGGCCAAGGTTGTCCGAGTTTCAGATACTTAGCAGGGAAGGAAAGGGACGACAAAGTCTCTCTCTCTCTCTCTCTCTCTCTCTCTCTCTCTCTCTCTCTCTCTCTCTCAGGCATACATTTTATGGTAATAAAGGAAAGAGTAAATGCAGAGCTTAAAGGTTTCCATATATCTCTTATGTACGTGGATTCGGATATGTTCATATGACCGAATGTTTGTAGCATGCGCCTAAGTGTAATATTCAGTACTCGTGTGTTATTCTTTCGTGTCCTTGACGTCGCCCCAGTTTTTTGTTTCGAGTCGATTCTCGTTACGTTTCTTCGCATTCAAATGTTGACTCACAGAGGAGCTATTTGAAATAAGCTAGTCATAAGAGTTTCCGAAATATAATGCAAATCATACATGTGGTTGTACCACGATCCTCCTCAGAGGCTGTGTCGTTCCTTGGGGCGAATGGTTTGGTTCACAAGGCATATTTAAATAGTTTGATTTGTTTTTTATTAGTTTTCTGTAAAAGAAAGTTATTGTGCCGGCTTTGTCTGTCCGTCCGCACTTTTTCTGTCCGTACTTTTTCTGTCCACCCTCAGATCTTTAGACTACTGAGGCTAGAGGGCTGGGGTGGTATGTTGATCTTCACCCTCCAATCATCAAACATAAAAATTGCAGCCCTATAGCCCTAAGAAGTTTTTATTTTATTTAAGGTTAAGTTAACCATAATCGTGCATCTGGCAACGATATAGACCAGGCCACCGCAGGCCGTGGTTAAGTTTCATGGGCCGCGGCTCCTTTGCATTATACCGAGACCACCGAAGATAGGGTTATTTTTCGGCGGCCTTGATTATACGACGGGCAGAAAAGCTCGATCGCTCCCAAGAAACTCTTGGCGGGCGTTTTTTTTTTTTTTTTTTTTTTTTTTTTTTTTTTTTTGAAGAGTGAAATTGTGCTTCTCGGCGGTTTATTATTTGAAGTCACGTGTAAGTGTGATTGCGGGATGATCTGAAAATTGTCAGTAATTTCATTGAATGCTGGTTAGTTTTCTGAGTTGATATGTGTTACAGTAACGAAGGACACTTGACAAAAAAGACAATCTTTTTCTCTGCATCTTTTCCCACTTCTAAGTGGGGGTCGATGTTTCTGACAGCTTTCCTCCTCCACCTGGCTCGGTCAAACACATCGTCCTCTGACAACTTGGTTGTCTCTCATATCTTCTTTAAAAAAGATCGTATTAACTCTTAAATCCAAGAGTGCCTATTAGAATGATTGTAATGAGGCATTTTGTTTCTGAAATTCATATCAGTATTACGTTTATGTAATTTATGTCATATAAGTTGTCTGAACTTTAATGTATCAGCTTTCTGCCATTCATTTTCAAGACTCCATTGGCAGGACGGATTATCTCTTTTTGACACCGTAGATAATACAGAACTTCCTGGAATAAGTGCTTCTAAACTTTGGGAACGACTAAGACACTGCTGATTTGACTTAGGTCCTTCTGGCTTCTGAACACACATCATTCTTTGTAAATGGATAAATACTCAACTAAAAACCGTTATTTAAAAAGCATCTCTGCCTGAAATGAAAAGACTGCAGAGCTCAGTGTGGCCAGAAAACTGGAGAAATGAAGATACCTTGAAGCTTTCCCTTGCCTACTACTGATTTTTCGGACACTGTAAATGGGGACCAATAAAGCACTCCAGTTGAATCATTCTGAAACAGCAGTAACTTCTGAATTAGTGTTTCACGAGCCCAACAGGTGGCACATCTCAGTTTCGAAAATTTTGCAAATACTGCGATTTTCCATTTTAGGGCAGATCTCCCCTCACACTATTACAGAAGACTTAGACATAGCCGCTCAAGTTGCAGGTGTTGAAAGACGGTCATTCTATGATGCTCCGTTATGTCTGGTTGTGGAAACGTGACATCACTTTAAATCCATAAATAATTCCATAAATCTTGAGTGGTGTTGGTTGTTTCATAAGTTGAAGAGTTCAGAACAAAGTTCAGAGTCATAGATAAATCCAGAAGTTCTGTACCTCCTGAATTAAGGCCTAAGGCGAGTTTTTGCTTTCATTCTTATACTTGTTTTTGCATGAGCTCTTTTTGCTGTGTGGCAGTAGGGATTCATTGCAACAGAATGTTTAATTTTGTGAAGTAAATGTGAAGCAAATTGTTGTTGGTGTTCATTTTGGGTGAATTCTCTTGATAGGCAAAAGATCCGTGAATTTTTGTCGTGTATGAATGAGAATAATGAACTAATATTTAGAAGTGCCCCGCTATGAGAGCGAATGTATGATGCGGTTCTTGAAGTTCAGAAATGGGAGGGATGAGGAAAATGCTAAGCGATATTGAATTACTCTTTATGAGATCAGACTCTCAGTAGTCGAGACGTTCTTCTCTCCTGAAAGTCCGGAAAGTGATCAGATCGTGATATCCATTTTTTGCGTGTACAGTATAATTTATGACAGCAGAAATTTTAAATGGGTTACCGCATCGATTTTCCTTTCTGTGACAAATGTCATCGAATCTGTCGTAAACGTCTGCTTGCTTCCGGTACGAGGCGCTGGGGGAGGCATAATGTTGCCAAAAAAGTAAGAAACGTTTCCTCTTTGCTTGATAAGAAAATTAAGAGGGGTCTCTCTCTCTCTCTCTCTCTCTCTCTCTCTCTCTCTCTCTCTCTCTCTCTCTCTCTCTCTCACTGGACATGAAAGCTCCGGCAATTTCTTGCCGGCAGACTTTTTGTATTTTTTACTTTTTTCTCCGGGATAATTTTCTTTGACCTTTATGAGCAATGCGTCCCTCACAAAGATTACAAATGCACTGCAAATGGTCTTTATGAAAATATCTTTTAATTTGATATAGATATGTCTTATATGTATCTGATGGCTGTTTTAATTCCATTAGCAATTAAATCTCTTCTATTTTACCTTTTCTAACATTGACCTTTAGGATGTCTATTTTAAACTCATTATTTATATCATCTCCATTTTCATTCATTCTCATCATAGCGTCGAATGACCCTATGGGTCCCAGTGCTTGGCTTCATGCCTGAATCACATATTATTCCATTACCAATAGTAGGTGCAGCGTTAATGAGGAGGTCCTTGTCGATGTGTTCATTTCCAGCAAATAAGTAAAGGATGGTGGTATTTAAGAAAGCTATAAGTTTTCTGTTTCTTGTAATATTGTGCTGGCTGGCATTGCCTGTGTGATTTTAATTCTTTAAAACCGGGAACTTACTGGCTCGACATCCGTTTACGTGCGTTTGGCTTTAAGTGTCTGTAAACCACAAGCTTGAAATTGAAATAGAATCTGCGTTCCCGCAAGCTTGAAATTGAAATAGAATCTCTGTTCCCGCAAGCCTGAAACTGACATAGAATCTGTGTTCCCAGAAGCTTGATATTGAAATAGAATCTGCGTTCCCGCAAGCTTGAAATTGAAATAGAATCTCTGTTCCCGCAAGCCTGAAATTGAAATAGAATCTGTGTTCCCAGAAGCTTGATATTGAAATAGAATCTGCGTTCCCGCAAGCTTGATATTGAAATAGAATCTGTGTTCCCATAAGCTTGATATTGAAATAGAATCTGCGTTCCCGCAAGCTTGAAATTGAAATAGAATCTCTGTTCCCGCAAGCCTGAAATTGAAATAGAATCTGTGTTCCCAGAAGCTTGATATTGAAATAGAATCTGTGTTCCCACAAGCTTGAAATCGAAATTAAGCCGGCATAATATCTTACTCAGTAGTGAATCAGTAATCCATTCCAGGCCTGTCACTTCTGCCATAACTCGGACAAAGAAGGAAGAGCAGTTTGGCGGTTTTTCATATGAACTCCTTTCATATTCTCTTTCCAGCCGCTTCTAACTATTGGTTCATAGTGCAACTGCATTTAGGTTTTCCTCTTGTTACACCTTTCAAATCTTTTTACCTGTCAATTTCCGTTTCAGCGCCGACTGACCTCATAGGTCCCACTGCTTGCCTTTTGGCCTAAAATTCTAAATTCAAATTTTTTATTTTATTAGAGAAAATATACAATATTGTACAGTTTTAACAGTATTACAAGCAGAATGTTATCAAAGTTGACTATTCAATTCATATGAACACGAATGCACTTGGGAGAGACCTGGCGCGAGAGACGGGGGGAGACGTTTCAAAATCTGAGGAAAGAGCAGGAAAAGGAGAGAGAGAGAGAGAGAGAGAGAGAGAGAGAGAGAGAGAGAGAGAGAGAGAAGGCAGACGGTGAAAGGACGGCGCCGGCAGTGGATGAGGCGAATGTGGTGGTGGTGTTGGTGGTGGTGGTGGTGGAGTGCGTCTTCTCCCACAAACCGAGATCAAAGCATCAGCAGCAGCTCTTGGATTCGAATCAATCCGGGTCACTGAAACGCACGGAGTCTTTTAATGTCGATACGGCGAAGAGCCCGTCGAAAGGAAGTTGGTTGCATTCCGCTCGTCTTGTAAAACGGAGTGGAGTAGTGGAGTAAAGTCACAGTTGTCAGCGAATTTCCTTACTCTATCGATCTAGAGAGAGAGAGAGAGAGAGAGAGAGAGAGAGAGAGAGAGAGAGAGAGAGAGAGAGAGAGAGAGAAACTTTTACTCGGACTTGAGTGCTGAAAAGTCCAGGTGTTTATTGTTCAACTATATCATAAAACTCAGAAGAAAATGCTTATGTAGGTGATTAATAAAATGTCCTTTAATTATACAGTATATATATATATATATATATATATATAGTATATATATATATATATATATATATATATATATATATAAAGGAGGAATGATTAATCTTAACTCTGTATTTACCTGTACCTTTCTTTGATGTTATGAGTCTTCCACCTAATATAATTATAATGACATATCCAGAATACTGGAAGGAAGAAAAGAAGAAAGAAAAAAGAAAGGATTAGAGGTCAAGCGTGTCAAAAGAATTTCCGAGAGCTGAGTTTATATGCTTCCAGTCAGCCTTATCATGTTCGTCGTCTTGCCTTGCACTTTTCCAAGAAAAGGACAAACTGCGACACGATATTCTGTTGGGACTCGATTCAGTCCCAATCTAGCCCTGTCACTAGTTAATAGTTAGTTGTTATAGGTGCCACCATATCTGCCACATTCCCTTTCAACGCCAACTCGCTCTTGCTGTTTGGTTTCCTCCCGTGCCGCCGCCGCCGCCGCCGCCGCTTCTTTTCCTTCTCCCTTTCCTTTCCTAGGCAAGAGGAGTTGCCCTTGTTTTCTTCGCTTCCTCCTTTTGTATTGCGTTCGAACACAGGCCGTTTGGTTTTGTTGGCGTGTATGTGTAATGTATGTTTACACATACATGTGCAGGGAAGGTAGAATTCATTCCCATTGATGCCTGAATAAATGTAGAATAAATGAGACTTTCAGAACACAATATACATACACACACACACACACACACACACACATATATATATATATATATATATATATATATATATATATATATATATATATGTGTGTGTGTGTGTGTGTGTGTGTGCGTGTATACATATATAAACACACATTTACGTAAATAACAATTAACATTTCTCTAACAAGGGTGGGACAACAGTGACTACCACATTCATTCCTGCGCAGGAAAGGATTATCAGCATCTCATGGACACCTTCAGTTACTTGACTGTCGCGTGTATCTTGCAACCCACTTTCGCGCCACCTGGATATGAAAGCCCTCCAGTTTCAGTACCTTTGTCGCTCTTATTCAGTCAGCAAACTATCGGCATTCCTCTTTTCCTTTTAGTTTTCTGTAAAAGAAAACTATTGAGGTGACTATTTGTCTGTCCGTCCGCACTTTTTCTGTCCGCCCTCAGATCTTAAAAACTACTGAGGCCAGAGGGCTGCAAATTGGTATGTTGATGATCCACCCTCCAATCATTAAATATATCAAATTGCAGCCCTGTAGCCTTAGTATTTTGATTTTATTTAAGGTTAAAGTTAGCCATGATTGTGTGTCAACAACAGAGGCCACCACCGGGCTGTGGCTGAAAGTTTCATGGGCTGCGGCTGAGAGTTTCATGGGCTGTGGCTAAGAGTTTCATACAGCATTATGCGCTGTACAGAAAACTCGATTGCGCCAAAGAAACTTCGGCGCATATTTTACTCGTTTTCAAACGTTCCAAAGTAGTGTGTACACCCTTTCACCGATCTTAACATCCACCGTCCTCTTCACGTAAAACAAGCCACTTGTTCCTCATTGGATGGGTCGATATCGTACTCGGCTACCACTCTCCTAGGCCCGCGTTCGATTCTCCGGCCGGCCAATGAAGAATGAGATGAATTTATCTCTTGTGATAGAAATTCATATCTCGGTATAATGTGGTTCGGATTCCACAATAAGCTGTATGCCCCGTTGCTAGGTAACCAGTTGGTTCTTAGCCACGTAAAATAAGTCTAATCCTTGGGGCCAGCCCTAGGGAGAAACTGTTAATCAGCTCAGTGGTCTGGTTAAACTAAGGTATACTTAACCTTAAAAACGCTCATCTGGCCCTCTTGTCGGAAGGGAAGAGAAGCGGTACGACACATAGACTCCATAATAGTTTTTTTGTGCTATTTATCGCTGCCTTGCTATTTGATCGATAAGGTATGATTCATTGTAAAGATTAGATAAAGGAATCTTATGTAAAGGCAGCGTTTGATTTCGTTTGACTGCTGAGTAATGGAATTCGCAAATCTGAGTTACAGCATCTAGGAAAATCAAGCGAGAGACACCATAAAGAACGCTTGTCAGTTCTTGTAACAGTAATGTTGTCACAGAATGGAATAACACGGGAGCGTCACAGGTTCGGTGGTGCATTGTCAACATTCATACAAGCCACAAATATGCACAGCGAGTTGGAGCACACGTGCTTTAAACTAAGCGTTACAGGTTTACTTGTAGTCATTCGTTTTAAACAGAATGATTTATTCAATTCGTCTAACTTATCTTGTTCTTCGTTGACCTTTTCCTTCCCTCATTTTTCTTCCTCACTCCATTCACCCCCAACGAGAGGGTTCAGCGAAAGCGTGACTTTTTACTCTGAAGTGATTTGGCCGCATGTATTGCATGGTGGTTGAGAAAAGCACAGTATGTTTCCTAGGAACTGAGCATAATGAAAGTTTCGATTTTTTTAAGGGGGTGACGCTGGCGCGCAGGTGGCCAGGAATTGTATGTATGATGGTATGCAAAACAACGACATAAACACTGAAATACGACTGCGTCTAGAAATATTCTTGAAGGTTCATGTTTCTCTCTCTCTCTCTCTCTTCTCTCTCTCATATATATATATATATGCATTATATATATATATATATATCACTATATTATATATATATATGCTATATATATATATATATATATATATTTCTATATACTATATATATATATATATATATATATATATATATATGAGAGAGAGAGAAAGAGAGAGAGAGAAAGTGTTGCAAAACATCAGATAGCACAGAAATGAAGTTATAAGTATCGGGATAAGGAACAAGACAGTTAATGAAGCGTGGAGTAGGTGTTTAAAGATAAATCATTGTTGATTAGGGGAATTAAAAATTTTGCAAGGACTCTAGAAGGAGAATTTTTGAAAAAATGTGTGTAAGAGGAGAAATTTGAAGCGAAGTAGACGCAGAGCAGGGTTAGGTGGCAAATGGAAACCAGAAGGTATTTTTAAGTGACAGTGGAATAATGGAAGAGAGAGGAATAATGGAGGAGGTTGATTCGTTTAAGTAGCTGGTAGTAAATGTAACAAATGAATGTAGGATTAAATGAGTCAAAGAATAAAAGAAACACTGTAGCAGGCTGTATGCGAAAGATTGAGCGGAGGTAGTGCGTGTGAGTCTGAAGTTGCAATGTACATAAGGATTTTCGAGCCCACTCGGTCTAACGGAAGTGAAGTGTGTGTGGACGTTGGATTTGAATTGAAGAAGACGAAATTTAATTGTGTTTGGTGTCGTTTTCGTGTAATAAAAACGAGTGAAAGGAAGTTAATCAGGATGAGACAAAGAAATGGTAGACGGTCCGGCTTTTTGGTAAAATAGATCAGAATGTTTTCATATGGGTGTGACATATGGGTAGAATGGTCGACGATTCGGTGTTAAGATAATATGGACGTGTTGGGAGAAGGGGACTGAGGAAGACTAGACAGTGCCAGATAGATGGAATATAAAATTAAATAAAGGACCTTAATATCCAAGAGGCAACAGCTCGTGCAAATTGAATTGTACAGTATGTAGGAGGGGTTGACGTGATGCTGCACTTTTTTGTTACTTTTGTGTTTGTGTAGGGCAAACCACTTACTGTCCAGATTTGTTGTATACAGCTTTGTGACTTTGTCCAATAGTAATAATTGACAGAATGTCCACTTATTTCACTGAATGTACACAAAACAATCATATGAATTCATTTTTTGTGCAACTTTTACAGCAACAATATAAGGCTAGGAAATATATCAGGTCCATCTGTCTGTCTAAAAGCAACCGAAAACCATCTGTGGATAATTCCAAAGCTGTTGCTGGGATGAGACTCAACCAAGACAGTACACACATATCAGCCAGCCCCTTTACAAGTAATACGTCGCCGATTGCAAAGCTTCGCTAGTCGCTGACATCTCGTAATTAGACAGCGTATTTTGAACTTTTAAGAGAGTCATGATGGTCTACATAACATGATTCTGTAGATAGCCTTGCTTCATGTGGATGCTTTTTAGGTTCGGATGCTGTCGCCTAAACTACTCTGCCCTAAAACCTCTAATTTTGAAAAACTACACCGAAACACTATTCCTAAGGTGTTTTGAAGTGACCACTGATACAGAGCTGACTCAGAGAATTCTGGAAGAAGCACTTGAACTTCCTCCACTGCATAAGTTGGAAAACTGCAGTATCTGCAAAATTTTCGAAATTGAGCTATGCCACCTACTGGGCTCATGAAACACTAATACACAAATTACTGCAGTTTCAGAATGATTCTTCAATGGTTTCCACGAGCATTTAGGGGGTCCCATTTGCAGTATCTGCAGAATCAGTAGTAAGGCAAGGGAGTATCTACCATTTTTCTCACTTTTGTATTTTTGCAGATACTGCAGTCTTCCATTTTGGGGCAGTACTAGTTAATGTCCATTTTCAAAATCTACGAATGAGGTGACTTGGATCATGGGTAGTTTGACGCAGTTACCAGGAGATACCCTACACGGCTGTGGGTTTTAATAACTTGTATGGAAGTGTTTAACGCTGTCCAGAGGTTTGCTAAACGGAAGAGTGAGGGCACCATCAACAGTGAGCAAAGCATCGAAGTCCTATATAGCTTCTAATCCCTCGAGTTCCTGCGCTTCGTGGGGCCATCGTCACATTACCCATTAAGATGATCAAGGAAATTTTATTATTATTATTATTATTATTATTATTATTATTATTATTATTATTATTCAGAAGGTGAAACCTATTCGTATGGAACAAGCCCACCAAAGGGGCCATTGACTTGAAATTCAAGCTTCCAAAGAATATGGTGTTCATTAGGAGGAAGTAAGAGGAGGTAAGGGGAAATACAGAAAGAAGAGATACCACTCATTAAAAAAAAAGAATTAAATGAATAAATAGATAAAAATGTATTAAAATGCAAGAAGAATAGTATTAGGGTAGCAATGCATTGTATTTGCGCATGAACTTCTGAAGTTCCAACTGCACGACATGAAACAGAGCAAGATGCATATATAAACAAATTCATATACTGACATCCCGCTCCCCCCCCAAAAATTCAGTGTACTATTCAGGTTTCTGTCGCTTATATAAAAAAAAATTCAAATATTGTTAGAAAATGACGTTTAATCTCGTAACGTTTTAAGTGAACTGAACTCTGTACAATATTTAAGTTTTCTGAAAAGAAAACTATTGTACCGGCTTTGTCTGTCCGTCCGCACTTTTTTCTGTCCGCACTTTTTCTGTCTGCCCTCAGATCTTAAGAACTACTGAGGCTGGAGGGCTGCAAGTTGGTATGTTGATCATCCACCCTCCAATCATCAAACATACCAAATTGCAGCCCTCTAGCCTCAGTAGTTTTTATTTTGTTGAAGGTTAAAGTTAGCCATAATCGTGCTTCTGGCAACGATATAGGATAGGCCACCACCGGGCCGTGGTTAAAGTTTCATGGGCCACGGCTCATACAGCATTATACCGAGGTTTTCCTCCTGTTGCACCTGTCAAACCTTTTACTGTCGATTTACGTTTCAAGGCTGAATGACCTCATAGGTCCCAGTGCTTGGCCTTTGGCCTAAATTCTATACTCAATTCGATACTTCAGCCGCATACTTGTATTTTTTGTGTTTAAGCCAAGTGCATTTCCCTGACATATCTGCAGTAAATATGTTAATAGTCGGTGAATTTGTTGCTTTGCAGTGAGGATGCTAAAACCACCTGAAGTGCTGTTATGGACGTTTGCTTGCTTATAAGATTGTTTTTGGTATTTGGTAAGTAAAATTGACATCTGGAGTGCATATTCTATTTTTAGCCCCCCCCCCCCGCCTCTCTTTCTCTCTCTCTCATTATGCATATTTGAATTTTTTTATATAAGAGACAGCAACCTTGATTGTACATTGAATTTGGTGGGTGGTCAGTATATGAACTTGTTTATATAGGCAACCTCATTCACTGATCTATGCGGCTCCAAGATACTTCTTGGTAAAGATTGAATACTTCTGTAACAATTTAAAAAAAAGTAATCAATGCGCCGAAGTTTCTTCGGCGCAGTTGAGTTTTCTGTACAGCGTATAATCAAGGCCACCGAAAATAGATCTATCTTTCGGAGGTCTCGGTATACTGTAATGCTGTACATGAGCCGCGGCCCATGAATCTTTAACAACGGCCCGGAGATGGCCTGTGCTATATCGTTACCAGATGCACGATTATGGCTGACTGTAACATTAAATAAAATAAAAATTACTGAGTCTAGAGGGCTGCAATTTGGTATGTTTGATGATTGGAGGGCGGATGGTCAACGTGCCAATTTGCAGCCCTCTAGCCTCAGTAGTTTCTAAGATCTGAGGACGGACGGGCAGACAAAGCCGGCACAATAGTTTTCTCATAGAGAAAACTAAAACTGCCTCGGTCACCAATCATCTCCTATGCTATCGGCGTGCGGCTCCTGGTGTGACGAAAGGAACCAGAGGTGTCATGCCTTGCAACGCGCAGGAATTCGGCCGTTGTGGGAATTCAAGGGTCGTACCTCCGTGCAGTCAAAGGCTAACAAGCCGAGATGAATTGTTATTATGTGGGGCAGCGCAACTGTGCCAGGGAGGCGCAGGAGGAATCGTTGGATTCTCTGAAGTTCTCTGATAATGGCTCGCCTCTGCTGCAAGGCGTGGAAATCGAATGACGTCATAGGTAACTGTGAATCAGCAGATAGCACCGGCGATCGCGGAAATTCGTGTGATCATTCTCATGGTCGTCATGAAAGGATTCTGCGAACGGATAATGATGGTAAGCTTCATCACAGTTCATCAGCTGATTGTACTACGAGGTCGTTCACTTCGACGCGGAGTCCCAGCTCGAAGCCGAAGAAGCGTAGCTTCAGTATTTCATTTGACCAATGGTTGATTTGTTTATTCATGTATTATTATTTATTTACTTTTGGTTGACTGATTGTACAGTACTACGAGGTAGTTCACTTCGGCGCGAAGTCCCAGCTCAAAGCTGAAGAAGCGTAGCTTCAATATTTCATTTGACCAATGGTTGATTTGTTTATTCATGCTTATTTATTTAACTGTAGGTTGACAAAATTCGTTGGAAGGACGAGGGCACAGCTCGGTCACTCTTCAAACGCGAACGTAGAAACGCATTCATTTCTCAGAAACGTCTTTGCGTGTATACGTTTTTGAATAAACGATGAGGTCATCTCCATATTTCTACATACACACTTAACACACTTATTACCCTTGGACAAAAGAACAGAGGAAATCGAAGAGTTGTCTACGTCAGCGATAACCTTTAAGCCAGGCGCTCGTCGTTTCACAAGCACACCTCTTCGCCCCGGGTACTTGTCGCTGCTGTCCTCTGGGCGGCGCGCGCGCGAATATGCCACATGTCGCTTGGCACGCAAGTGGCGGTTGTTGCTCTGTGCGGGTTAAGTTTGCAATTCATCAACTTTCTTGACTGCAGGAATTCGTCCCTCTGCCCTCCCACGTCCATTCGGCTCCTACGCTTTGTTGTCGGCTTGGATGAGGTTGAGGACATATTATTTTGAGAATGGCTGAAGCCACCCGTCGAATCTACACTGTTGCATGCCTGTCGTAAGTGTGCAGTATAATATGTAGTATATATATATATATATATATATATAGAAAAATATATATACATATATATATATATATATATACTCGTGTATATGTAGATATATATATATATATATATATATATATATATATATATATATATATATATATATATATATAGTGTGTGTGTCCATGTCTGTTTGTTTATATATATATATATATATATATATACATATACATGATTAAATAGATAATGTATTAATTTTGACATTTAATTTCTTCATTACGAAAGTGATAGCATCAGCAAAGAAGGTAAACGACTCCCTACGAACAAAGAAAGAAACTTAACTTTGATTTGCTTGCATCGTGGAGAGAATCGGAAGAAGAAGAAGAAGAAAAAGAAGAAGAAGAAGAAGAAGCAGCGCGACAGAGAAACCGCGGCGTCTGAAGAGCGTCCAAATGATTGCGACACAGTTTCCGGTGAATGTAGATGACGTCAGAGGTCTTATCATTTCCCTGAAGATTAGCAACGAAGCTTCTCCTTCGGAAAGATCAGTGATTAGACGCTTCAAATGTCGTGTAAACATTTCGTTTGGGCTGTATTATGCAAACGATAATTGAGAAGAGGAATGCTGTTACGAAAGTTCAAAGGCAGCTTAGAATTTTTGTTTTAATTTCCAGCGGGGAGGTTATGACTCGGTTATCATTCGTGGTTGTCATTCGTGTATTCACGCAGAGTCACTGAAACATTCATTTTACTTATAGTAGTCTATATCAAGGGCGTATTGCAGGAAATAAACAGCGCTGAGAAACGTAAGCGAACATTTTTCCCAGAATACGTCCGTAGATGTATTAAAAGAACACTAACGACACTCCGATGTCTTTCTGTGAAGTCGTGTTCATCTACGTTGATACTAGCAGTAACTCTTTTACGCACAATTTTCGAACCGGATCTTTCCTAGATAGTGCCCCCCCCCAGGGTTTCGACCCGGTATGTATCCACATTTGCTGCGCGTTTATTACCAGCCCGTTGGGGATGACCGTAAAAACATAAACAAAAGACTAAAATATCATAAAGATAATGACCCTCAAGAAATATTAGTCCTAAGTAACGACCCCCGAAAACCCTTCGGGGTCACTGTCTGGGAAAGATCCTTCGTATCTTTATATATTTAAAATTGTACGACTTATAAGGTTAATGACCATTCTCACAAAAGCAACGAACCTTTTTTCTTTTTAATACTTCATCATACCATAACACAGACTTCAGTACACGTGGATTAACAGCCACGTGCCGTAATCGGCTTCCATCCTTTTTTTCAATTTATAGTGTGACCTACTTCTCTCAGCCCACCATCATTCGTTTCACTTACACTAGAACCTGTAAGAACCATTGTTCCACCATCCATTCGAACATTCAGTGCTGCTCCGCTCGGGCATTTCTGGCGAATATCCATCCTAGCACTGACTAGGTCTTAGCATTAGTTAACTTAGCTATTCGTAAAAACAGTTATATGAACTCAATATATAATATATATATATATATATATATATATATATATATATATATATTGTAATATAATGTAATATGGTATAATATACTTCATCCGACTACACCTTGCCAATTGTAATATACAAAATACCTTTTGATGGTGGGCATTCACCCGAATTTATTTTCATGACCTGCTCATAATCAGGCATAGAGTGGTGACGAGTACTCTTGTGTATGTTCAAGTAAACATGCTCACGTCTGTGTTTAAGAAAAGAAGCATTCGCGGTTGCCCTACATTTACTAATTACAATTGTACATATACAAAGTACAAATGTACATGTTTCATTAATTATCACACGTGCATGGAAGTACAGCGTTCATTCAGATGTATGTTACTAGTCATGCATTGCGTGTCAGTCAACCTAGAAGTTACCCGCGGCATTTCCTTGATACAAAAAGCGTGCCATCCGCGCCGCCTAATTTTAGCCCGCTTCGATGACATGCACAAACATACCAGCTTCTGAAGGTATCCATTCAGATGGGCGCCATACACACAAACGCACACGCTCTCGCACGTACACGACCATATGGCTGTTTTTATCCGCACCAGTATGTAAGTCATGACATCTTGTTGCTAGTAAATCAAATTTATAACGAGAATAGCTAATGATGGCTTTTTTTTTGTAGTGCACCTGGCATAAAAAAATGTTGTCAGCATTCATTCATCAACATGATTGTTACGCAAAGTGAATTACCATTTACGAATTTCGGAATGAGTGCAACTTTTTTTGTTTTTCATTATAGAAAATATACAATATTTTACAGTTTTAACAGTATTACAAGCAGAATTTTATAAAATTTGACTTAAATTCACCAAAAATTTACAGTATAATTTTATCCTACCGTTCCGGTTGACATAACAATTTTCAACTTGTATATTTTTGACAAATAATCTATGTATTTCAGCGTTAATACTTTTCTATTATTCATATAAGATTTTATCAGCATAAATCTATTTTTTTTATTGTCCTTTAAAACCCGTCTAATACCATTTTTCTAATACCATCGTTTTCATAATTGCAACTTGAAGCGATGTAATATAGTTTTCCTCGTGACGATATTTGAGTATTTTACGCTCCTTTAGTGATTCATAGATGAGCAGTTATTCATTATATATGTTCGTTTTAGTAGTTTCCTAAGGACACCTTCCGTGATGGGTAGCAGTTTGCTGCAATGAATACCGATAGTTTTAGCTGTGTTCAAGACCGAACACTCATGTCAAGTTTTTGCCTTGTTCGTTATTTAGGGCGATTATCTCTCCATGAGATTAATAGCAAAAGTGTGATATAGATTTTCTTTTGGTGAATTTTTCATGAACAGGTTTAAAATTTGTTATTCTGCGAATAGGGGTTAGTGGAAACCAGTTTTGTTATAACAAGAATATGAAAAAGATATTCGTATATGACTAGATTACTTGGGTGTTATATAATAGATAACTGTTGGTATATTGAAATAACGGAATAAAGTATGTTAAAATTAGCTGAGGTTTTTATGATGAATCAAGAATATAGCCTTTCTAAGTCAAGAAAAGCTATTTCTTACATAGTGAACAAAGTGAACTGCTAAAAAAAAAAAGTTGCCTCGGCTATATCTCAAGTTTAACACTCATTAGAGAGAGAGAGAGAAAAGATTAACTGACGACAGATTTCATATAATGATCCGCCCTAGTTGTGAGTCTACTCACATTACCCCTTGATGATGATGATGATGATGATGATGAAGTCTCGTACAGCCGTGCCATGTGCATTTGAAACAACAGCAATGGAAGAGTATGTACATTCCTCATCGTAGCCATGACAGTTCAGCATAATTTTGTTTTTCAGCGCCAGACTCACTCTTGCAGCAGAGGAGTTCCTTGCCCACATGGTGTTTATTATGTGCTTTTGTTCTAGATTTTGCTGGTGCCAGCTTTCAAGGGTTGCAGCCTCTCGGCGATTGACAGTCCTAACGCTCTACCTCTGAGAGGTGTTGTTTTCAGCGTTTTTCTTTTTGTGCTGTTTTTGTTGGAGGAGGAGGAGGAGGAGGAGGAGGAGGAGGAGGAGACGGCGGCGATGGTATTGGCCCGCTTGTTCGAGTTTTAATTTCTTCTTCTTTAATGTCCTGTTGCAGTGACTGGCTTGACTACGTATCCTCGTGAAAGAGATTTCGTAAGTGGATATTTTAAGCTGAGGCAGGGATGGAAAGAGAAAAAGATTCACGTATTGTGTTATCCGCTCTCTCTCTCTCTCTCTCTCTCTCTCTCTCTCTCTCTCTCTCTCTCTCTCCATAGCCAGCAAGAAAAAGATTCACGTATTGTACTATTTCTCTCTCTCTCTCTCTCTCTCTCTCTCTCTCTCTCTCTCTCTCTCTCTCCTCTCCATAGCCAGCAAGAAAAGATTCACGTATTGTTCTATCCTCTCTCTCTCTCTCTCTCTCTCTCTCTCTCTCTCTCTCTCTCTCTCTCTCTCTCTCTCTCTCTCTCTCTCCATAGCCAGCAAGAAAAAGATTCACGTATTGTTCTATCCTCTCTCTCTCTCTCTCTCTCTCTCTCTCTCTCTCTCTCTCTCTCTCTCTCTCTCTCTCTCTCTCTCCATAGCCAGCAAGAAAAAGATTCACGTATTGTATTATCCTCTCTCTCTCTCTCTCTCTCTCTCTCTCTCTCTCTCTCTCTCTCTCTCTCTCTCTCCATCTCCCAGCCAAGAAAAAGATTCACGTATTGTTCTATCCTCTCTCTCTCTCTCTCTCTCTCTCTCTCTCTCTCTCTCTCTCTCTCTCTCTCTCTCTCTCTCATAGCCAGCAAGAAAAAGATTCACGTATTGTATTATCCTCTCTCTCTCTCTCTCTCTCTCTCTCTAGCCAGCAAGAAAAAGGTTCACTTATTGTATTATCCTCTCTCTCTCTCTCTCTCTCTCTCTCTCTCTCTCTCTCTCTCTCTCTCTCTCTCTCTCTCTCTCTCTCTCTCCATAGCCAGCAAGAAAAAGGTTCATGTGGTGTATTATCCTCCTCTCTCTCTCTCTCTCTCTCTCTCTCTCTCTCTCTCTCTCTCTCTCTCTCTCCAGCCAGCCAGCAAGTAAAAGGTTCATATTTATCTTCCCCCTTCCTCTCTCTCTCTCTCTCTCTCTCTCTCTCTCTCTTGTATTATCCTCTCTCTCTCTCTCTCCATAGCCAGCCAGAAACATCAGCCTAAGACAGATAATCTGAGGCCAAGACATCAACTTCCAGACAGTCGGCGCCAAAGAGGTGTCCTAACCGTAAAACACCTTTTAGCTCCCAAGGACAGACTTACTCCTTGACACCACCACCACTACATGGACATCTCGTCGCCTGTCCCTCGCCCACTCTCTTCCCACCTCCCCCCCATTCCTCCTCCATTTCCCCTTCCACTACCATCGCCTATACCCACTCTTGTACTAGACCCAGAGGCTCGTTATAAATCTCACTAGGAAATGTGTACCTTTCCAGTCAACCCCTAGCATGCTCTCCTCCCATGATTACCTATTTAAATCTTCCATGAATATTATTATTATTGTTATTATTATTATTATTATTATTATTATTATTATTACAGTCCGCTTTTATTGTTGTTGTTTGATAAGTCATATGCCGTTGTTTGACTAATGTGCGTGAAATTTTATTTTTACTTATTTTCGATTATCATTTTGACAGACGGCCCCATTTAATGTAAGGAAGATTCATACTTATGGTTCCGACATTTGTATATATCTTTTGGACCGTAAAATGCTCGAGGATTGCTCATCAAAGTAATATCCCTGTTTGCCAGAGTGTCTTGTAACCGAATGTTAATGTCATTTCTCTAGAATAAAACTCCCAAGATTTTTCCTCTCCACCTCATGCCAACAATGTATGCAGCAAGCTCGCTCACCTGGTGGAGTAGTAGGCGATGTTGCCGGTCAGCTGACTGGCGAACGTAGCAACCAAGGTCTAGAGACGACCATCCTGGCAACGGGGAAGACGCAGATCTAAACTCTCCTCTCTCCACCACCACCACCACCACCACCGCCACCTTAACTCTTGTCGATCGTTTTATTACCCGAGTTTATTGTGCAGGTGTATTGTGGCTCACCTATAAACAGTTTGCATACAAGCGGACACGTACAAAAATCCCTCCGTTTGGCGTCTTCCCTATCGTCTGCCATCTCGGGACGGGCCACAATACTGCTTTGGCGGCGCGATCGTAACAGGCCACGATAGGGAGCGTTAGTCGCTTCCGAGAACGATCGGCTTAGAGAGAGCCACGATAAACACGCTTATCTGTCGGGCCTCGAGAATAGCTTAAGGGGGGAGGAGCACTCAGTCGCTTGAAATGTCATTGAATAGGTTGCATGTCCTGTGGGAGGGAGGACTGTTCTCGGGATCTTTTATGGACTCTTTCAGGAAATCTCGTAAGTAAGAGAGAGAGAGAGAGAGAGAGAGAGAGAGAGAGAGAACTGTGATATTCTTTTCCATCCAGATTTTTACAACTGCCAACATTTTCCGGTGTCGATGAGATATATACCCACTGACTCCCACTTGACGAGAATCGTTAAATCATCGGCTCGGAATATTTTTGAAGGTGTTTAACATTTCACAGCGCTTCGGTGTCGTCCCCCAAAACGTTTCCAATAAAGCAGATTTCATTGCTCTGTAAAAAGGCGCGGGGGCCGAAAGGCCGATTCTCAGAAATTGTCTAGTAAATTCACCGCTAATTATGTGCAGAATAAAAAGCTCAAAGCGTTGTCAGGTTGCTCGTATGTTTTGACCTCAAAGAGAGAATGTTGTTCTTGCAGCATTCTTGCTGGTTGTGTCATATTGTAAGCTATAATCACCTGGCAAGGCCTACGGCTGCGTCCACGAGGCTTCGACGAAATCGAAGTTTGCAGCAGGTTTGTTTTTGTCCACACCGGCATTTCCCCTCAGTTTTTGTCTGCGGTGCACTGTAGGCATTACTGAAGGTTCTTTGCAGCGTGCCTTCGGCCCCTTAGCTGCAACCCCTTTCGCTTCTTTTACTCTACCTCCTTTCATATTCTCTTTCTCTTCTCCTAACAACTGATTCATGGTGCAACTGCTTTGAGATTTTCTTCCTGTTACTTAACCTTTCAAACCTTTCTACTGTCAATTTCCGTTTAAGCGCAGAATGACCTCATAGGTCCCAGTGCTTGGTCTTTGGCCTAAATTCTATTTTCAATTCAATTCAAGTGTGGAACTATTTATAAAGTGCGGTTACATTGAATATCTGCTTCTGTTATGCACAACACGAAGGATTTCGGATGTGACAGAGTGACTGAACGAATATTTCGAGGAAAGCTGATGGCAATTATTTTTTTAATTATAAAATAATTCAGATGTTCGGCGTCGATGATCACTGTTGTTTTGACGCCACTTCACAAAACCAGTAAATGCAGTCGGTCTATTTTTATGTAAATGAAATGCCAGCAATGTCTCGAATAGCGATGTGCGTATGATTCCATTTAACTAAGTGATGGGAATATTAGAGAATATTCCCAAGTCTGTTTGAATCCAAGTAAAAAAGTCACAGGAAAAAAGTCACGGGAATAAAAGTCACGGGAAAAATTCAGAAAAAAAGTCACGGGAAGAAAGTAACGAGAAAAAGTCAGAAAAAAAGCCACAATAATTTATGGTGGCCGGTCACAGGAAAAAAGTAACCTAACCTAACGTAACCTAATGATTACCGGACTTTTTTCCCCTAGCCAAAATCGAGACTTTTTCTGTGACTTTTTTCCCTAGCCAAAATTGAGATTTTTTTCCGTGACTTTTTTCCCCTGCGACTTTATTACCGGCCACCGTCTGTGTATATCGATATCTGAAAATCAGCATTAAAGTCTTTATTTCTTTTCTCTCCACCGGTAAAAGTTGATGACGCAACGAGTTGCAGAACCGTCACTGGGCACCTGTTGCGTAATGCAGGGCTGAGGAATTTGAGAGGCATTCGTCTGATTCTTCCTCCTTTATTCCTCTACATTTTCAGTGGAATCGTCGAGCTGCACTTATTATTTTTTTATTCATGTTCGTTTTAATCGTTTTCGCTACTGCTTGCCGCATCATTTTCGTTGAACTATGATATTTTCATTTGCATCATTCTGTTGAATAGCAGTATTTTTATTTTCATCGTCACAGTGAACGGCGCAATATTTATTCATTAAGGTAACGTGCGGTAATATTTTGATTTACATGATAATGAACGTCTACATTGTAGTTCTCATCACTATAATGAACAACATTTTCACCTCCATTATGATAATGAAAGGTTGCATATTATTTCATTGTTACAATTATTGGCAGCATTTTTACTTACACATTCATCGCCATCCTCGTTTTAAAATCATCGTAATGAGCTGCGTCATGAAGCTCCTCGCATCATCTTCATCATCTTCATTATCATCACCATCATCAGCAACAACAACATGAGCCTTGGGCGGCGTTCATGGAAAAGAGCCTTCGGTCGGTTCCGCGCACGGCACCCCAATATTCATTTCAAGGAAGTCGTTGTGAGCACGCCAAGTACATCAGCTGGGCACGAAGCGTTAACGTGTGATTTATGCGAATTCGAGAAATAGAAGGATGTTTGCTCAGTATTCGTCGTGGCGCCATATTCTCAGTCCCTCAATTCCTTTCATCCCGGTCGCAGTTCGTTACCAGACCTGATGCGCGGTGTCGTACATACTAAATAGTTCGTACAAAGACGTGCTCACATTCTTATGCGCGTTGAGTTTTGTGGGTGTAAGTGTATGTATACACGCCTGTGCATACATGTGGCTAGCGTGCGCGTTCGAACGCATGTTCGTATGCTAAATAGTTTACACAAACATTCACACATTTATATGTAGAAGTATGTATAATATATGTTTACATTTGTGTGTTGGAAAATGATATTATTATCGTCAATTCCTTTTGATTCTGAGAAATGCATATGAGCAGTATTTTTAAAGAGAGAATATATACGCATGAACTCATACTTTACCCGCTCAGAATAGGAAAATAACCTCCAGAGAGATGTTGGCTTTGCATGTGTTCTGGCGATGAATGAAGTCGACGGTGTATAGGTTATTTGTAAAAATAAATATTTGTCAGCCCGAATGGTACAATAAAATTATATTTGCTTTTGGTAAAGTTAAGTTAGCTTTAATTAAGTTCTGATTGTAATGCTATTAAAAATGTAAAATATTGTATATTTTCTCTAATAAAATATAAAAAAAAAAAATAAATAGTGTAGGACCTCTGTCTCTTACATCATTTGTGAGAATTTCCTTTCTGAGAGGAATTTGTGAAGATGTGAATGGCCTTGTTCGCTGGACAGTTTGACACTTGACATCAGAAGATTTTTTGTATGGTAGTGAAATGTATAGCCCGCAGGCTTTGGGGGAAAAATTATAAAGAATAGAGGCAAAGATTAAGCCCAAACCATGTAGCCAGCACCAAAAATGCAAGTTAACGATTTTGTCTCGGGGGAAAACAGATACTTTAGAAATGGCCGTGCTCCATAGGAGAGTACTCGCTCCTTGCTGTATAATTGTATATTGCTCAGCGGTAGAGAGTAGAGCCTGCATTTGCAATGTCCGTGGCTCGATCCCGTTGTCTCAACCACCAATCGACCCAGCTGGGAGTGGGTACTACCGTCATCTAAGAGCAAGAAAACGGTCAGGAGCTAGCAACTCGATCCCTAGAGACTTGCTGAGAGCCGGAGGGCTCTACTCAGGCGCCACCACACGAAGGATATATATATATATATATATATATATATATATATATATATATATATATATATATATATATATATATATATAGATGCTCACCCAACCAGTAAAAGGCCCTGGGTTCGATTTCTTGGCAAAACGGAATGGTATATTCGTTTGCAAATGAGCTACTTATTATGCAGTCGACTGTGGTTGGTTGTAACCAGAATAGAGAAGGGCACAAGACTAGCACCCTCATTCTTTTCAGACTCGCTGAGGATCGGAAGTGTGGGTGTTTGGCTGCATGTTCCCCGAGTGTTTACTTCGGTTTTGGAATTATGAAGCATACTTTTAGTTTGTATACATTTAGTAGGGTCTTAATTTATATATATTTAGCAGGGTCTTACTTTGTATACATTTAGGAGGGTTTTACTTTCGTCCTTGCAGAAAAGGAGGTGAGTTCCCCAAACTGCTGCGGTTGTCAGTATTAAAAAGCTGGCTTTTGAGAAAAGGCTGAATTCTTTCAAATATATATATATATATATATATATATATATATATATATATATATATATATATATATATATATGTGTGTGTGTGTGTGTGTGTGTGTGTGTGTGTACATGTATAAATATGTATATATATATATATATATATATAATATATATATATATTTTTTTATATATAATATATATATATATATATATATATATATATATATATATATATATATATATATATTGCGCATTAAGTGTGAATACAGTGATTGCAAAGGGTGACCACAGTGATCTAACGGAAACGCCTGTCTGTCTGCGTAGCGACCAGGGCCACCTTTGCAACAAGACTCAAGACAAAACAAGTAGTTCTGCACGCGTGGTTCTTTATTATTTTTGAGGTTGTGTCTAGCGCGTCAGGTTTGTGGCGTTAACATCAGGCATTTTACTCACAATCTGTAAGATGTGAATCGACTGGTTTTGTACGCTCCAGTCAGGTGTTGATAAAGTCTCCTTTAAGACTGAAAACTGAATCACTAGGAGTTTCTCTGGTTGCTTTTGAAAATATAGCGGTACCGGTGTCCAAAACATTTGGAGAGTGGAGGTCTTTCATTGAAACTGTTGATATAATAGATGATGACCTATTATATACGGTAGTTCACCAACCTTGAAAACTGAAACTTTCCTGTCTTTAGTGTGAGAGATAAAATGAAATCACTGATAAAGGTTTTTTTTTAATCTTTTATTATAGGAAATATGCAATATTTTACAGTTTAACAGTATTACAAGAAGAATTTTATCAAAGTTGACTTAAATTTACCAAAAATTTACAATTTAAAGGCTTTATTTTGCACAAGAAAAATATAAGTATGCATATTATTATTATTATTATTATTATTATTATTATTATTATTATTATTATTATTATTATTATTATTATTATTAAAATAGTTTATCTAGACCACTGAGCTGATTAACGACTCTCATAGGGATGGCTCGAACGATTAAAATGAAATGGAGTACCAGGTCTAGGCCATAGACCAAGCACTAGGACTACATGATGAATGAAAAATAAAATGTTAAAAATAGATATGCTGAAAGCCTTATATGCTTCCACACTAGAATACACGCACACATCAGACACATTTACTCACGTACGTTTCTATCAACACAATAAGAAAAAAAAAATTCGTCGAAATACGGTATACGTCAACCTGAGTCGCAATACAAGCACGCCGAGCGATAAGGATAACAGCCACACTCCGACAAACGACTGCTGCTCCGCGTGTCAGGATGGCGTCTTTCGCAATCACTGAACATCTTTATGACCTGGGTCACTTCTTTCTCCAGCTCTTGCCTAACTGCTGGGTATCCGCTTTTTACGCTGTCCTTGTGTTTAGTGGGCGCCAGTACTCTGCCCAGCCATGTAGGTTTGGTTGGCGGGCTCTACTACTACCCCCCGCCTCACCCCCGCCAGGGACCGACAGCCACCCAGCAACGTTACAGCCACCCACATCTGTTCTGTGGCGCCAAACTGACGCTTGGAGCTTTTGCGTTCGCCATGAAGATCTTTCCTACATCTCAGACATTACGAACGTGTGTGTACGCGCGCGTGTGTGTGTGTGTGTGTGTGTGTGTGTGTGCGTGCGTGTGTGTGTGTGTACTGTTAATACTTACGTGTTCAGGGATTGATATGGCTGCGTAAAACATCCGGCCAGACGCACAGCGGCGCGCATATATGTATAGGCTATATATATATATATATATATATATATATATATATATATATATATATATATATATATATTACACAATCAGTCCTTTCTTGGCTCCCGGTATTCATTTAAACATTATACATTATAGGGTCCCTGCAGTGAATAACAAGAAAGAAAGCAAATAGCACTTGTTAGTGATGAGTAGAGCAGTGGGAAAATGTGAAAGCTGCTCTAAACCTTGTCATTTTTAAGGTAAACAGCGACGTTATGACTCCCGACTACGCTTACCAAATGTAAATACATCGAAGAATATATTAAGTAAATTACACCAACAAACACTTTGTTTAACAATGTTGAATGCACGCTAAAACCGTTGGAAAGAAAAGAGGTAAAAACAATAACAGCAGCAGCAGCAACGTTTGTGTAGCCGAAAGACCATTTTTTTTTTTTATGATCTGAAGAGAAATTACCTGTACACGCGATTGAAGGTGATTAAAACGGCCACAAGTACGTATGGAATAAACATCTGTTATTGATATGTAACTATCTTTATTGTATATGGATAAGTAGAGTTAAAAACTTTAATGAAATAGAAACCTTAAGTTTTCTCAAAGGTAAAATAAATTACAGCAGATGGCCCCTAAAATCCATTTATGGTGACAAACTAAATCAATTGTAACAGATGGATTTATGGAAGAAGTCCTTTAAACTCGAGTGAAACTCGAATTATTATGTACATAACAAATATTACTGTGAAAATTGTTGTGTAAATGAAAACTGCGATGTTTGTAAATAAACTTTATTGAATTAAATAAAACAAAATATATATATATATATATATATATATATATATATATATATATATATATATATATATATATATATACATACAGTATATATATTTTGTATTGATAGTACTCTCTTGTCTGATTGACTTATGTACGTAGATGTAAATGATGATTTGTTAACCACATTGTGATAACTAACATAAAAAAGTACATGTATATAATATAAAAATATATTTGTATTAAAGAAAACTGTGCAAAACTATGTAAATTTCCTCAATAAAAGTTTTAAAAAATTATGAATATACAGTACATATCTAATGTGATTTGTATAAGAAGAATTGCGTGGTGCAATATTTCACAACTCCTTATTCTATAAGCACTATAGGTTATATTTCTCTAGTGTTAGGCCAATATGCACCGTAACTGAAATAAACTGGCATGATTATTTAGAGTACTTTATAAAATATCCTGTTCTAGCGTGCTATCAGTGTTTTTAATTCTGTTTTATGCTCATTACTTATTTGTCATTTATCAATTTTTTTTAACAATTTTACTTGCACAGTTATTAAAATAATAATAATAAAAAATCGGGTTCGTATAAAACCTCGTCCTAAAGACGATAATAAGTATGATTTTTGAGAAAGCAGATGACCGGTTATCAGTAAGGACAAGAAGATTTATGCCTTGGTAATGCTTCTTACTGGAGTAATTCATGGTTGTGTTTGTTGATAAGAAGTTTGTCAGATATATATATATATATATATATATATATATATATATATATATATATATATATATATATATATAATTTACATATATTAATATATATATGATCTGTATATATGTATATGTATACACACACATACATAGAGTATCCCGCATGTTGTTCATCTCTCGTGAATTTATGCTCTGAAAGGAAAACGTAGGAACGAAATGGGCTGTAAAGTGACTGAGGCCGCGAGAAAGGGCAGTGCGGCATAGACTTAGTCATTAAGGAGTCGTATGTCCATCAGTACACTGGTAATTAGTGATGTCCTTTTCTCCGCCATCAGACAGCCCGACCGCGAATATGGCTGTGCCGACAATCCTCTCTCTGGAGTAATGGTAATCTTTCTGGGGGCGTCAGAACTCGAGATGTCAGATGCCATTTACATGAAGTTCTTGTCATGCGAATATGTGATTCAGTACCTACAACGATGTTCGTGCTTGCGGACGTGCTTTTGCCTTTATATATATATATATATATATATATATATATATATATATATATATATATATATATACATATATATATATATTATGTATATATACTGTATATATATATATATATATATATATATATATATATATATATATATGAATGTATGAAATTTTTTATCACACCGTAGTTCCTCGTTGGGCGATTCGGTAGAGTTGTGGGCTAGCACTCGCTAGGCCCGAGTTCGAGTCTCCGGCCGGCTAATGAAGAATTAGAGGAATTTATTTCTGGTGATAGAAATTCATTTCTCGCTATAATGTGGTTCGGATTCCACTATAAGCTTTAGGTCCCGTTGCTAGGTAACCAATTGGTTCTTAGCCACGTAAAATAAGTCTAATCCTTCGGGCCAGCCCTCTCTAGGAGAGCTGTTAATCAGCTCAGTGGTCTGGTAAAGTTAAGCTATACTTAACTTTTTTTTTTTAATCACACCGTGATTTTTATAATATCACGAAGCTACAAATGTCGCTTAATATCAAATATACGCTACCCCGGGAATATCCCTTATAAATTTCCCTTCGGTGATAATTCCCCATCGGGGATATTCCCGAGGTAGCGTGAATTTTCTATTAAGCGACATTTGTAGCTTCATGATTATATGAAAGTGTGTGTGTATATTATATATATATATATATATATATATATATATATATATATATATACGAGGATTAGTGTTGGGAAAAGGATCATTTGAGTAGCCGTCGCGTGACTTGAGAGGTCATTGTGAGGCCTACAGGTAGATGGATATAGTTGTTCAGAAGAAAAAGAAAAAGAGCTGAAAGCATAGTAAATGCAGCGAGGAAGCAATTAGGTCTTAGAATAGAAGGGTTCAAATGGGGAGATGTTTTCTGAATTGGATACATTCCAAGGTCCCGTGTAGTGAGTAATTAAAGATGTGATGATGTCAACGACAGGAGAGAAGCAGAGTTGAATAGAGCCGGAGTGGAAAGGGTTAGTGTAAGCTTGCGATGGATTGTGAAGGTGATTGTTTGATTGTTGAGGTTGTAAGTAGGGCAAGGAGGAGGAGGAGGTTGAACGAATTGAGAATGAGTGTGAAGCTGGAAGTATGACCGAGTAGCTGATAAGGATGCGTAGGGCATGTCTTGACGGGGAAGATTTCCGAACAGATTATAAAAAATACTAAATGCTCATTTGCATAAAGATAAAGAAGAAAATAAGGCGAAATATTACTCGGTATATCAAGGAAGTCATATGGATGGAAGTCTTACCTTCTAAACAGAGTGGAAGTGGGTTTAGGCTGTGAAGATGAAGTGTGGATCAGGGGTCAAGACAATATTTTTGAAGCAGCTATATAAGAAGTTTAAAATGAAAGCAAAAAGGCTGTATATGTAGCCTAGTGACACGAGCCATGGAAAGCACATGACAGCATCGATAGAGGAGCAAAGTTAAGAATTCTGAGGATGTGCGGTTTGTTGCTTAGAGCGAGTAAAAGTTCTATGATGAAAGGAAAGACTGCGGTAAAATTTACAGACCAGCGAATAACTGGTTTGGTATTACTGAGAGGTTGAGACGTACCTCCATGGCTGTTTAATGAGTTTGTGGACTGAGTGATGCAATTTGGAAAAAACGTCGTAGCTGTAGGTGTAAAGTTGTGGGATAAAAATTAAAATAAGTCGAGAATGGAACGTGGGCTGGCTGACACCTGCAAATAAGTGTCGTATCCAAGTTGCGTCAGGTAATCAATTGTCTTTTTTTTTTTTTTTTTTTTTTTTTTTTTTTTTGCTAGATTGGCCACACGCCGGATGCGCGACGGCAAGTTCAAAGAGATGATTTTACATTGGAAGTATATCCCTCGCTAATAAGTGGCAGTTTTACCTGGATGAATATTGGGAACATTTCATTAAGGTGGATGATCCACCTTTCCCCTTTAACGCTTTTTCAGGACCGCTTCATTTAAGGGAAAAGCGGTAATGTTTATATATATATATATTATATATTATATATATAATTATATATATATACATATATATAATTATATAAATTATATATATATATATATATATATATATGTATATATATATATATATATATATATATATATATATATATATATATATATATATATATATATACAGTATATATATTATATATAGTATGTGTACGCGTATGCTCACGTGATTGTTTGTGCAATGTCAGTGGCAAAGATTTGTAGTTTGTTTACGTTCTGTCGGTTATTATATATATATATTTTTTTTTTATTTCCGAACGCATTGTCCCACCTTTGGACAGGGAAGTCTGTTTGATTGGAACAGCGATTGCCTAATTGATTATTCGTGTGGATTTTTCCTTTCGATATTCATTGGTTGATTTTTACGCTTTGTATATTTATAACATTTGACGTTATAGTTGGATTGTTAACAGTTTTTCTCGTCAGTTTTTATTAACGGCAGACTGTGCTTTGTTGCCCCTCTCTCTCTCTCTCTCTCTCTCTCTCTCTCTCTCTCTCTCTCTCTCTCTCTCTCTCTCTCGATGACGTCCGTAGACGGCGACGAATAATAGTGTTTTGGCATTTGACGCTCTGCGGAGGAAAATAGAAAAGATTTTTACCTACGGAATTTTAGACTGGAGCGTAAAACATTATGGGATTTTATTTTCTGTTTCGAATCAGTGTTGACGTCATTGACACAGGATTTGTTATTTCCGTAATATCTTCCCCACTTGTTAATGGTTATTTTGCTGCTTCGTTGTTGTTGGATTCTGTTCTGAGGCTAATTTTAGAATACTGTAGCTATCGTAGTCAGAGGCACTGCAATGTCTGAACTGCGGGTTAGCCTAACAAGGCCCTCTCCGTAGGTGGGCAGTGCCGTCAGTGGGCCTCGTGCGGCGCACCGTAGGCATTACTTGAGGTTCTTTGCTGCGTCCCTTCGTCCCCTAGCTGCAACCCCTTTCATTCCTTTTACTGTACCTCCTTCCATATTCTCTTTCTTCCGTCTTACTTTCCACTCTCTCCTAACGTTTAATTCTTAGTGAAACTGCTTTGAGGTTTTGCTCCCGTTACACCTTTCAAAGCATTATAC
>NC_089756.1:28368017-28375517 GCF_040412425.1 Macrobrachium rosenbergii | reverse complement strand
CTTATGTGATGATGAGAGGAATTTCGCTGGGAAGGAATTAAGTAGAAGTAAGTAGCGGACATTCTGTAGTATACTGAAGTACATAGGCAAAGATTGCCCACGTTAATACATAGTTGCTGTATCACCTGCAAGAGTCCGGAAAGTTGGTTGTGCCGTTCTAGATGCTTAAAACACAGTTAATGTTCATTTTTATATTTTTTATTGCAAAAATTATATCAGAAATTTTGAAGAAATCGACATGAAGTCAAGCCTGTTGATAGTCTACCAAATGTTAATGGTAACCTATTCTGGTGCCTACTTTTATTAATAACAGTCAAGTTTATAAAAAGACAAGATTTTCCGAGAGAGAGAGAGAGAGAGAGAGAGAGAGAGAGAGAGAGAGAGAGAACTTGAGTTCTCATCAAGTGTATTATGACTGATGAAGGCACGTTCTCTTGACAGTCAGCCTCACGTGGGATCTTTTTGTATGTTTAGGTATTGTGAATTAACGGTGTTAGAGTCGTAAATATCTCAAGAAGTTTGTTATAATGGCTGGATTTCAGCCTCATTTCTCATACGAGTTTACACACACACACACACACACACACACACACACAACATCATTCCCTGCCGTGCGCCACAACCAAAAGACATACACTTGAAAAATAAGCAGGTATTTATGACCATCTTCTACCAGTTTTTCACATTTGGGCGAGAATCTCTGTGTATCGCGCGGCTGAACGCTATTTTCGTTATTAGATTTATGTAAATTATATATGTTAATTTCTTTTTTAGATAACTTTCAGAGCTACTATTTGTTGAACGTTTTTGTTATATATGTCCATTCGCTGAAAAGGGCAAGAAAAAGAAAGGAATAGACGATAATAAATCATATGACAGTAGACGACTGATTACATGAGTATGTGTTTAATAACAAAACCTAAAAGTTGCGCCTGAGTCTACTCTCAAGTGAAGGAACTTATACATAAGGCTTGCAAACTGTGGCACGAAGGTTTTGACTGAACCCAATATTAGGGAACATTGGTTGTATGGCCACCACCTGGTGGAAGACGACTAAACTGCGCCACACTGGATGACCAAGTAGCTACAAATATTTGGCACAGATAATGCGATCATGCAAAACATGTATCCGTATTGTTAGAGTGTATGAGGAATTCATTCGGGCGTGTACGGAGGTTTTTGACTGAACCCAATATTAGAGAACATTGGTTGTATGGCCACCACCCAGTGGAAGACGACCGAACTGCGCCACACTGAACGACCAAGTAGCTACAAATATTTGGCACAGACAATGCGATCATGCAAAACATGTATCCACAAATTGTTCGAGTGTATGAGGAATTCATTCGGGCGTGTACGGAGGTTTTTGACTGAATCCAATATTAGAGAACATTGGTTGTATGGCCACCGCCGGACGGAAGACGACCAAACTGCGCCACACTGAACGACCAAGCAGCTACAAATATTTGGCACAGATAATGCGATCATGCAAAACGTGTATCTGTATTGTTCGAGTGTATGAGGAGTTCGTTCGGGCTCTTGTAACAAGTTAAAAAAAATTCCAGTAGGAAGCCCTTAACATGAAGGCAGATCGCTCTGCAGAAAAAAAAAAAAAAAAACTCAGTCTTTTAAGTACTCTCTTGTTTTCCTGAAGGCCTTTCTCCTTTTCGCATCTTTTCGTCCAGGATGCATTTATCGGTGTCTCATTGTATCTTGCCCCTCTTCCTTTCCAAGAAATTCGTACGACCTTTTCATCTTGTATTTCCTCGAAGAACCCGTTGCTGCCAAAGGATCTTTTTATACATTCCCTCTTCTGGTGAATTATATAAACTCTCGCTGCATTTCTTACCTGCGTCATTTCATATTCATGTTTGTACTTCTTCCTGACATCACTTGTATAAGATCTCCCCCCGGTACATGCATTAGTCAAGACCTTCCATTCTTCAAGCACTCTCTGTGACACCCATCCCTTCATCTTCCTGACTCCCATGATTCTCATAGTCATATTTTACCAACATTCATCGCTGGGTTTCTCTTGCAAGAAGTTATCACAGCCTCATTGCGTGCGTGCATTCCCTTACCTTTCATTCTGGAGAACTTGGAAAACACAGCGCTTATCTTTAGAGTGAAGAGTTAATAAGACTTCTGGAAGGGGTGATAAAACTTTATTTCGCACTGGATTGGCCAGGTGGTTTTGCACACGAAAATTTAACACCTTTTAGGAATGCTTCGGTAGCTCGATCGACCTTTGAGCATGCGTAAACAGTTTGTTTCTTTGAGCAACTGCAAGGCCTGACCAAGTAATTTCACCGAAGCTGTGTAACGTAGCGAAAATTTTGCTATGTTGCGAAAAGAACCAAAGCGTTTAAAGCCATAGGTTAGAGAATTTCTTTACTATTTTGACTTAGGCACATTGATATCAAAGTAGTAATGTTTTATAAGCTCTGTATAGTGATAATTGAACTGTACATGCGGTAGGCGTTTTACTTTTTTGTTTGTGAGACGGCGATTAAAGGTTTGTCCAATTTGGTGAATGTGATCAGTACAAAACAAAAGGAAACTCATCCCTGGATCAGTTTTTGGTGAATTTGATCAGTGCAGAGAAGAAAGAAATTCATCTGTGGATCCGATTCGGTGAATGTACTCAGTGCAGAGGGGAAAGAAATTCATTTGCAAATCCATTTTTGGTGAATGTGATCGGTGCAAAGAAGCAAGAAATTCATCTTTAGATGAATGTCAGTAGTATCATGAAAAATGAATAAAACTGAAACACATTCTGGCCAGTTACCTTAACTTGAATTAAACAGTTACATGACAGGTTATTTTTTTCCCCCTTAGTGGTAAGGTTTGAATAAAAGGCGGTTCTAATTCACTAACCTTCTCCTTCCTACTTCTACCAAAGCTTCTTCCAAAGTCTGGAGGACCGCACCAGGCCTCCTCCTCCTCCTCCTCCTCCTCCTACAACACTTACGGCCTGTAAGCATGGACCTGTGTCTAGATCTAAACCAGCCTTTACGTCGCAAATTTCCTTTACTGTTTTCTCTGTAGGTACTGTTTGGAATTTGGTCGTTGTTCCTTTGAGAGTCTCATCCTCTACCAAGACCCCGTAACACATGCTTGGCCACCACATCTCACTTGCAGTTTGTGGAGATCAGCAACCCCAGGATACCTCTGCTCGGTTACTGATTCTTTCCGTCAACGGGAAAGCTGCTGAATTCTTGCTTTGCCTCTGTTTACCCCTATTTACGTGGTTAATCTTCCGAGGTGAGGGTCCCTAGTCTTGTATAGAGCTAAAGCCCAGCTTTTCCAATTGTCAAGTAAGGATATTTGCTTTCATTCGGTTAGCTTTGGGAAGTATGTACATTTATATATATATATATATATATATATATATATATATATATATATATATATATATATATTATAGAAATCTATATTATACACGTATTTTATAATACACACACACACAAACAAACACACACACATACATATGTATTCGGATATGTTATGTTTACACACATATGTGTATTATATATAAATTTATTTGTGTTTGTGTCTTTATTTATTTCCTCTATATAATTTTCGTGAAAAGAAGAGAGAGATGACATTTTAAATGCAAATAAATTTCTCGTGATAATATTTTGAACACTCGTAGACAATAATTGTTCTGTAAATTTTGCTGCGTAATGATCGCGCTGTTGATGATAACAGTCTGTTGCCCAAAATCAAGTTATGAATCCCTTCATTATTATTTATTATTTTCTAAGTTGAACACTTTTTTTAATGTACAGCTTTAATAACTCTTTGACTTTTGAATTTCAGAAGTTGTTTCTGATTTTGTACTTATTCTATAAGTAAATTTGAGGATAGTCTTTGCACTTCTCATTTTCTAAAAAAATTTTTTTTTTATTTATTTATTTTTTTTTTTGAACAGAAAATGAAGTTGAAAAGAAAACCGCACATTTGAATGACCCTTCTTGGAACATTAGAACGAAATGGGATTTTGCAATTTTATATCGGCATCGAAGACTGCAGGGTTCGGGGACAAAGGATCATCCATTATCACTGGAAAATTTTTTTTTTTTTTTCACCTCCGGCGCCCGACCCCCCCCCCTTTTCCCGCGTTTGTTATTACCATTATTATTATGTCTAGTTGTTGAGCTGTTTCGGATTTTTTCGCTGCATTCCAGTGGTCACCGCCTGACGTGTGTCACATACCCTCGCCTACCTGGTCCGCTGGTATAGTGGTTAGTGTCGTGGATACTACTCAGATGTCGCGGGTTTGTGTCTCAGGCCCCAGGCCGATGAAAACTCACTGGCTCTGTATCAAGATCGGTTACTGCTGCTGTGTGGGGTCTGCTGCGGTGGGAGGTTGAAGCCAACATTCTTCGGAAGCTCGAATTTTAAGTCAATGGCCCCTTTGGTGTGCTTGTTCCAAGTGGATAGGTTTCAACTTCTGAAATAATAATAATAATAATAATAATAATAGTCGTCCTTCATTCGCTCCTCTCATTCCTCTCCCAGCCAGTAATCAACGCAGGCGGTTATCTCAGAAAAGTGATTTTGCGAGTGTCGTAGAAAGGTATTTGGGTACAGTGACCCATCTCTCTCTCTCTCTCTCTCTCTCTCTCTCTCTCTCTCTCTCTCTCTCTCTCTCTCTTTTTTTATCTATATTTTTTTTAAGAATTCAACAAAGGGTTTAGTTACGGGCCTGTTCAGTGACGATGCAATTTGCGACTTTAGTTTTGGTGAGAATTCGTTTCTTTTTTATTTTGTCACTTTGTCATAAAGGGATGATGCGTCTTTGATTCATGTATTCAGTTCAAGTGATGTTCAGTTTTCGTTTTCGTGGTGAAGTGTGAATTTCAACAGTCAGTATATATATATATATATATATATATATATATATATATATATATATATATATATATAAATATATATAATTTATATATTTATAATTATATATGTATATAATATATATATATATATATAAAAAATATATATAATTTATATATTTATAGTATATATTTATACATACATATATGTATGTATGTATATATATATATATATATATATATATATATATATATATATATTTATATATATATATATATATATGTGTGTGTGTGTAATTATAAAGTGTGTGTGATATATAAGTGGTCATTGGGATACCGGTCATCACATTTTCACAAGTAAAAAATTTTTTACTCGTGGAAAAGTGAAATACCTGAAGGTGTCACGGCGACCGCACACCATTCACGCCGGAGGCAGGGAGAAGAACTCTATATATATTTTACAGCGCTGTTAAAAACGCTAGTCACCACTACCTGTAAATCATCATAGCGCTCCTACCAGTCATTAACGTTAATGTTACCATGTAGATCTAAATTGCCTTCCCCCGTAATAAAGGACAAGTTGATTTCGCGAACGAGTTTGATGACTGCGCGGGAGCTGACCTTTAGCTGCGTTTCTTCTTCCCCCTTCTTTCGTGATGTATTTTGCCTTCTGGCATGAAGCACTGCGTGCGGGTATCTCACGCCGTTCCCACGGACAGGTGGTTACCGAGGAATGGTAATTGGCGACAGGATCTGGAAAGGAGAATGACTCTTCTCTGTCTGTCGTCGCAGCGTGGAGGACTTAGTGTTGCTTGGCTTTTAGTTATGTCTTTATTTATTTATTTATTTTTTTTTGAGGTTTCACCGTTTGTTTGTAATAGCTTAATGAGTTTCTTATGTATATATATGTATATATATACTTATATATTTATATAATATATACTGTATATATATATTTATATATTATATATATATAATATATACTGTATATATATATATATATATATATATATATATATATATATATATATATATATAATTATATATATACATATAAAATATATATATGTATACATATATATATATATATATATATATATATATATATATATATATATATATATATATATATATATGCTTTCTTGGCTAGTTATTACCTCTCTTGCTGCTTTCTTGGCTAGTTATTGCCTCTCTTGCTGTATTCTGTATGTAAGTTGGCGAATTACGATTGATAATGATAATAAAAAGAAATGATGAGTGAATTTAACTAAGTATTTATTTGAAAGCTGCATTGTAAAACTGTGCCGAGACGCGCAGTTTGTTACGCAAAATCAGAAATATTGTCTTATATAGGCCATTGTAGGTTGTAAACCGCTTTCCAGGTTAGCTGAAAAGGGGAAGCATTTTCTTTACTTAGTATTTGTCGTCTTTGCAAATTATTTTCGAGGGTCTGTGGCCATATGCCAGGATTTTTCACATTCACTTCACTTGTGGACCCCGTAGGGAGTTAGTGCCGTCAGTGTGCCTCATGCGGTGCACTGTAAGCATTACTTGAGGTTCTTTGCAGCGTGCCTTCGGCCCTTAGCTGCAACCCCTTTCGTTCCTTTTACTGTATCTCCCTTCATATTCTATTTCTTCCATCCTACTTTCCAGCCTCTCCTAACAATTGATTCATTGTGCAACTGCGAGGCTTTCCTCTTGTTACACCTTTCAAACCTTTCCACTTTCAGTTTCCGTTTCAGCTCTGAATGACCTCGTAGGTCCCAGTGCTTGGCCTGTGGCCTAAATTCCACATTCAATTCACTTCACTTGTGGATAATATGTTATAGCTGGTGAATCCATTTCGTAGGAACGTGAGGGGCTTCCGGGCGATCAGGACGAACGAAATCAGTTTCCTTATTTTTGTACTAATAATGACAACTTGAATGCATTATTGTTACTAGTGGGAGCATTAAAATGAGTTGGCATGTGTTAGGAAAATTTAATTTAGTTGTGCATTAAACAATTAACTGCAGTCTTGATCGCCCACGGTAATGATAAAGTTTTTACAAGTTAGAGAAATAGTTCTGTAAATGTTCGTGTTTGCCTTTACTGCGAGAACTTAATCCATAAAAATAGCATTATTTGAATAAAAAACATATTCTCTTTCTTTCATCTTACTTTCCACCCTCTCCTAACAGTTGATTCATTCATAGCGCAACTGCGAGGTTTTCCTCCTGTTACACCTTTCAAACCTTTCTACTCTCAATCTCCTTTCAGCGCTGAATGACCTCATAAGTCCCAGCGCTTGGCCTCTGGCCTAAATTCTGTATTCCATTCCCACTGGGTTGACGAATATGAAGCCAACTTGGACAGAGCGCAAGAAAAGTTGCAGAAGGAAAATGGAGGTCATAAATAGAGAAGGAAAACCCCCCAACAACTTTTTGGAATTCGTACATTAAAGTTAGAAAAAATCTTAATTATAATAGTAACGTACATAAGGTTTTCCAGATTTGCTTTTTGAATTTGCGACTGTATTTGAGTATGTGTGAATGCATCCTCATACATATCTTATGTATGTTTTTATGTGTAATATGCATTTTAATACTTTCGACGCCATATGTACTTTAAGGCTGACTCGGTTTTTGTATTTTCTTTCAATAATAGATTATTGTTTGTAGATTTT
>NC_089756.1:28355517-28363017 GCF_040412425.1 Macrobrachium rosenbergii | reverse complement strand
ATTCCTAGGTCTAATTCACTTAGACTAATGCCACCGCCGTCTTCAAAGTGTTTGACATAGCGGTTTCCTAGGTAAGAAAAGTAATTTTTTTTTTGTTATTAATGAGTTACTTTCATGTTACTTTATTTTCCCATTTTGTCTTGAGCTTTTAGGTGAAATCTCAGTATAGATTGGCTTAAATTAATGTTGCATCGCGACTTTTACTTCAGCTAAAGCATTTCAGTGTTACTGGTGTCAACGAGCTTGCTTACTCTTTTTTTTTTCTTAGTAGATTCGTTGTCGTGGTTTTAGTGTCCTATTTACATTTTATCTGCGTGTGAATAATTCATACTGTTCTGCGCTTCTGACGCTTCTGTACAATATCTTTTCAAAGACTTGCTCTGGGATTTTGGTGCTGTGTGGGTGCGTTTATTTTGCCTCTTTATTCGATAGGAAAAGCACATTCTTTCAAATAAACGGTTTTATGTCAGCTGGGTTAGGATTACCTCGTCGAGGCCCTCCTATTTTGACGGTATTCATAGACAGAGCAAAGAACACTCATGTCTCGAGTTTTACCTCTTCTTTTTGTCTGTCCCTCCACTCTAGATGCGACACACATCAGTGGAGTAACAACTAGGTACATAATTTACTGCTTAGGTTAACAGAGGCACATTGGCTTGTAGGAATGGGGCTCCTGAGCCTCCTCGTCCAGTTCAGGAATCTAACTTGGGTCAGAGAGAGAGAGAGAGAGAGAGAGAGAGAGAGAGAGAGAGAGAGAGAGAGAGATTTTGCCTTGTGTTCTATGGGTACCGAGTATAGCAAAACGTAGTTTTCGTTATATCCAGGAAAATTAAGTTCAAACCTTATATATACTTTGAAAACGGACTTCTTTCCCACATAAGATCCAGGGAAATATAATAAAAAAAGTAAATATCGGACGGAACTTAGATTTGTAGCAATGTAAAAAGTTGAAGTCTACCTTAGTTTAACCAGACCACTGAGCTGATTAACAGCTCTCCTAGGGCTGGCCCGAAGGATTAGACTTACTTTACGTGGCTAAGGACCAGTTGGTTACCTAGCAACGGGACCTACAGCGTATTGTGGAATCCGAACCACATTATAGCGAGAAATGAATTTCTATCACCAGAAATAAGTTCCTCTAATTCTCTATGCAAAAGCAAATACACGCATTTATATGGTATACCGTTATTGTAAGCTATATTTATAGCTAAATACAGATTTAATCGTATAAAATTTGTTTTTGAAGGTGACAGAACCTGACACGAAAGCAGTCTCGTCCGGCGTAAAGATTTTGAAAATATTTCTTTATTAATTTGAAAGTGGCATCGCGGCGAGTTTCTCGATCCTGTAAGCGACGAATGAAGTGTTCATTTCCTTTGATAATTTTTTTGAAGCGTTTGTTCTTGGTGATGTCCCTTTCCAGTTATTGTTGTCGGCAGCGGTGCCACAAAGCGTGTAGCCTGTTTCGTCGATTGTTTTTGACATCGTGATCTGATTGGCTGCCTTAATTGGCGCTGTTAATTTGGAGGTTGTTACTGAATAACTGTGAGAGAGAGAGAGAGAGAGAGAGCAGTAAAACTGACCCTGTCAGGGTTATGCAGTGCTACAGAAATACCTATGCCATTTTGACCAGTGTCCGTTTGATCGGGTGGAATTCATGCAGAATCTGTGATTGTGTAATGACTGGAAAAACCTTTTGTGTACTAAACTGAATTAGCCTCTCGCTGCAGCGATTTTATGGCAGTGACAGTAGTGAATTTCTCTCTCTCTCTCTCTCTCTCTCTCTCTCTCTCTCTCTCTCTCTCTCTCTCTCTCTCTCGTACATGTTACTACGAAAATAGTTGCAGAGCCGGCACATAAATACCTCCGAGTTTGTTCCCGATGTAAGCAGTGTGGTTATGTAATTGATGGACGAAACTGCGTGAAGGTCAGCTAATTCAGAATTCCCGTGTAGGTGTGATTTACATAGCTGTAGAGTTCAGGAACCTGAATAAAAACACACACACACACACACAGATATCGACTGGAAGTCTTCAGAAAACTATAACTTTCTGATTTTGTACATAACAATTAATTCCAATCTCTTTCTTCCCACAAATATTATTGTGCAGTATGTGTACACATTTATTATATATATATATATATATATATATATATATATATATATATATATATATATATATATATATATACTGTATATTATACATACATACATACATATATATATATGTATATATATACATACAGTATGTGAAAACAGATAAATATATACAGTTATTTATATATAGTCCTCTTATGTGATTAGAATGTACTGTTGACATTCACCAAAAACATGATTTTATAGCCGCAATGACCTTTTTACATTTTCCTTTTAAGTTTTGTTCTCGATTTCTGCTGAAAGCCTCTAATGCGAATGGGAAGTAGGACAAGAAATTCCCCGCTTGTGGTGGGATTCGAGCCCAGGTATGGTAATGAGTGAACCTACCGCTAACTTGCTCTTTGAAGCATAGCGGCATGATAACCTTAATTTTTGTTACAGTGGTTGTTAAAAAAGTTAAGTATACCTTAGTTTAACCAGACCACTGAGCTGATTAACAGCTCTCCTAGGGCTGGCCCGAAGGATTAGATTTACTTTACGTGGCTAAAAACCAATTGGTTACCTAGCAGCGGGACCTACAGGTTATTGTGGAATTCGAACCACATCATAGCGAGAAATGAATTTCTATCACCAGAAATAAATTCCCCTTATTCTTCATTGGCCGGTGTTCGGTTCCCACCAGTGCTTCTTCATTCATTTCCTCTTCGGATTCTGGCTGTAAGGAAAGTGCAACCTGGTGTGAGACAATCGAAAAGTCGAGAGATCATTTTATATACTGGATATACAGTAGATTAGCCAAATATCGGTGAGAAACAATGACAACAAAGTAAGCCGTTCGGGTTTGGCAAGGTGTTTCCTTGGGAAGAATCGTTATTTAGCGTTTCTTTCTTTAAAATTCTTACTTTTTCTTTCCACGGCCGTTACTGTGTTTTGGGTTCATATTTTTGTCTTCTGACATTTTCAGCAACCAAAAAAAAAAAAAAGGTAAAAAATGCGCCGAAGTTTCTTCGGTTCAATCAAGTTTTCTGTACAGCCGCTGCAGCGTATAATCAAGGCAACCGAAAATAAATCTGTCTTTCAGTGGTCTCGGTATAATGCATGAGCCGCGGCCCATGAAATTGTAATCACGGCCCAGTGGTGGCCTATCCTATATCGTTGCCAGAAGCACAATTATAGCTGACTTTAACCTCAAATAAAGTAAAAACTACTGAGGCTAGAGGGCTGCAATTTGGTATGTTTGATGATTGGAGGGTGAATGATCAACCTACCAATTTGCAGCCCTCTAGCCTCAGTAGTTTTTAATATCTGAGGGCTAACAGAAAAAGTCCGGGCAAAATAAAGTGCGGACGGACAGACAAAGCTGGCACAATAGTTTTCTTTTACAGAAAACTAAAAAGGGAAACCTTTGCAAGGATGTGGAAAAACACATGATATATTGGAAACGCTGATAGTTCTGTTAGCCGCACTCCCAAGAAGGGAAGAGGCAATTAGTTTTATCGTTGAAGTTCTGGAACGTGTTGAGTTTTTTTTTTCTCCTAATTCTTCGAAAATCTCTTTCACTTTGTTAGAACGGCGATGGTGTTACAGCTTCGAACCACATGTCTTAGCTGGTTGTTACGGAAATCATTGCAAGAATGCTTTGTAAATTGTCTTTTCTCTTATTTAGTTTTCCCTCGAAGACATCATAAATTCAGCAACGGGTCAGTGAGCGTTTGTGACTGTGCCCAGGAGAAGCCATCTTTAAAAGTGCAAAACGAGCTTAGCATCACTTGCTATTATACATCCGAGGATGAATGCTCAAGTCACATGTAAGAAAAAATATTCGTTATATATTTTTGTGCTCTGATTTGCAGTACTGATAGAGAATCCATTACTATATTCTTCTCGAATGACTTATATGAATGTGTCTGCTGCGACTGGTTTTTCCGCAGATCGTCTCCACGGGAAATTTTCGCCTCATGAAACTACATTATGTTGTCATCCGCAAAAGGTATTCTTCAGCGCAGAATTACGACTTGGAAGGATGAAGGAGGAGTTGGCAAGATGCTAGCGATTCAGTGAAACTCCAGATACGGAAACCTTTTTAAGGTTTATTTACTGATATTTATTTACAATTTTTATTTGTTTATTTATCATATTTATATATATTTTGATCTAAAAATGATTTATATTTTTTCATTTATCTTCATTTGACCATTTAGCGAGAGAGAGAAAGAGAGAGAGAAAAAAAAACTAGACAAGAAATCTGTGAAAATAATACAGATCCGACCATTTTAGAAACTGTCTGTCGGATAGAAGAGCGTCGCACATTTTTTGATTGGGATGAGATTACGCGTGTCCAGGTGGGAGGGAGTGTCGCCTCACGCGAAGTCGTCTTCGTCGTCTTCCTCCAGGTTTCGAAAGTAGCCCCAACTTTTCGCCGTCGACCATTGCGAAGACAGTGACACTGACTGAAAACAAACGGGATGTTCATGAAGCCTTCTTCTTCTTCTTCTTCTTCTTCTTCTTCTTCTTCTTCTTCTTCTTCTTCTTCTTCTTCTGCTCTCCGAGATTAACACTGACTGAAAACAAACGGGATGTTCATAAAGCCTTCTTCTTCTTCTTCTCGAGATTGAAAGGAATCTTGACCCGTTGTTAGAGAAACAGTGGAATAAGAAGAACATATGAGATGTGCTGTTCCAAAGGTCGCACACTCTCCCCCTGCCGGATTGGAGGATGAGAGGGGTCACTGGCATATGTTTATTACGTGTGATGGCCTTTTTAGGGGGTCATACCGAGATCAGGCGTGGTCAGAGACCAATATTTCTTTGAGGTATGTAGTAAACTTCAAATGCAAGAGTCTCTCTCTCTCTCTCTCTCTCTCTCTCTCTCTCTCTCTCTCTCTCTCTCTCTCTCTCTCTCTCTCTCTCTCTCACAGTTTTTTTTTCGATCATTCTTCTCGTGTAGGAATTTTAATTTCATTTCCTCTTAACCTGGAATTTCTCGTGGGCTTTACTTAGAAACCCATTTCTCTCTCTCTCTCTCTCTCTCTCTCTCTCTCTCTCTCTCTCTCTCTCTCTCTCTCTCTCTGGTACAGGTGTTGTTGGTTTTTGAAATTCAATTAGTGTTGTTGAGGAATGACAGCCACAATCGGTGGGAGAGCACGAAGATGGTATTTAGGTCCCGATGGCTTTCTCCGTCAGCTCCTCTTTGTCAGCGTGGAGATGTAAGAATGATATAACGGGGTCATTCATTCATTTAATGCCCCGATTATACGGAGCTTTGTTTTATTCATTTTACTCCCCAGTTCCGATGAATGAGCAGGCTAGTAGCTTGCTTTTCCGATGAGATGCCGCTTTCATGACCATGGTCTCATTACCATTCGAACTTGCAGAATAAAGTTTTAGCGCGTCTTCGTGCAAGAGAGCGCTGTGTTTTGTTATTTTTGTTATTACTGGTGTTATTATTGTGCAGCCTCTTCCCGGCTATGACACTCAAGTCCATTTTCAGCGTTGACAGATGCATTTGACTTGTGACAGTCCTATTTTATTGTGTTATACTTGAGTCGTTATATTTGGAGATAAAAAAAAAAATACACAACGTTTTAGAAAACAGGGACGAAATGCATTAAAATTTGCAATTGACAGCGGCTTGAATGTTGTAAAATTATGAAAGTCACTTAGATTCACACAAGTAAAGTGTGATCAATGTTTATGCTTTGTTTTAAAAACCCCTTGAATCTTGAATATGAACAAGGTTTAATTATTTGCCCACAGGTAATACTGCATAAGTTATGAATCATATTGGATTTAACTAGAGGTTTCCAAAGCTGTCTATGATGCTTGAATGAGCAGCTTGAATGCTACGTAGTCAGCGCTGCGGTTCACATAAATATATTCCATTAATTGTAAGTGTCTTCGATCCTATGCATGACAGGAGATGGTTAGTTACTGAAATTTATTTTGCCTGTATTATTATTATTATTATTATTATTATTATTATTATTATTATTATTATTATTATTATTATTATTATTATTATTATCAGATCTTTATTTTATTATTATTATCAGATCTTTATATTATTATTATTATCAGATCTTTATACGAAATTGTACCTGATATTGTTTCGTGGTCGCCTGGTTGCCTGAACCAAATGATCATTGCACTGGCATGCTTTAATGACATGGACTCACAAAAAAATGACAAAAATCGTCAAATTCAAAAGTGAGGTGTGATAATATTTCCCTTGCCAATCAGTGTCCAACCGTATGTCGCTTCAAGTTATTTGAGCAACTCTTCAAAATGTTGGGTGATAGTCCATGTAAATTCCGATTTAATATCTTTTCAGAGAAAGGGCAAAACTGGAAGTTGCCATTTTTGTCCCATTTTGCCCCATGTTGACCTGAAAAGAATACCAGAGATTGAACTGCAACAATGCTTTTCAGACATTTGCAAAACTGGCGTGTAACACGAACGATTAAGATCGATTTTCTGGGGATTTTTCACTTAAGATTTTCAGCAATAATAATTGTATTAGGAACAATCGAAACGTTCATTGGCATAGTGAAGTTTAGTAATAATAATAATAATAATAATAATAATAATAATAATAATAATAATAATAATAATAAAACCAAAAACAACAATAATAATAGTAATTATTAATATTATTGGCTAAGAAGGCACATCAGTGATTGTTGGGTAGCCAAAGATAGCACCTAGGGAAGCATGTATTTTTTCATTGTGCAAGACGAAAATTATTTTTCCTTCCTTTTCATCTGTTAATCTTCTCTCTAAGGCTGTTGAAAGAGTTAGTATGAAAAAGAAAAGTTCACAAGTATTGAGTGACCCTCTGTTTGAATAGATCAAAATTTGGTTGTATTGCTGAATTGTTAATCATAGACTCTTGGTCAGTACCCTGTCACACACTTATGGAAACTTTCATCCGTTAATGTACTTAGGTACATTTGCAAGTAAAACAAATAAAAATTATAGACAGGAATGTGTCGTGAGTTTCGTTTCATAACCAATTTGAAAACCCAAGTGGATGAGAATTACAATGATTGTCTAAGTAATCTAGGATTTGTTTTTTAAGTGGCTTAGGATGAGTACCATATGAATAATATATAACCTCGTTCGAGTTGCCCCAGGTCCCTCAGTTTGAGGCACCTCTGATGTCTACCAGAGAATTGCTAATACATCTTCCGGTATATTTTGCATCTTCCAGTCTCGGATGGTCTGGGATGCATCTTAGATATTTGTCGAGCTTATTCTTAAACACATTTACGCTCACTCCTGATATGTTTCTCAGATGAACTGGTAGCGCATTGAATAGACGCACAGGTAGAGGCTGTGGCAAGAACACCAAGAATTTGGGAACACTGCAAGGTCGCAACCTGGAGAAGTGAAGTTGCTGTACAG
>NC_089756.1:28315517-28350517 GCF_040412425.1 Macrobrachium rosenbergii | reverse complement strand
TTAGAGGTAGTTATGATGACCACTTTAAGTAGGAAGTTAGCGCGCTGGCATTGACGGCACTGATAACCTTATCACAGTGCTTTGAGCCAAGAAACGTAAAAAAAAAAAAAAAAAAAAATCCGTGTCACAGACTATGAATTATATCATTGCATAAAAGAAATCATATTTATATACCCATAGGGAAAATAGAGTTAGCCGTGGATTTGCAAATTTATCAGCATGTATGACATTGGAAATAAAAAGAAAAAAAAAAAGTTTAACTACTTGGCAAACGGCACGTTGAATCTGACAATTTGGGCTATACAATAAGAGTGATGTTGCGTCAGATTTGAGCATGACTACGAGTATATGCCCCGCAAGCTAAAGGCCAGAGTCTTGTCAATTGATACCCATTTGGTGGCCTCATCTTTTATTTATTTATTTTTTTGCTTTACCTTTCATACACCCGTTGTTACGTTGATATTTTGCAGCGAATTAGGCACCATAGATATGATTTTCAAAACTATAATTCAGTAAATCCTGTTGCGAGGTTGATTTGCACAAAAGAGTAAGTAGGTCATGTGAACTTCCCTTTGTCTGAATATTAAGTTTTAGACCAACAGGTTCCAGTCTTGGATGTTATTCAAGATGAATGGGCGATGTCAGAATATCTATACTTCTCATGTTGTGGAAGGACCTTGTTGGGAACATTTTTATACATAAGTTAGAAAGGGCAAGTAAATGTTACTTAGTGTTATTTCTCATTCATTTGTGACACACACACACACACACACACACACACACACACACACACACACACACACACATATATATATATATATATATATATATATATATATATATATATATATATATATATATATGTATATGTGTATTGTGTGCTCAATGCTCTCATGTGTGTCAATGCTCAACAATTTTTACTTCTGAGAATTTTCACAAGTCATAGAAGAATATGGTAGTCTCATCTCAGTAAATTGTAAAATGAAACTAAAACTACGGTTATGGTTGCGGATCAAAGATATCAAAATGAGAATATCTGTTTTGTCGCTTAGATTTTTCCCCGTACCGTTGCTCGCGAATGACGCTGCAAAGTGGGTATCCGTAGGAACCAGGAGGTGGATGATTTGAATGCCAAATCAGCTCAGATTTTAATCTGCGTGATGCCTCTTACATTATTCAAAGTTTACGCCTGTATCCTGGAATCCAGCATATTTCGTGATAACTGGTTAATATTAATTGGCACGGGTTACGGTATTAAACCTGTTTCTCTCGATGATTACAGGTGCAGGCACAGACTCCTGGAAAGAGGAACTTTGACCCATCGCGAGGCTGAAGAGGGTCAGATTGTCTTGCCACTATTCGCCTTCGCGAACATGAGGCCACTCAGAATGCTCGTTTGAAGAGAGACCAGTTAGATCCGTGGTTATCATTCGAGGCTGCTGCTCTTATCCAGTCACGGGATCAAAATTCTCAGGTACTTCGACTCTCAACACTAATGACCTAGTCTTGCCCAAACCGGAATGAAACAAGGTTAAGGGGAAGGAATAAGGTTTATCCCTGAATCAAGATATAGGAGTCGAGAATAATGGAACAGACGAGCGAGTAGCAAAGCTAAGCCACCAAACCCAGCACTTTGAGGATGATTGTTTTTCACAGGCGGTAAGTGAAAAGGGGAGAACTTTGGAAAGTGGTGCCCTGGTTAGTGTTACAAGGACACTGAACAAAAACATGTGAGACTTGCTGCTTCAGCGCGGCGTAATACACCAAAGTAGTGCTTGCAATAGAGCTACAGTAAAGCCGCCTTGCTGCGAAGAAAAAGAGGATTTGCAAAAGGTAGGCGCAGGGTCCATCAAGTAGGCCTATAGACCCTTAATTAAATCTCGTCGAGGGGAACTTTGGGACAGTGCACCCAATTCTTGGGTAAAATTCCGTGCAGATACTAATAGATGCAGACACTTGATGGGTATTAAACCCGCTATGTATCCACCTACGCGTCATCTCTGAGGTGCTAGTACTAAACATGGCGGAAGCTCCATGGGACGCCGTGTTTAGTACTAGCCCCTCGGTGATCAAATTATTATATACACCCATTTCTATATGTAAATAAACGATATCTTTGATCCCCGAAGGCTAGTACTAAACACAGCGTCCTATTGAGCTTCCGCCATGTTTAGTACTATTGATAGCACCTCGGAGGTGACGCGTACGTGGATACATACCGGCTTAATACCCACTTAATGCAGTAGAGAAAAAAACTTGCAACATGGAAACAAACCACATTCATCTTTAGGCTGCGTAGAAATTTGACCCACGTGGTCATTCCAAGTCTTCAAATAACAGGAACACGAAAAATGTCCAGGGATGCTGACTGAATCTTCTACAAATAGAAGAAAGCATGGGTCCGGGGGTACAGCTCACGTCATTACCGAAGTGTTTCAAGCGCTTGAATCTTACTTAACCACAAACCCCCCACCCCAAAAAAAAAGTTAAATAAAAAAAAACGTGAAATTCATACACTTGCCCATTTAAACCCGCCCTCTCTCTCTCTCTCTCTCTCTCTCTCTCTCTCTCTCTCTCTCTCTCTCTCTCTCTCTCTATTTTTATTAATTAGTTTGCATGTTCCTCAAGTAATGAACAGGATATCTCAGTGTAGCATGTGGAAGATTATCACCCAGGTTTGAGAAATATCATGACCGTATCTACTCGTTGACATTACCAGCGAGGTGTTACAGTGGAATGCGATGTGAAGACGAAGATGAACGTAATGGGGAAATGAAAACAGACGCAGACTCTCCATTGCAGTTTTAATTGTTGTTGCTTTATGTGCATTGAGTGTTTGTGTATTTATCTCCACGTACGAGGAAAGTATTTATTTGCTTTAGCAGAATACTCTTCAGTTATTCAGGAGCCATCTCCGTATGTATACATTGTTAAAATGTAACTTATGATCAGATAAAAGGCTAAAATATTTTTTTACAGAAATCTCGTTGAGAGAGAGAGAGAGACAGAGAGAGATAGAGAGAGAGAGAGAGAGAGAGATGGGGAAGGGAGGGGGCCATCAAACGACTCTTGATAAGTTTGACATTATAAAGATCGTAAAAGCAGTTACATCCGCAAAACCAGCTACGTAAATGGCTGGAAAAACCAGTAAATAAAATAAAAGCGAGAAGGAGGTGCAAGTCATAATGTTTGGGGTTCCCAACCAAAAAAACGATAAAATCTTTACGAAAATATCCTGTATAGCAACTGGTCAAGATTGAACACATCTGAGGACACTTTTGCTTCCTTTGTTTTCAGCTCCTGACTACAGTCAGTGCACTGGTACGTTGTTGTAAGACTATTAACGCCTATTCTTGTTCATTTGCTTTTTAAGGGGTATCTGAGAATGGTGGTGATATTAAAACGCTAAATTTAACCTCATTTAGATCTGCTAATGTTTATATGCATTACGTTTGCTCACTCATTAATGTAATCGTATAGAGGATCATTGCTTGTAGGTGAATCCACCCGCCCACAAAATGTACTCTATCTGAGATACTTTCCAAGTTGCATTGGCGCTGAACTTAGAAATTTTCCATACATTTCATGACCTCTAATAGCTTGTGAAATACTGTACAAAGAAATTTCAGCGACTGTCTGGGGTACTTTCCAGCCTCCAGAACTAACTATTAGGTAACTTTTTCAAATTATGCAATCCATAAAAATGGCCTGAAAATCATGGTGCGTTCAGTGGTTCCCCAGATTCATCATGTTTGGAGGGGGTAGAGAAGACTTGGCATCCTCTGAGTCTAGTAGTGCTGCTCCACCATCAGATACATATCGTGCATTTGGGAACGCCATTATCGAGTAACTTTAGATTTTGAATGCAGACCTCTCCTCAGGATACATGGAATTTTGAATTATTCCAGCCACTACTAATCTTCCAGATCTTGGTCCTTGGAACAGCATCCCAGAAAATGTGCAATTGAACTTCAGAAGTTCAGGCGAAGATGCAATGCATTGCTACCCTTATACTATTCTTTTTGCATTTTAATACTTTTTTATCTATTTATTAATTTATTGATTTATTTTTTTCTTTTTTTAATAAGTGGGATCTCTTCTTTGTGTATTTCTCTTTACCTCCTCTTACTGCTTCCTAACAGACACCATATTCTTTGAAAGCTTGATTTCAGTCAGTGGCCTTTGATTGAACTTGTTTTCATGAATAGGTTTCAGCTTTATAATATTAATAATATATGTAATAATAATAATAATAATAATATGTAATAGTAATATGTAAACAGCTAATAATAAGAAAAGAAAGAAGAAGTTATCGATCTTGCCAGAATAATGAAAGAAAATATGTACAGCAGCATGTGAGAATGAAGACCAATTTCTGAAATTATTCCGAAAAGGTATAGATACTGTTGGTTCCCTCAATAGACAGTCTTAAAACACAAACATAGCTGGTTCACAAGATAACTGCTTTGAATGAAAACTAAGCACTTCTGATCCGGCATCATAGTATGCAGTGCTTCTGTCAGTGGGGTTCCTAGTCATTAGGCTCAGGAGTTCCATCTTGTGTCAGTTTTTTTTTTTTTATCTTTCTGAGATGATCATGTATATTTGGTAAGCCTTGGTTTTATTTTTAGTTGATGATAGACCATACCCATGGGTGGCGAGTTTCGTTATTCGGTTTAGGTTAAATTTAGAAAACTGTGAGTTTAGGTCATTGCGCTTAGTTGGTGGTGTTGAGGTTCTGAATCGCAAGTGTTTATATATTCTGTGTATATATGTATATGTATATATATATATATATATATATATATATATATATATATATATATATATATATATATATATATATATATATATATATATATATATATATTAAATGGAGTTCATGCAGTCCCTTGGTTATAGCACTTGACTCATCAGCGTGAGGTCCTGGCTTTGTTTTCACACTAATCCGTATGGAAATCTATACCTGGCAGATTGTCGGCTGATCTGTGGTAGGAAGCAACTGCTGTAGGGTGCAGTGGGTCAGGGGCTAGAAAATTCATCACAAAAGTTCTGCTGACAATTTGAAGGCTGCCACAATATATAATTTATATACGTATATATTAAGCTGTGGTAGGGAGCAACTACTGTAGGGTGCAGTGGGTCAGGGGGGCTATAAAATTCATCCTAAAAGTTCTGCTGACAACTTGAAGGCTGCCACAATATATATATATATATATATATATATATATATATATATATATATATATATATATATATATATATACATATACAGTATATATATATATATTTTAATGTTTGTATGTATTTGTGTATATATGTGTGTGTGTGAATTAAGCGCTGGTTGCATTTTATTTGTTTTGTAAGGCAACGTTAAGAGATGTTTAATCTTGAGGGAGATAAGTTCGAAGCCTGTGTGCGTGAGTGGAGTCTGTGCGATTCGACCGTGAAATGAAGATCCTTTCATGACCGCCCCAGTTCTTGATGCGTCTCTTGTTGGAAGGAATCGTCTCGGAAGGAAGTCTCGAATCGTACTTGTCACGGTGAAAAGGAGGTGGAGTGACAAAGCAAACTTGAAAGAGCTGCTGATGATTTTAATCGAAATTAAAGAAAAAAAGACTGTGATCTCCTCTGTTACAACTATCATATATTTATTTTGATGTTCTTTTTATGTTTTAGCGTTTGCTAAAAGTCTTTTTCATTGTTATTGCTATGAAATCCTCGTTTTCGGTATTCTTGAGTGTTTTTTGGCCTCACTAGCGGAGCCGGGGGTGGGGGTCACCTGGGCACGTGCCCCCCTATGAAAAATAGTGATAAAATAATAATATCGAAGAATTAGATAATAACATAAATGAGAAATATATAAATGGGAAAAAATAAAAAACCTATTACAGAGATAATATACTTTTATTTTTATATATATATATATATATATATATATATATATATATATATATATATATATATATATATATATATATATATATATATATATATATATATATACACATACATATATATATATATATATATATATATATATATATTTATGTATGTATAATATGTGTGTGTATACATTAGTATCTGGCAACGTTTTATCATTATTGTTCGTATTTAATTTCCATTTTCAAAATGTTTGTTCTTTATATTTGTTATTGAAAGATGAGGACTACTTCTACCGTCATAAAAATAAAATATGAGTGATGGAATGGGTCTAATTAGAAATTGCTGTCGATCTCATTTTGAGGTTCACAGATTCACCTTTTCGAATTGAAATGAATTGAGTATAGAATTTAGGCCAAAACCCAAGCATTGTGATCTATGAGGTCATTCAGCGGTGAAATGGAAATTGACAGTAAAAGGTTTGAAAGGTGTAACAGGAGGAAAACCTCAAAGCAGTTGCACTAAGAATCAATTGTTAGGAGAGGGTGGAGAGTAAGATGGAAGAAAGAGAATATGAAAGGAGGTACAGTAAAAAGAACGAAAGGGGCTCCAGCTAGGGGCCGAAGGCACACTGCAGAGAACGTTAAGTAATGCCTGCAGTGCACGAATTGTGTATTGTTGTTGGGGGGAAGCGCTCACGAGGATGGTGCCCCATTAGTTGTCATTCACTTTTTCTTCGTAACGTGGTTTTTATCATTCGTTATAATTTTAATTACCTTTAAAATGGGTTTTGTAACTTTTTTTTTATAATTTGATAGTCTAGCAGTAGGTAACTTACATCATTATTTTCAGCAACCTTACATAGGCTTTATAACTGTTTTTCATCATTTGACAGTCTAGCCATAGATGGCAATTTTAAATTAGAATGAGGAAGATACTGATAGCAGTCTAAATCTTAAAAAAAAACTGTTTTGCATTTTAATTAGTGAGGTCATTGCTGTATGTAACCTACGTCACTATTTTCAGTAACCATAATAAAAATTTCTGTCATTTTGTTTTTGAAAAGATATCTTTGCATATTTACAGAAGTTTCGTTGAGCATTGGAGTTAGAACTAGTTCTCTGACAAAGGCAAAATTTTAAACTATTGTGATAACCTCCGAATACTCCTCTCAGTGTTAATTCTCTTATAGCCTCCAAGTGTTAATTCCCTCATAGCCTCCAAGTGTTAATTCCCTCATAACCTCCTTTTCATTTCGTGAGTCTCCTCCTGATTCAGGTATTGTGCATATTCTCCTGTTTTGTCTTTTAGTTACAAATACACTGTATCTTCTGTATTCGTTGCTGAGAAGGTCTGTAGACGACAAGGAATGAACGTGAGAATGTTGACAGGTTTACTGTTTCACTTACAAGAAATTAATTTTCTCTTGATTGTTTTGATGATTAACCAGGCAGATATCCAAAACAAAAATTGTTTTGACGATTAACCAGGCAGATATCCAAAACAAAAATTGTTATGATGATCAACCAGGCAGATCCAAATCAAAAATTGTTTTGATGATTAACCAGGCAGATATCCAAAACAAAAATTGTTATGATGATCAACCAGGCAGATCCAAAACAAAAATTATTTTGATGATTAACCAGGCAGATATCCAAAACAGAAATGGTTTTGATGATTAACCAGGCATATATCCAAAACAAAAATTGTTATGATGATCAACGAGGCAGATATCCAAAACAAAAATTGTTATGATGATTAACCAGACAGATATCCAAAACAAAAATTGTTTTGATGATTAACCAGGCAGATATCCAAAACAAATGGTTTTGATGATTAACCAGGCAGATATCCAAAACAAAAATTGTTATGATGATCAACCATGCAGACATATAAAGCAAAAATTGTTATGATGATCAACCAGGCAGATATATAAAACAAAAATTATTATGATGATCAACCAGGCAGATATCCAAAGCAAAAATTGTTTTGATGATTAACCAGGCAGATATCCAAAACAGAAATGGTTTTGATGATTAACCAGGCAGATATCCAAAACAAAAATTGTTATGATGATCAGCCAGGCAGATATCCAAAACAAAAATTGTTATGATGATTAACCAGACAGATATCCAAAACAAAAATTGTTTTGATGATTAACCAGGCAGATATCCAAAACAGAAATGGTTTTGATGATTAACCAGGTAGATATCCAAAACAAAAATTGTTTTGATGATCAACCAGGCAGATATATAAAACAAAAATTGTTATGATGATCAACCAGGCAGATATATAAAACAAAAATTATTATGATGATCAACCAGGCAGATATCCAAAGCAAAAATTGTTTTGATGATTAACCAGGCAGATATCCAAAAGAGAAATTGTTTTGATGATTAACCAGGCAGATATATAAAACAAAAATTGTTTTGATAATAAACAAGGCAGATATCCAAAACAAAAATTTTTTTGATGATCAACCAGGCAGATATCCAAAACAAAAATTGTTTTGATGATTAACCAGGCAGATATCCAAAAGAGAAATTGTTTTGATGATTAACCAGGCAGATATCCAAAACAGAAATGGTTTTGATGATTAACCAGGCTGATATCCAAAACAAAAATTGTTATGATGATCAACCAGGCAGATATCGAAAACAAAAATTATTATGATGATCAACCAGGCAGATATCCAAAACAAAAATTGTTTTGATGATCAACCAGGCAGATATCCAAAACAAAAATTGTTATGATGATCAACCAGGCAGATATCCAAAACAAAAATTGTTATGATGATCAACCAGGCAGATATCCAAAATAAAAATTGTTATGATGATCAACCAGGCAGATATCCAAAACAAAAATTGTTTTGATGATCAACCAGGCAGATATCCAGAGCAAAAATTGTTTTGATGATTAACCAGGCAGATATCCAAAACAAATGGTTTTGATGATTAACCAGGTAGACATCCAAAACAAAAAAATGTTTTGATAATGAACAAGGCAGATATCCAAATGATTAACCAGGCAGATATCCAAAACAAAAATTGTTTTGACGATTAACCAGGTAGATATCCAAAACAAAAATTGTTTTGATAATGAACCAGGCAGATATCCAAAACAACAATTGTTTTGACAATGAACCAGGCAGATATCCAAAACCAAAAAGTAAATACTGTTTAACAAAAAGCAATGAAGAATTTCTTTAAGGATGGATGTTAGGGACTGAGGTCCTCTCCGCTCAGAACCTCAAGCCTTGAATATGCATCACCCATCGCAAAAGGGAGACGCTCTTGGCACTTCAATCGAGCGGGAGGGGAATGAAGGGCACTGAATGTCATGTATTGTAACTGTTTTGGGGTGTTGCATATTTGACTTACTGAGGCCCAAGAGTCAATGCACCCCCCGCGAAGATGCCGAGCTTGCGTTCATCATATATTCACAGCGCACAGGGCTGAATTATTGCCTCCCAAGTGGCTGGGTTGGTATGCATAGTAAGCGTCCCTTGGAGGTAACGATTATTGATACTCTACTCAGTAGACTAGGATTGTCGTTGTTTTAAAGCTACTTCTGGCGAAATAGGTTGTGTATCGCGATGAGGCATATGCCGGCTCATTTTAATATTTGAACACTCACCTGGCCATGCTCAGATTTAAATTTTTGGAACCCACAGATTTGCCAAAGTCTGCTTCACTCCGTATGGACAATTTCCCCTCTGGAGTTAGGTTATGCTTTCTTGACTCCAAGGAAAATCATTGTTTCTGAAAGCCAGCCAGGCGGTGACATGCCAAAATAGAGCTCCAGGGATCAACCGTTATCTTATTTTTATTATTCAGAGTGTACCAGCATCTTTTGGAACAAGTCAGGGACATTGACATGGCTATCAAGCTTCCTCAAATGGGATGCCCATACTGGAGCAAATGACAACTCTGATCGAAGGTTATTAAGAATATGGTAATTAAGTGAATGCAAAATGAGCGGTCGATGAATAAATAAATATGAAAACGATATATATTATGGCAAATAAACCTGGCCATAAGGTAGCATTGCAGCCTCATTTAGGACGGAGCAAGCAAAAGCAGTCGTAATACTAACCGAAATACAGTTCTACAGATTTGAAGCTCGAGGAACAGAGAACATAGGGCACCAGGCAACGTGACCTGTTATTCCTCGACAGAAGAAGGATGATGCATATCCTCTGTTCCCCGTAGGGGGTTAGTGTCATCAGTACACCTCATGCGGTGCACTATAGGCATTACTGAAGGTTCTGTGCAGCGGGCATTCGGTCCCTAGCTGCAACCCCTTTCGTTCCTTTTACTGTACCCCCTTCATATTCTTTCTTCCATCTTCCTTCCCAACCTCTCCTTACAGTTGATTCATAATGCAACTGGGAGGTTTTCCTCCTGTTACACTTTTCAAACCTTTCACTGACTATTTCCGTTTCAGCGGTGAATGGCCTTCATAGGTCCCCAGTGTTTGGCTCTCGGCCTAAATTCTATATTCAATTCAGTTCAGTTCATATTGTCTGCGAGATGACTATTGTGCGTTACTTTTCCAAGATAGGCGCTATGAAGGATATTAAAGGAGGAGTCCTTATTGGCTGAAGGTGATCATATAAATTATAATTTCCTTATTCAGGACAATGAACCCAACACTGAAAGCATTTCATGCAAAGAATCAAGGTCTCAAGATGTTACAGACATTCACACACTATTTCACAGTCTCTGTATCATAGTTTACATATGCTGTCGTCCATTCCAGGACTAGTCTTTCTCATCACAGGCCCCGGTATAAGGATGCAGGCTGAAGGTACAGTACCTTGCTCCGAGCTCCAGGACAATAGGCAACATTCCTAGTGTTGGGACTAGCGTTTGGATCATGGGACTCTAGAGAATATTCTCTAGACCTCGGTCTCGACCTTCTTCTTCCGTTATTATTTTCTTGAAGTTGATAAATAAACTTGGTGTGCTGGCAGTCTTGTAATGTTCTGCATTTGTTATCCAGTATTCTTTCTCTATGAAAAAATAATTAATTTGGCTTAGAATATAAACATATCAAGGATGAGTGTCTTAGATAATCCTTGTGTACAGTATAGTCATGATATAGGTAACAAAAAAATTTGTTTACTCTGTGTGACATTGGTTACCATGTAAGGTAACAATATTATAGTATTTTCAAACCACCGGTTTTGAGCAGGGCAAGGGCGGGGAGTGTTTCTGCCATATCAAACGTTCTCAGTCAGTTTGGTTGGTGTTTGAATGCAGCACAGGCCTAAAGCATGCTAAAATAATCAGTGTTAGTTTGTCTTGTTATCATGTTAAGGCCATCCGTAATATTTTACATTGGCTACTGCTTTTAACAATGCCTTTTTTTTTTCTTGCAGATTTTGAGCAAGGTTACCAGTTCTCTTGAGGGATTCACGTCCAAGGTAAGCTGCCCTTGGGGATGTAGCGTTAGAATTCAGATATAAGAAAATGAGTATGGGAATAGAAAATCTATGAGAAGAAATATCACAGGATTGTGTAGAGTATTTTTAATTGCTAAAGCATGCAGAGAATGAACTGCGAACATTTTTTTTTTTGTATGAGAGGGAAGAATAAACGGAAGTTTCATATTTCGTAAGTGTAGGGAGAGAATGAATCCATGTATACCTGAGCGCAGAATTTCTATATATTGTGTATGTATGTGTGTGTGGGTGTGTGTGTGTGTGTGCTTGCGTGTGATCATTCATTTCTTTGGAGGAAGAGAGAGAGAAAATGGAAAACATATAAATGGTCTCAATGCCAGTGTAGGAAGAGGTAGCGACTATCTTATAAAAGGTCAGTAAGAGGATTTCAGTATCTTCGGAAACAACAAAGTTCTGGACGACGCGACGTGAAGAAAAAAAAAATATACATTCGCTGGAGGCTCACATTCTTATATTATGCTTCGTTTATTTGTCTCCATTAGTAATTGCAAATGGAACTATGAAAATGTCTTGTTATACGTTGCGATGGCATTTTGCACTCTTTTTTTATTGATCTTGGCTTGTAAGTTATAGTCCAATGCCTGAAGAGATTTGCTTACCATGGATGAGTTTTTTATCACTTCACCGTGATTTATTATACACAAGCATTAAGCTACAAATGTCGTTTATTTTAAATTCGCTCTACCTCGGAAATGATATATATATATATATATATATATATATATATATATATATATATATATATATATATATATATATATATATATACATATATATATATATATATATATATATATATATATATATATATATATATATATATATATATATATTAACTTATCACAAACACAATTGTTCTGTGCATTGATAGAATAAGGGACTGTGTGTCCTAGAAAGCTTGTAACTTTTTCTGAGTAAATACTCCATTAGATACCATTCAGTTTGAATGAGGTCCTGTTAGTATATATATACTCGTATATATATATATATATACTCGTATATATATATATATATATATATATATATATACATATACATATACCGAAGGGGAATTATAATTGATAAGTAGTTCGTCGTCTCACGGGTATGAACCGCCGAACACGAGAACTAAGGACGTTCAGTGACGCCTTAAACTATCCGGTTATCAAGAGACTTAACTTGGATGCACTGTAGAGTAAGCCCAAACAAACATTATGATTGCTGCCCAGGATAAGTATTTAAAAGGAGCAAACACGGCCACTTCCAACCAGGGACATTTGGCTGGAAGTAGTATAGTATAGCCTGAGATGCGTTTGGATATTTACACATCTTTGTTACCGACGAGAGCCACTTAACTTGCCTTTCTTGCGATTTCCCCATAAAGGAGACAGTCTGTGTAGCTGGGAGGAGCTTCATTGGTTATTGTAACGTTTTTCACTTTGCTAAAATCCTCCGTTACTTGTTGGGCGTAGGGTGAAGGGGGCGGGGGGAAAGAGTTTCAGCCTTAATGATACTTCCATAACCAGCGAAGCTTCCACTTCCGTTATTTGAAAAAAAATATTCCATTTAAGGATTCGTTAAGTCTTGATGGAGATGTTTTATATTCTCCGCATTGTCCCAGTGAATTACCCTAATCCTTACGCGAGAGAGAGAGAGAGAGAGATCACTGGGTGTGTATGTACGTACACGTGCAGGAGGACCAGCAAGACCAGTAGCGCCTGGGGCCACGTGGCAGACGTTGACTACGAGTCACTATATTCCCCGCGGGAACCGATGGCAACAGGTGGGTCCCAGCACATCCATTGCCCCAGGCTTGTTACCCGTACCTCCGTCCCTCCCTTTTTGCCTCCTACTCCTCTCATGCCTCTCTGCATTACACTGTACATAGACCTGACCCCTCTCTCTCTCTCTCTCTCTCTCTCTCTCTCTCTCTCTCTCTCTCTCTCTCTCGTGAGACTAAGACCAGACAGAGAACGTCAGCTCGAAATTGAATATGGTTATTACTGTTCTACATGCAGTCTAATATGGCAGACAAGAAGCCCAGTCTGGACACACAGTAACTTTGGACTTTTGGGACGAAAAACTAACGCAGGGGTACTCATAGCTTCCCAGAACTGTGAAGTGTGAAATGATTTACCACCGGCGATAAATTTGACAAAAACAAGAAAATTATTTCAGGGAAGCCATATTAATTTCAAATGTTATTCCTGTATCAGAATGTGTCGTCGTACTGTATTGAAGCAAATCATATTGATACAGAATGTGCTGGAAAACCACTTTATGATAATATTATGAGACCCCTTCCCTCATTGTGAAGATCGAGGCAATACACATTTCCATATGCATATTCTTTAAAAGTAAAAAAATATAAAGATATACAGCTGCATACAGTAAAAAAATATAAACATTGAAATTTGTAGAAAAATGGTTCTGTTAGAACTTTCCTCATTCAAACTAGGATTAAATGTCTTCACATAAAAAAAATCTAAATTTTTTCTCCGTAGCGGGGTAGTGCTGTCAGCGCATCTCATGTGGTGCACTGTAGGCATTACTTACAGTTCTTTGCAGCGCTCCTTCGGTCCCTAGCTGCAACCCCTTTCATTCCTTTTACTGTACCTCCTTTCATATTCTCTTTCTTCCATCTTACTTTCCACTCTCTCCTAACATTGATTCTTAGTGCAACTGCGAGGTTTTTTCCTGTTACGCCTTTCAAACTTTTTTACTCTGTTTCCGTTTCAGCGCTGAATGATCTCATAGTTGCCAGCGCTTGGTCTGTAGCTTAAATTTTATATTTCATTCCATATCAGTCTCGATAAAGGCTTGTGGTGGTAATTGTATGAATAAGTGTCGGAAGGAGTCGAATTGTAATACGTCCTTTTGACTGTTGAAACAATTATCTGGCAAAAGTGGTCAGTAATATATATATACAGTATATATATATATATATATATATATATATATTTAAATATATATATATATATATATATATATATATATATATATATATATATATATATATATATATATATATATATATATATATATATATATATATATATATATATATATATATATATATATATTCAGTATATCTATATATATGTATGTGTGTGTAAGAGAGAGAGAGAGAGAGAGGCATCTTAATTATATTTTGACCCTATTAAAAATAAAGCAATGCTGAAGAAACCTCCTTCTCTGTTAGTGGGATATTATAGGGCTTTGGGAACATGAAAGAAAGTGAACTTCAGTGTCGCGAAGTGCAGCGGACTAAAAAATAACCCGAAGAAGTGACTCCGGAGTTTTCGATCTCCACAAAGGATCTCTTTAAATTGCAGTCTTTTGTGCCTTAACTTGGTAGGAATAGCTATCACAACTGAGGCAGCTCCCCGTGTCAAAAGGGTGGTAGGAATAGCTATCACAACTGAGGCAGCTCCCCGCGTCAAAAGGGTTGATCAGATGAAACCTTTACACACGAGAGAAAAATGTGCAGATGTGAAGGCTGCTGATCAGGCAAACTTATTTGACGAGAAGAGAAAGAAAATGAATCGCATAAAAGTGTAGAGTGGATCAAAAGAAGCCGCCCGCCATTACCCGTCAGCCTTTAAACGTACAGCAGAAGTGAGTCAAGGACTGAGAATGAGACGTGTTACTTACAAGGCACGGGGATTTTTGACTTCCCCCTCCTCCTCCCGCTCCTTGTCGAGGTGACTGTGATAGATGGATATGGGCCTTTCAATTCACCTCCTCGGGAGAATAATAAGAGGACGACTCAAGTCTTGAGAAAAATGCAGTAAGCGCTTTGGTATGCGTTTATTATAGGCGTAATTTTTTTTTTTTTTTTTTTTTGATGCGTGTCAATTTGATGAGAATGTCTTTTGTAACTTTCGAGTATCGTGACAACGAAATGAAACTTGAAATAATGAATTCATCTCCCGAAGTATTGATAAAGTTGTGGAATGGAAACTAAACTTTTCCCAATTCCTTCTTTTCATCTTAATCCTTAAGCCTTTTTAACGGATGCTCAAAGTGAAATGTTTTCGTTCTTTGTTTCATTACATCGACACCTTTTGCGAGGAAGACTCAGATTTATTACTCGATATATTTTACTTTAGTTTTCTGAAAAGTATTGTATGGCTTTGTCTGTCCGTCCGCACTTTTTCTGTCCACTTTTTTGTCCGCCCTCAGATCTTAAAAAATACTGAGGCTGAGGCTGCAAATTGGTATTGATCATCACCCTCCAATCTAATGGCTTTTCCAAATTTTGGCCCTCTAGCCTCGAAGTAGTTTTTATTTTATTTAAGGTAAAAGTTAGCCATACTCGTGCATCTGGTGAAAGTTTCGTGGGCTGCGGCTCATACAGCATCATACCGAGACCACCGAAAGATGAATCTATTTTCGGTGGCCATCGTTATACTCGATTGTGCTGAAGAAACTTCGGCGCATTTTTTTACTTGTTTTTCCACTATACTCAATTGCTGAGCGATCATCCAGTTGGAATAAGGTTTTATTATACGTCAAAGTCTCCTCGTTTTTGAGCTTAATATCTGGAATAAACAGAGTCATTAAGCTCTAGACCAAATGGTCAAGTAACAAGTCCAAGATTTAATCCGTATTATAACTTATTACTACAAATATCTTCAACCTTTCACCTTAAATTTCTCTCTCCATTCCGAAGGACGTCAGGAGCATCTTTCTCCAACGAAACTTGGTCATGTACAGTAAAAAGTTAAGTATACCTTAGTTTTACCAGACCACTGAGCTGATTAACAGCTCTCCTAGGGCTGGCCCGAAGGATTAGACTTATTTTACGTGGCTAAGAACCAATTGGTTATTTGCAACTTGGGACCTACAACATTGTGGAATCCGAACCACATTATAGGCGAATAATTTCTATCAGAAATAAATTCCTCTAACTCTTTATCAGCCGGCCAGGGTGAACTCCGGCCCATCAGAAGTGTTGATCCGCAGCTCTACCGACTCACCCAACGAAGAGCTTTCATGTACAGTAGGAGCAGAATAGAATACAATATAGAATTTAGGCCAGAGGCCAAGTGCTGGGACCTATGAAGTCATTCAGCGCTGAAAGGGAAACTGACAGTAAGAAGGCTTGAAAGGCGTAACAGGAGGGAAAACTTCGCAGCTGCACGGTTCATTTTCCTGACGAAAATTTGCTGACGTCAGTAATTATTTGTCCCATTGATATTACCTGGAGTCCTAGACGATCTAAGTTTGCCACTGCCAAGAATTGTACTCAAAAGTGATGGTGTACGATCGGGCCTATACTCTAACTGTAGGGGGGGCGTGGGGGGTTAGTGCCATCAGTGTCATGCGGTAGGCATTACTTAAGGTTCTTTGCATCGTCCCTTCGGCCCCTAGCTGCAACTCCTATCATTTGTTTTACTGAACCTCCGTTCATATTCTTTCTTTCATCTGATTCCACCCTCTCCTTTTGGCTCTTTCTCACAGTGCAACTGCGGAGAGTTTTCCTCCTGTTACACCATTCAAACCTAACTTACTGTCAGTTTCCCTTTCAGCGCTGGATGACTTTATTCCCAATTTGTAGCCTTTGGCCTAAATTCTATATTATGCCGTGTATTCCTGCTCCTACTGTACATGACCAAGTTTCGTTGGAGAAAGATGCTCCTGACGTCCTTCGGAATGGAGAGAGAAACATTCAGAAAGAAGCAAAACTGCCGAGGGAAATCGAAGAGTACGTCCGTCCGTCCGTCCGTCCGTCCCTTCATTATCTTTGCAGTAAGACAATTCTGTTTGTCCTCCCCAACAAACAAATAGCCGGTGATTATATTTTCCATTATGACCTGCTGGTGATTTAAAGAGGCCATAAACTTGGATATTGTTATCCAGCTCATATCTACCTTAGTAACGGCAGTGGCGGCGGCGGCGGCAGCAGTCTGAAGCTGGGAGAGTCGGCTTTGATATATTTCTTCGTACTGTAAGTAAGCCTTTTAGGAGGAACTTTGGGTTCGGCCAAAGCACAAAACAAATCTTCCCTCCAGGCACGAAGTACACCAGGCCTTTCCCTCCCCTCTCTCTCTCTCTCTCTCTCTCTCTCTCTCTCTCTCTCTCTCTCTCTCTCTCTCTGGCATCATTGTCAGAAGAATGTATTTCCTTTCCGTGGCCTAAATGCAAAGTGTGTTTCAGCAACTCGCGTCACATATGGCTACATCTGATCAGGGCAGCAATATGGGAGGTAATCCCATTCAGAGTTGAAAGTGCCACGTCGACGCTGTTTTGTTCACCATTCAAATTCCTTTGGGTGTGAAATCTGTTGGCAGTATTGATTTTTGGCTTGGCATGGCCTCTCCGGATCATTTACGTCACAGAAAACTCCTCTGGCTGCTTATCGCCCTGTGCAATGTGTATTTATATGTGTAGGTTAAGGTATGAGTATATGGGGTGGTCTCCACACACATATGAGAGAGAGAGAGAGAGAGTAGTCATCACAGACAGAAGAGAGAAGAAGAGAGAGGGGGACAGGGGGCTAACTTTGGTGTATCACTGTAGCCATTGATACGGAATTGAGGGCCACAAGAACAAGAGGTCACAGAGAACGAACCTGAAAGAAAACTGTATCCTGATGGGTACGAGTTCCCTGCATTCGGTGATTGATTTCCTCTCTCTTTCTCTCTTGCTTTGATTGATCCTACAAAGACCGATAAACTCTGGTGTTATTCGTATGCAAGATGTGATTGTTCTCTGATAAATTCTCCCCTTGTCGTTTTTGGTGCGATGCATCCAAGCGATCAGTGAATTCCACTCTAAGGAATCCACTTCTGTAGAAAGTCTCCTCTTGTTTGAATGTGGTACGTTGGTCGTTCCCCCTTTTTCATTCACCCATTCAGGCGTGAGCGTCTGATCTCCCGGGGTGTTATGAACTTTGACAATGGAACACTGACCTCCATATTGGAGAGGGCTTGGCCTTGTTTGAAGCAGCAGTTTTACTGTACTTGCGAATTTTGCTTTATTCTATCATCGCCCATTGTTTTATGGTTCTTTATCTTATTAAACACACGGACACATACAGTACATATATACAGTATATATATATACATATATATACATATATATATATATATATATATATATATATATATATATATATATATATATATATATATATATATATATACTCTATAACCATATATATATATATATAATATATATATATATATATATATATATATATATATATATATATATATATACTCTCTTCTCTATATATGCACACACACACAAGGTCTGCAATAATCTATAGACATTGTATATATATCTATATATATATATATATATATACAATTATCAGATATTAGTAGATTTTTTCTTCGCCGGTAAAATATTTGCACTCATTTTTCCTGTTGCCCTTTGGAGATTGTTGCAAGGTTAGCAGCAATCATATATTTGCACTTGAGGTTAAGCATTAGTAATGTAACGTCACGTTTCATTGCTTGAAAGAGTCATCTCTCTCTCTCTCTACTCTCTCTCTCTCTCTCTCTCTCTCTCTCTCTCTCTCTCTATATATATATATATATATATATATATATATATATATATATATATATATATATATATATATATATATATATATATATATATATAATATACGAAATGTTATCCTGGAAGGTGGTGGATCCACAGCAACTAGCGAAAAACTCCTAAGACGCCAAGTGGTGCTCATTCTTCTTCTTGGATCCAGGATATTGACAGCTTCCAAAACCGCTGACACAATCCCGATCGAGCGCTTCTGTCTCCCCTGCATCCTGCCTGCAAGATCGTTTATTCATATACCTATCTCTTTTTTTTTTTAATTCTCTTTACATTCTCTCTACATGTCCAAGCCACCTCTAACAAAGCGTGGTGGATCTTAGCTCACGGATGCAAATCTCTTCATTACCTGAATCTCTTGAGCAGCCGTGAACAATGCACAGCCTAGATTGATGCTAAGTATAAGTATGAGGAACTGGTAATAATAAAAATGTACAGGAATAACTGCAGCAACAACTTCATTAATAATAAAAGCGATTAATCGTATGTGAAGAGTTTACATTACTTTCACCTTCTCCCCCTTCCGGACTTCGCTCTCCTCTTCCAAACCCTTTTTTGCAAAATCGTCTGCTACCTCTCTACGAAGAAAATGGATTATTGGAAAGTGGAGCTGCGAATAATATATATATATATATATATATATATATATATATATATATATATATATATATAGATATATATATATATATATATATATATATATATATATATATATATATATATATATATATATATATATATATATATATATATAACGTGGTCGCTGTGGTCATCACACACGCCGCCGATGTCCCCCTCCGACAACTGACGAGAGAAAAAGGTCGGCTGAGGTCTATAAAAATGAGGAAAAATATCGGGTGAAAAAGCGTTTCAGAGCCGTAACTCATAATGATGACGATGATGCACAAAAGGTATTTTCCATTGCGCGAGCGTGTGATGGTCGCCAATAAATGATAGACATTTTTCGAGTCTTTGATGACGAACGGCCCCGTGCGACATCTTTTACCGTTGTAAGGGCGACGCGATGCGGCAGCGCTTGCATTTCCCATTGTTTTTCGGACGGGTGGTGCAGTTTAGCGCTCCTTTTGCCTCGGTCGTCTGATGTGTGTGTGTATGTATGTATGTATGTATGTATGTGTGTGTGTTACAGAAGGAAACCTGCTCTCTCTCTCTCTCTCTCTCTCTCTCTCTCTCTCTCTCTCTCTCTCTCTCTCTCTCTCTCTCTCTCTCTCTCTCTCTCTCTACTGAATTTCATATCTACGTAACTGAAGACTTTCTTATTGAATTTGTTAGCCAGAATCATCCACCGTTAAACAGAAGTCTCTCTCTCTCTCTCTCTCTCTCTCTCTCTCTCTCTCTCTCTCTCTCTCTCTCTCTCTCTCTCTCTACTAAATTTCATATCTACGTAACTGAAGACTTTCTTATTGATTTGTTAGTAGAATCATCCACCGTTAAACAGAAGTCTCTCTCTCTCTCTCTCTCTCTCTCTCTCTCTCTCTCTCTCTCTCTCTCTCTCTCTCTCTCTCTACTAAATTTCATATCTACGTAACTGAAGACTTTCTTATTGAATTCGTTAGCCAGAATCATCCGCCATTAGACAGAAATCTCTCTCTCTCTCTCTCTCTCTCTCTCTCTCTCTCTCTCTCTCTCTCTCTCTCTCTCTCTCTCTCTCTCCCCTAAATTTCATATTTACGTAACTGAAGACTTTCTTATTCAGCTTGTTAGCCAGAATCATCTACCATTAAACAGAACTCTCTCTCTCTCTCTCTCTCTCTCTCTCTCTCTCTCTCTCTCTCTCTCTCTCTCTCTCTCTCTCTCTCTCTCTACTAAATTTCCATATCTACGTAACTGAAGACTTCCTTTCTACTAATTTCATATCTACATGTTTTAGAAGACTTTCTTACTGAACTTATTACTTAGAATCATCCACCATTAAACAAGAAATCTCTCTCTCTCTCTCTCTCTCTCTCTCTCTCTCTCTCTCTCTCTCTCTCTCTCTCTCTCTCTCACCTGTTACCTTTTATACACCCGTACGCCAGGTGTGGTATACCGAGGGATGCGTTAATTGTCAGTAAATTCACCTTTCCTTGACTTTTCTTGCGTCAAATTTCGATGACAATGAACGTAGAAATTTCGGGTGAAGTGGCCTGAGAAACGCAATATCTCACTCAAGAAAATCCCAAATTGGTTTCGGAAGAAATGAGATTTGGATAAGCGACAGAGAAATCCCTCGGGAGATCTTTTCAGAGGACGTCAAGACGACGAAGAACGAAGGAAAAGAACTTGACCGCCGTAAAGAGAACAAAAGGATCGGTAATTACCCCGCAGTCGACCTCATCATTTTCGTCCATTCGCCTGAGGCCAGGAAGGAGTACAAGACGGGAATGGGACAACCAGGCTCCGGTGGGGAGAGCTATAAGCCAAGAAGCGGGCTCAAGGAAAGGACACTGAGGTCGTCGCAGACCTGTCGGTCGTAGTAAGCGTAGTAAAGCTGTAGTAGTAGTAGTAATAGTAGTAGTAACAGTAGTAGGAAGCAAAAGAAACTGGGTGGCATAAAGTGGCTAATATGTTTAATTTTCACAGTGCCTTTGGTTGAAGATCACTTCTGTACGCATTATTCTGATATAATTGTATTTGACGACTCTCTCTCTCTCTCTCTCTCTCTCTCTCTCTCTCTCTCTCTCTCTCTCTCTCTCTCTCTCTCAACACTCTCTCTCACTCTCTCTCTCTCTCTCTCTCTCTCTCTCTCTCTCTCTCTCTCTCTCTCTCTCTTACATGCTAACCGGGTCTAACCGATTAGCATGTAGGATTCTTTTCGTCTTGATAAAATTTCCTGACACATACACGCACATATACATATACATATACGAATTTTTTTTTATCACACCGTGATTTATATACAATCATGAAGCTACAAATGTCAGCAATATCAAATTCCACTACCTCAGGAATATCTCCGATGGAAATTATCACCATTGAGGAATTGATAATTCTCTATCGGAGTGTTTGAGCAGCGTGGTGATATTCAACATTTCTTCTTCATGTTATATACATGCTCACATATATTTATCTTGTATTTATATTTACCAGAAATACCCATATACCTAAGTTGTTCCAGAGAGAGCCAGAGAGACTGTAGCGTTATTTTAGGTGTTATTTCATATTCATGATGCAGAAGTCTACATTCTCATTAGTATCGAACCACACACACACACGCCTTTACTTGAAATTTGAAAAAATCTCACAGGTATTTTTAATCATTCTTAATGTCAAAACAACTCAGCAGTTTTTCTAGAACTATGCTGAAATGTTCTTCGATGATGGAATTGTGTCTTTTATCAGGTCCTTGCAGTGTCTGACGGTAGGCCATTCAGCTCTTCTAGGGGACAAGTCATTTATTTTTCTCCCCTAATGGTCTCATGCTTAAAACCAATATATAGTCTCAAACGTCATTACGTCTCAAAGTATGGCCATTCGTGGATATGACCAGAAATGGATCTGGGTCTTCTCGGTGCATATGCTGCTGAACTCTGACAGAAATCGGGATCCCTCATGTATAAGATTTGTTTTATTACTAAAGTAACTTACCCTCTTCTGGACCTATTTTAACAACAAACTTACCTTTTCCAGCCTCAACCGTTTAAAACTATAGCCAGATGAATTCAGGACGTATACAACCGTTCGGCTGAATCTTTTCCTTCATGTCACATTCTGTTGGGAAATTGCACTTGGTCGGTCTTTTGAAGAAGCTGGATGGTGTTTCCAAATACATATTTGATTAATAACTTCGAAGGATTCCGATCGCCATCACGCATATCTGTGGTCTAATGTTTATGGTTTCATGGCTGCTTGGACTTAAAAGGGTCATACGCATACGAGAGTGTTGGTGTTGGAATTTGTGAGAGTAGCTAAAAAGATTCGATATTTTCGTTCAAGGTTATTTCATATTAACTTCTTGGGTTCTGTGACTGTTAGGTGTGACTGGCCACTGTTAGGGTACCAAAGTATACTCTATTGATTTTACACAAACTTATTTGCTGAATAGTAAAAAAATTGAAGACCGAAATCTGTCAACGGTTTTTGAAATGCGTAGTGAAAACTGGTTGATTGTTTATGTTCTTAATCCTCGGCCTCATCCCAATTGATAATGTGGAGATTATTGGATGATTATATGATTTTACATTAGACTTCTGTTGCAACAGCAAAAACCATCGACTTGACGACAAGAAAATGCTTCATCTGAATATGGCTGTAACGTCTTTAAGCGTTTTAATCAGATAACAATGTAGAAGGCCTTAATTGCGAGTGTGATATTATGTAGACAGTTATGGAGAAAAGATTTTTTATGTTACCATTTAAAACTTGCAAAATTAGTGTAAGGTGCTTTGCAGTTGACATAAAAAACTAGCTGCATATTATTCTTACTTGGGGATCCCAGATTGAGATTATTGTACGTTTCCGTTGGTTTCAAAATTCAAGCACAAGCACCAATTCATAATGGATGCTTTATTTTGTGGAGATATTTCATGAAAAATTGAAAAAGTAGATGAAAAGACAACCTCTCTCTCTCTCTCTCTCTCTCTCTCTCTCTCTCTCTCTCTCTCGGCATTTCGCATTTCTTGCGGCCCCGACCTTTACGAAATGCGTAAGTGCTTGCTACCTGTTCGTGCGTAAGGCAAGATTTTCGTAAGTGACTCACCTGGACCGAACTTCTGAAGCCAGGGGATGGGTACTAATAAGGTTGGTAGACACTGAAATTAAAGTTGGATTTACAGCGGTAATATGGACGGGCACTTATCGGTGTATCTCTCTGTATCATATAGGGAATAACTCGATGACGCACTGTCTGATGAATAACGGGGTAACGTTGACAGCAAGAAAAAATCCGGGAGATTTCTTTTTCCCAGCCGCTTGATGTACAACAGAATTGGATATTTTGAGCGTGATCCGGAGTTTTGATATTCACAAATTAGAGGGTGCAGCATTTAAAATCCGTTTGTTAAAGGTTTGGGGAGAGAAAAAAAATCACGGACAAAGAGCTGTGGAGTTAAAAGCACCGCGTCCTTTGTTCGGTGTGGAAACTCGGCTAGGGTATATGTGATGGATGTGGCCAGAGCGCTGTATGGGAAGAGAGATAAAAACAAGACGCTGCTGGTGTGGTGATATTAAGCACAGGTAAAAGGAAGGGGAGGGTGGCTGGAGGTTAACGCTCCAGGTATTCTCACTTACGTGCTCGGGATATTCTATTTTCTCTCTCTCTCTCTCTCTCTCTCTCTCTCTCTCTCTCTCTCTCTCTCGTGTCATGTGTTCGAATTCGCTTGATACTTTCGCAGAGACAAAGGTGACGTTATTGTCGTTTTGGATGATTTCTGAATAATTGCTTTTCGTAAACATTTCGTTTGCTTTTTTGTTTTGCCGGTTTTAACATTTCGTTTGCGTTTTTATTTTGCCGTTTTTAACATTTCGTTTGCGTTTTTATTTTGCCGTTTTTAACATTTCGTTTGCGTTTTTATTTTGCCGTTTTTAACATTTCGTTTGCGTTTTTATTTTGCCGTTTTTAACATTTCGTTTGCGTTTTTATTTTGCCGTTTTTAACATTTCGTTTGCGTTTTTATTTTGCCGTTTTTAACATTTCGTTTGCGTTTTTATTTTGCCGTTTTTAACATTTCGTTTGCGTTTTTATTTTGCCGTTTTTAACATTTCGTTTGCGTTTTTATTTTGCCGTTTTTATGAATTTTGGTTTCCCAATACTATATGAGTATAAGCTTTTAATTGTTCATTTTCTTCATTTTCATCAGCAGGGCTGAGTGTTGTTTCACTTTCATGGAAATCCCCCTTTCCTCTCCCCTCCCTCCCCTTGTTTTAGTCATGACTTGATCTGATTTAGTTACAGACTTCTTTCAAGTGTATTTTTGTTTGTTTTTACTATTCAGGGATTTCTTATTGCTTTTGGAGCAAAGGGGAAGAGAGTTTATTTCTGAGAACAGTCGGTCGCACCCTCTTGTTTTGGTCGCGCTCACTCGGCGCTCGCAGTGGCTCGTGAGCATAAAGGTTGACGTGTGACCGATTACTCACTCCTGTATAAATATTTCATGCAGTAATAATATTAATAATAATAATAGAATCCTTTTGATCCGCGTTGTACTTGGGGGGGCCTCAGGTGTTGGACTAATTGTACGATTAAAGAGAGAAAAGAATATTTATTACAACCGTCATTGTATGAAATTAAAATGTTTTTACACGTTTGTATCACTGGACTTTCATGATTGGAATCACCCGCATACTTTTGAAGCAGACGGCGCGATTGATCTGGTCCAGAAGCTTCGTTCATGCCGAGTTATGAATCACTTCGGAAGGGAAGCGACGCCCCTGGCCAAAGGTGGCCCTTCTGCCCTTCTGGCTTTTGGCATTTGCCATTCCGTACGCCGCTCGTTCTCTTTCCTTATAGGCGCTGCAGTTGGTGGTGGGTTTAGACTGAGCTGGCCTTATACCAGCACGGGCCGTTACCCTAAGGCGGTCCGAAAGTGTGGCAAGGTGGGAAAGGGAGTAGGAGGCCTACTGTGAACCTCTGGGCTCTAACCAACAGAGGTGCTGCATTGAATCCGATATAGAGTGGTTTTTATGATCAATCCTAACTTGGATTTATCCCAGTAAATTATATATCTCACGTTTCCACTAGGCTTTTTTTTTTTTTGTATCTTGTTCCCATATGGGTAGTCTGTTACATGGGTGCTACTCAGTAGCCTAGTCAGTGGCTGCGTATGCTTACTCCGTAAGAATTTTTTCGCTCTATGAATTATGAATGGCGGCAAGGAATAAGTTTTCCCATGTTCGTTTCCCTGACAAAAAAAAAAAAAAAAAATCTTAGTCCAATCAGACCACTGAGCTGATTAACAGCTCTCCTAGGGCTCGCCCGAAGGATTGGATTTATTTTACGTGGCTAAGAACCAGCTGGTTACCTAGCAACGGACCTACAGCTTATTGTGGAATTCGAACCACATTATGACGAGAAATGAATTTCTATCACCAGAAATAAATTCCTCTAATTCTTCATTGGTCGGTCGGAGAATCGAACGAGGGACCAGCAGAGTGCTAGATTTCCCTGACAGATCATCTTTATTATGAGAGTTAGGGAAGGATTCCAAGAGGAGATTTATTGAGTGTAAGGTTGGCTCGTTTTTCCGACGTTTCCGTCGACTAATGTTTGTATTTATCGTGAGTAAATATCAATCAGGGGCGAATTTCTTCTAATAGAACGGTTCCATTCTTTTGCAATCGACGTCAGTTAAAGATGTATCAGCGCTGCAATCAATCAGGCTTCAGCGAATGGTGTCAACAGTTCTGGAATGCCTTCACTCAAACTTTACGCGAATGGTATTCATTAACGGTATTTCGATTCTTGTTTCACAGTGTAGGAGAAAACACACAAAAACACATTAATGCAAAGAAACATTTTCTTTGTTTTGACTAAAATATAACCTATTGGGGGTAGAAGCTGCGATTACATAGGAGAAGAGTAGAAACACGATTTCTCTCGTAGAAAGAGCAGTGGTGACTTGAATGTTAGGAATATTGAATGGGCATTCCTAAGGATCAGTGCGAGTGTTTGAACTGACGACTTGATGGACATCAGTACGGTACCCTATTTTGCGGCGCCACCGGTACTGCACTCTCTCGGTCTGGTCCCAAGTTCAGCGAACCCCGCAAGAAATGAAATGGGATGGGTCCTGGAGGGGCTGCCTGGCCTCTCAGGGGCGGGAGAGTGGAATGAGCTGCCTGTAGGTCCATCGCCATCCCATTGGTCTGGGGGAAAGGAGGGGGAACAGAGAACTTCCGCAGATATCGCCGCTGGACCTTCCCATGTGCCGGAACCCCGAGGGCAACTCCTCTCCACCTCTTCCTCCTCTTGTACTCCTCCTCCTCCTCCTCCTCGGGAGCTTCTTGCTTCTTGAAAGCTTGCGAGCGAGAAGTCAAAGGTTTACACGCTCTCGCTCCCAAGTTCATCATAGCAATTCTTCCCTTGAAAATGCCATGGTAATCTGGCAGGTAATAGAACGTGGAACCGTTTATTCCCGCACGAGGAACTGTAATGGCCGTCATGGTTGTACCGAATCTCTCTCTCTCTCTCTCTCTCTCTCTCTCTCTCTCTCTCTCTCTCTCTCTCGGAAGTGAGTCAGGATTCTTTGTTCGCTTAACGATAAAAGTCTCTCACAATTCTTCTGATTAGAGTATTTTTTCTCCGTAATGGGCGACGAGGAAAGATGTGTGTGTGGTGTCGGGGAGTGCAATTAAACCTTCAGTCGACACAGCCTTTGTATGACGTGAGAAATGTTATATCATCTGTCCAGCCAAGGGAGTCCAAATTGCCCTGGTCACTTTCTGTCAAGTGCAGTAATTTCAGAGGACATGAAGAGGCGGGGCCTGGGTGTTGGAAGGCTGGGAATTCAAGGGGGGATTGGTGTTGGAAGGCTGGGAATTCAAGGGAGACTGATGTTGGAAGACTGGGAATTCAAGGGAGACTGATGTTGGAAGACTGGGAATTCAAGGGAGACTGATGTTGGAAGGCTGGGAATTCAAGGGAGATTGGTGTTGGAAGGCTGGGAATTCAAGGGAGATTGGTGTTGGAAGGCTGGGAATTCAAGGGGAGATTGGTGTTGGAAGGCTGGGAATTCAAGGGAGATTGGTGTTGGAAGGCTGGGAATTCAAGGGAGATTGGTGTTGGAAGGCTGGGAATTCAAGGGAGAATGGTGTTGGAAGGCTGGGAATTCAAGGGAGATTGGTGCTGGAAGGCTGGGAATTCAAGGGAGAATGGTGTTGGAAGGCTGGGAATTCAAGGGAGATTGGTGTTGGAAGGCTGGGAATTCAAGGGAGATTGGTGTTGGAAGGCTGGGAATTCAAGGGAGAATGGTGTTGGAAGGCTGGGAATTCAAGGGAGAATGGTGTTGGAAGGCTGGGAATTCAAGGGAGAATGGTGTTGGAAGGCTGGGAATTCAAGGAGATTGTTGTTGGAAGGATGGGAATGCAAGGGAGATTGGTGCTGGAAGGCTGGGAATTCAAGGGAGAATGGTGTTGGAAGGCTGGGAATTCAAGGGAGATTGGTGTTGGAAGGCTGGGAATTCAAGGGAGATTGGTGTTGGAAGGCTGGGAATTCAAGGAGATTGGTGTTGGAAGGCTGGGAATTCAAGGGAGATTGTTGTTGGAAGGCTGGGAATTCAAGGGAGAATGGTGTTGGAAGGCTGGGAATTCAAGGGAGAATGGTGTTGGAAGGCTGGGAATTCAAGGGAGATTGTTGTTGGAAGGATGGGAATGCAAGGGAGATTGGTGCTGGAAGGCTGGGAATTCAAGGGAGAATGGTGTTGGAAGGCTGGGAATTCAAGGGAGATTGGTGTTGGAAGGCTGGGAATTCAAGGGAGATTGGTGTTGGAAGGCTGGGAATTCAAGGGAGATTGGTGTTGGAAGGCTGGGAATTCAAGGGAGAATGGTGTTGGAAGGCTGGGAATTCAAGGGAGAATGGTGTTGGAAGGCTGGGAATTCAAGGGAGAATGGTGTTGGAAGGCTGGGAATTCAAGGGAGATTGTTGTTGGAAGGATGGGAATGCAAGGGAGATTGGTGCTGGAAGGCTGGGAATTCAAGGGAGATTGAACTAAAAGGGAGAAAAATCCGGACCCACATATTATGAGAGCATACGAACGAATTTCAGGCCTTAATTAATTCGGACAGACAAAGCCCCTATTAGAAGTGCAGATCACAAGTAAATGCTGTTTGATGGGAGTGCGCCGATTGTAATCACAGGGCCAATTAAGAGCGTTGAAACGACCCTCTTGATTGTTAATGAAATGTTTTTCCTCTGAATTCGTATTATTTCATGGACTGGCTCAAAAACAATGGCTATAGACGAGATGTGATTACGCGAACCGAAAGAGCAGATCTGTCGAGTTGCAAGTATCAAGTTTCATATGCAGTATGTTTTCCATAGCATAAATCCCACCATATGTATTTTTCTGATAGGAAATGCTGATGTCTCTCACGGGCATGATTGCCAAACCTTTTCAATTCTAAAAGGTACATTTTTATATGCTTTCTCCAGACTGTGAAACAGAAAATTTGCACGAATCCCATACGAAGCATAACAGTAGTAGATATTCCATTACAGTTAATTATTAGTTATTATAACTGTAGTAGGCTAAAACCTTTTAGTGCGGTTAAACAGTTAGGTTATTTCGAAATAGTGATAGTTCGTCATTTCTCGGAATATGTTGACAGCCATCTAGTCTTATGACGTATCACTTCCTTTTTTTTCTCCATTGATTCTCAGAGACATGTTTTCTGCTCACCATCCCAAGAAACCAAGGTACAATGCATGTCGCTTTAAATCTTAAAAAAAAAAATGTTTGTTAGAAATGGGGGGGAGAGAGAGAGAGAGAGTTAAAAAAAAAAAAAGGTTCAAGGAATGCATAAATTCGTTTCACCAGCGTCATGCACATTACATAACATCCCGTTTTGACTTGTTGCTCCTTATGGTTTATACATTTTATATGTTTTATCTCATTTTTCTTTATTGTATTATTATATTTGCTTTGTTTAATTACGGTTTATTTTTGAACTGAATGTCGTGATCGTCATCATCTCCAACACCACGTTACTGAATGGGCCTTTGTGAAATTCCTCCTCACACGTCATTACGATGCTGTTATCCACAGATCTCCAGCCTCCCCTTTCATAGTTCTTATCCAAGTCTGGGTCTGTCTTCCAACTCCTCTGATGCCCACATATCCCGTATTGCTCTCCTGATGGTTGTTGGAAGGACATGTCCAAGCCATCTCCATCTCCCTTTCACCATGGGACCTATATTAACCACATTGCGAAAACTATGTAAAAATATATTTCTATAAAAGAAAACTATGTAAATTTTCTCAATAAAAGTTAAAAAAGAAAAATGTAATTTCCCTTGTGGTATCGTTTCTCACGATAGCCTGCCATGTAACTCCTGCGTATAATGGTCTGTTTTGAAAGAATATACCATGATTCATGTCCGTATAGCAGTACAGACCGTAGTTGACTTACAGTATGTATAACGTTGCTTTCGTATGTGTTTTCAGTCTGCTTGATTTCCAAATCTTTTTTCTGCTTGCCTGCTTTTAATTGTCCTATTTAGCTTGACTAAATTCCAACTTAGGAGAACCTGTACCAGAGATCACGGTTCATAAATATTTGAAAGATCAAACTTCGTTAATATTTTCCACCATCTAATGTTATTTCCTCTATTTGTGCATTCTTTGTCATGACACTTCTTTTTCTTATATATAAATTTATGTGTGTGTATGTGTATATATATATATGTATGTATGTGTGTATGTTTATATATAAATGTATATATAAATATATATATATATATATATATATATATATATATATATATATATATATATATATATATATATATATATATATATATTGGATGCTTCATATTGACCAGTTTTATCATTTAATTTTCTTGCTCTCTCTCTCTCTCTCTCTCTCTCTCTCTCTCTCTCTCTCTCTCATATAATTATATGTGTAATCATATTACTGAGCATGCTCAGGTTGGCTAAATTTTGATTCTGCAAGTTTCAGGAAGTTTCTGTTGAATATCCTGATTTATTCTTCCTAGCTGTCTGTGCTGTAACGGGTAATTCTCAGCGTATAACGCGATTAAAGCTTGTATGTGGCTGCCCTGAAAAGCTTCAAGTTTCATTTTCATTGTTTTTCTCAAAGTAAAATAGCAGTTGCTAGGTGGGAGCTATAGATCAGTGGTTCTCAACCTTTTTTTGGCCCCTGCACCCTTTCACCATTATGTGAGAATGCCATTCCCCCCTCTTTTCCAAAATTGTCTGCCTCAAAAGGTGCATTCCAAATAATATGCAGCAAAATACTGACACAAACGCACAGACTAGCTCAGAGAAAACCCAGAGTGACCTCTCAGTAGTGCAGACCGATGCACACTGCGTTTTGTGTGGTCCTATAGCCAGTTTGAGCCTGCCAACCTGTGGTCACAATCCCCCTCCCCCTCCCCCTCGAAACTCTGAAATTCCCTAAAATAAGTCTAATCCTCAGGGCCAGCCCTAGGAGAGCTGTTAATCAGCTCAGTGGTCTGGTTGAACTAAGGTATACTTTTTTTCCCCCCCATTGCTATAGATATTTTATTTTATCAGCACAAAGCGAGCACACCAACCTTCATGACTGTTGACAAGTCAGTTTACAACCTCGAGGATCACGTGACCACAAGCGCTCTAGTCGCACTCCTGTTTAGGAGCGCACCACTTACCTATGCTACCGAGAGAGAGAGAAAGAGAGAGAGAGAGAGAGAGAGAGAGAGAGAGAGAGAGAATGTTGGGGGGGGGGAGTAATTATAAGGATTCTGATTTGTTTCTAGGTTTAACTTCCCGATAATTGGGTGGACAAGGAGCTCATTTTTCTCTTGTAAAGTGGTTGCTTGAATACGTGGGTAAATTAAGCGATTTGTCCTTTGTGTATTAAATATATACCATTAATGATGATTTGTGCATCACGTATAAAGTCAGTCGTAATTGTATTTTTCTTTCCATTCGTAATTTTATACTATACGTAAGTGTTTCGATTCATTTTGTTATTTGTTTTTGTAATTAGTGCATTTGAAATTCTCTGGAAACGATACGGAGTTGCTAATAGCTGAAGCCATGCCAATAAGCACTCGACTTTAATGACTCTAATTTCAGGTTGTCCCACATCCCGTTGTGGAAGGCATCGGAGTCAGGATACGGCATAGATAAAGGCACAGTCAACATCTTGATCCTAGGCGAAGGAAGAGTCAAGCTTTGCACCATTTTTTTGTCTCGCGGTTACCCTATCTTTACAGTAGAATGTCTTCAGCACAATATGTGCATAATAATAATACGCATGGCCTTAACTGTAGCGTTTTTCGGCCCAATGAATTTACAGTGCTCTGTAAGATGTGATGAGAATTATTATGAAGGTCAAAGGCGATGATCCTGCCTCAGAGAGAGAGACAGAGGGGGAGGGGGTTAACATTGCGCATTCTAAACTGAATACAAAGAAATCCGGTTAAAGATTATGCTGTTGGAGGACCCTCCGATCATACTGAGGTACCTGTCTTTTTCATAAACTGTCATGAGATTATGTTGCTGATGGTGTCTGGTGTTAAAATGGGATTTATTTTGGAGAATAAAATGTACACCTTTCAAGAATGTTGAATTACGGTCTTAACATGTAAAATTAGGACCAATTTTTCAAATCAGTCCATTTCTATAAATGCCTATGTAGATCGTTACACAGTAGCTTTGTACTCTGAAAATAGGAACCTTGGGTATGGTCACTAGTATTTTTCATTATCTTTAATATTTGTGTTATATTCTTTGATTCCAGAAGTTTACTGTGTGGTAAGGGAGACTCGCCTAATATTTTATTTATAGTTTTTTTATTCCAAAGGTTTGCTGTGTTGTAAGGGAGATTCGCCAAATATTTATTTTATAGTTTTTTATTCCAAAAGTTTGCTGTGTTGTGAGGGAACTCGCCTAATATTTTTTTTTTAGGTTTTGATTCCAAAAGTTTGCTGTGTTTATAAGTAAGACTCGCCTGATATTTTTTTATAGTTTTTTATTCCAAAGGTTTGCTGTGTTGTAAGGGAGATTCGCCAAATATTTTTTTTATAGTTTTTTATTCCAAAAGTTTGCTGTGTTGTGAGGGAACTCGCCTAATATTTCTTTTTAGGTTTTGATTCCAAAGGTTTGCTGTGTTTATAAGTAAGACTCGCCTGATATTTTTTTATAGTTTTTATTCCAAAGGTTTGCTGTGTTGTAAGGGAGATTCACAAATATTTTTTTATAGTTTTTATTCCAAAAGTTTGCTGTGTTGTGAGGGAACTCGCCTAATATTTCTTTTTAGGTTTTGATTACAAAGGTTTGCTGTGTTTATAAGTAAGACTCGCCTGATATTTTTGTTATAGTTTTTTATTCCAAAGGTTTGCTGTGTTGTAAGAGAGACTCACCTTACGGTTGAAGGCACTCTTAAGTCTGTAGTGTTAGATTTGAAAATTCAAGACGAAAGTTCGACCCAAAGGGGGTAAAGGCAGGGCGCGAGTTTGGCGGTAAACTTGAGGGATCGAGTGAGCGAGAAATCCGTAATTGCTCTGTCCTTGAGGTGTCAACAGCTGGGTTTTTCTCCGCTGGTCTTCAGGCACACCGACCGTTTTTCCGCTTCCCCTGCCTCGCTGGTATTTCGTGCATGCATAAACACGCGTGTGTCTGAACTAAAACATGCATATATATATATATATACGCCCCCCCACTCTCTCTCTCTCTCTCTCTCTCTCTCTCTGTGTGTGTGTGTGTGTGTGTGTGTGTGTGTGTGTCTGTCTGTCTGTCTCACTCACACACACACATACACACACCTATATCTGTCCAGCTATCTATCTTTATATATACGAGTATATATATATATACTCACACACACACACACACATATATATATATATATATATATATATATATATATATATATATATATATATATATATATATATATATATATAGTGTGTGTGTGTCCACGTGCCTGTAAAACATCTGTATATGTGTATACTATTCATTATTTTAAATTGATCCTAGTAACGTTTCTCAAGTCCGTAGTACCAGTTTGGGAGGAGTTATGCCACTCGCTTTGGAGTGGATTTACATCCTCAGAGCAGAAGGTTTTAGGCGTACAATGGTTCATAGCCTAAGTCAGGTCTTTAAAGGGGAATCCATGGAGTATAGTAGAAGCAGAGAAGAAAGCTTTAGTTACAAGCAAGCACGTGGATGTGGATGCTTAGGCTCTAGCATTAATGCAACCTAAGTATATTTTTATATGTCACAAAATAGCGCGTGACAATATATTCAGCCAAGGCCACAGGAAAACTAAAAGGAGTACCAAGCGCTTTCGTGTTATTTCAACACATTCTCGAGGTACAGTGTTAAAAACACTGAGAATATCTAACGAAGTAAACATAAAAGCTGAAAGAATGGAAACACAAATATCCAATATATATATATATATATATATATATATATATATATATATATATATATATATATATATGTGTGTGTGTGTGTGTGTGTGTGTGTGTGTGTGTTTGTGTGTGTGTATATATGTATGCATGCATGTATGTATACAAAAATTTCACTGTCCCACCCCACTTTCAGAATAGAGGCAAGTATGCCTTTTGTAGTAAGAGACACGATACTGATCAGTAGAAGTACCTCTTGCGATTTGGGTTGCAGAAAAGAGAATGTGATCAGAACGGGGAGTATGGGTTATCAAGCAGAGTAGAGTCGAGAAGATGCCAATACTTTTTCAAAGAATGGCAAAAAATAGAGGCTTGTCGACATGTGACATAACGTGGTTTTTGCACCCATAAGAACACACTGCAGAAAGGGGGAATTAAAATAGGTTTGTCATAGGTGTAGAAAGGCAGAGAAAGTAGTGAAAGTAAATTTGTGGAAGTCCAAGAGCCATGTGACGGTGTTACGATCCTCCAGGGGCGGACAATAGATCTATACCTACGAATTGGGTCTTTCTTGCACTGCTCATCAAACAGTTATACAGTACTGTATTTATTTTTAAACTCCCTTCCCCCTCTCTCTCTCTCTCTCTCTCTCTCTCTCTCTCTCTCTCTCTCTCTCTCTCTCTCTCTCTCTCTCTCTCTCTCAAGTTTCATACCTTCTTTTGATTTTTATAGCGGTCGATTTAAATGAAAGGAATGCAATTGAACAAAGAAGAATGGGCCCTGTATTGTCACATGTGCCAAGTGTTATTGCTGTTATAATTGATATTATTTAATCAGCTAACTCCTTTTCTTACAGGAGGTACAAGAAAATTGTCAGAAGTTACTTGTGGAGCGCAGATATATGGTAAAAAGGCATAGAATTGAACTAGGACGAAACATTACAGTAATAAAGCAGTGTATGTATGATATATGTAAACAGTAGTTTTGTTAAAAGCGCTATGAACGGAAGGCTTTAGAAAATTCGGTGATATTGAGAGAGAGGGAGAGAGAGAGAGATATATTAATAGTAATTTTTTTCTACAATAATAAAAT
>NC_089756.1:28145517-28310517 GCF_040412425.1 Macrobrachium rosenbergii | reverse complement strand
AACTTTCTTCACCGTACATATTTCGTAGGCTGAATTCCCAAGTCCCAATGATGATCACTTTGCCCAAGAAACTTCATCTCGTTGCTATTAAAAGAACCTTTCAGGCGATAGGCCTACTTTCTTTCAAGTCCACGAGAGTGTGATACGACACAAAGTCTAACCAAACGGTATCTTAATAGCTGGAGAGAGAGAGAGAGAGAGAGAGAGAGAGAGAGACTCGGAACGGTACGAGGACAACCCTCTCCTACTGCGCAATTTCGGGAAAGTGTCCACTTCTCGGAAAAGAACCTTTAGCCCTCTCCTCGACCTTGCGCAATTCGAGACACCTGGAAGCTTGATCGCCGGCGACATGCGATGATGATACTTATAAACTGATCGGCGTAGCTACTTCAGTTTGATTTAACGATGGTACAGTTCTCTCTTTGTTCGTGCTGTTGTTCGGTATTTTATACATACATTTTGTCATCGTTATCATGATATATTCCTCATGAACATTTAGATAACTGGTATTGTTTGTTCCATGGTTGTTTTGCGGTGTAGCAACAAAATTTTTGCACGGCACTTTAGGGATTTTACAACGCGAATAATTTTGTATTTTTGTTCCCGTGGGAAGTTTCCGGCCTCTCAGGTATGAAGACTCAGGACCTTTGATATTTCGCTTTATTTATAACGTGCATTTTCGTCTTCCTCAGAGGTATTTTATTTCGTCCTCGGTGGAGGAAGGTGTTGGGCTGTTAAAATGTACTATATGTAGCTTTTTCATGACACGTTTTATTTGTTTTATTTCTTATTTGCCTGAACGGTCCGTTTTTCTGTTATGCGTACAGGATATTCTGAGTCAAAACCTCAGTCTTAGCACCTTTTATAGTCAAAATGCATTTCTCACACCTGTCCTAAAAAATAAAACAGTTTGTAGTCGAGAGTTTAGTGTTAACACCTTGCCTGAAATGTATGTAGTTGAAGGCTCACGATGGCCGGGAAAGTCTGGGGTCAAAACCCAGCATTAACACTTTTTAAAAAGCATAAAATCCAAAGCCCCGCAAGAATTCCTCGACGAGAAACTTTGAAATCAAGAGTCGCGGCGTGAGCAACTCTAAAAAAGTCTCGAAGTCAGCAGCTCAGAGAGAACACCTTTCCGGAAGACTTCGAACCGAAAAGCAATCAGCACACCTTTCCAGAAACGTCATAGGTTAAATCCCGACATGAAAACCTTCCTTGAAAAGTCTCGAGTCAAGACACCAAGCTTGAACGCCTCATCTGTGAGTCCGAAGTCCACATCCATTCCCCCACACCAGGGACACCCTTCCTAAACAGTCGACAGGCAGAAGAGGAAATAGCGAGCGATGCATCTGAAGTCCACAGTGGTGTTGACTGGTGGAAAAGTAAGCCTAAGGAAATCAATAAGAATAGAATTTTTCCCGATTTTTTTTTTTTTTTGTGTTTTCGTGTGGGCTGGAATGCAATAAAAGATATTCTGTACATTTATATTTTCAGTTTGTTAATATGCAGAACGATATCAAAACAAGGGTTCTAAATGCACGCCATATTTTTTTCTGAAATTCATTTGACACGTATTTTTTTATTTTATAGTATTTTTCGTTCTTATTTCACTGATTCAGATTGGTTTCCTAAATTATTTAAAACATATCTTGAGAGGTTTCTTACCTGGAAGAGAACTAGACGGGCTACCCCAAAATTGGTTGCTGCAATTAAGGCATGGATGGATATTCATTCACTCTTTTAGAATAAGGTTAAGCAGACAGCCCTAGCGACATCGGGCATCGCAATCTAACTTATTTTCACTCTTGGAATAGCAGTAGATAAACTGTGCTAGGGTTGGGTGCATTTTTACCAAGTTATTTGGCTGACTCATATATCAAATTTCTGAACGCATGACAATAAAGTTGGGTTTCTTAACCAGACTATGCGTTTTGAAAAAGGGATGGGCTATTTTGGGCAATTAACCCTTCTCATGAAATGAGTTGAAAATGGCCAACATTGCTCATTTCATTTAAAACCTGGGCGTGGCAGTAGTTTCTAGATTGGTGCATTCTTTATCTGGTTATAATTACTATTTGAAATGTGACTTCTTTGCATCGATTTCTAATACGTCCTCTAAGAAATATTCCATTTTCTGTGATGCAAATTAAAGACTACTGTTATAAATGTAGTGTAATTATTGTACTCTGAACAATTTGTACAGTTATAAATAAGAACTATTTTAGTTGGTTATTAAGTACTGTGTATGAAAATCTGTTGATTATTGGTACATGGAAGTGTTTCTAAACACAATATTGTAGCCTAAGAATAATGTATTTTGTACATTGAATATTTTAAATAAAAGAAAAAAGAAAATCTGTTGATTATTGGTACATGGAAGTGTTTCTAAACACAATATTGTAGCCAAAGAATAATATATTTTGTACATTGAATATTTTAAGTAAAAGAAAAAACAAAAACTTTATTAGAAATGTCCATGCAAGAATGTTTGTGAGCTGGAATTTTGCAAGGAACTTAATTATTTCTGAAGCAATCCTCTTAGACAAAAAACGCACTGGTCGCCATCCTGCTAGTTCTGAATATTTTACGACATTTACATATCAGAGATGTTTTTATTAAACAATATTTGAGAGAACTCTGAAAAGCGAGTTGTATGCTGTGTAGGTTAAGCTGGCCCTGTGCCAGCACGGACTCTTGCTCCTGAAGCAGCCCACAGGGAAAGTTGAGCATCGTGAATGCTCTACGTTAAGACTAAGGCACGGACTGCCATATGTTTCTCAAAGAAATCCGCCCGAGGACTAATTTCCACACTATTCGTGCTTTGGACAATGCTTATTGGGCTGCCGTTCATAATTGTAATCGGAAACCAATATAATTTTATCTAGTTACTGTAGATTTCCATCTGGAATCAGCAGTATCTGACTGGTGGTTTGAATACTAAGTGTTTGTCGATTCTACAAGGAGTTATCGTGTATTATGCAAGTGGGGGTTTATGGCTCTCGTGTTAAATCACAGATTTTGTTTTCATTTTATGAAATTACATAGAAATTTTACTCAGAATACAATTTCAGACAACTGGAGAGAGAGAGAGAGAGAGAGAGAGAGAGAGAGAGAGAGAGAGAGAGAGAGAGAGATAACTGTTTATGTGCAGGTCGGTTATGTTGAACGAGTACTTGCTCATCGCTTGTGATGAGGCTTGGTTTTATTTCAATGAACTTTTGCCAAATGAGTCAACCCATTATCCGACACGTGTCTTGGACAAAGGGCTTGATTATGTCATCTTAGTGTTGTCTGCTTTGCTGGTCGTGAGTCAAAGCACGCTGTTCCGCAAACTTATTGTTCTTGTTCTTGTTGTGAAGGTATTTTTAAAGCCTCTCTTCGGGCATAGGGCAAATTAAAGGTCATCTCCCTTTGGTATTTACGCGTGCTTGGGGTTTGTTAAATGTTATTTAACAATGCGTGCCTGCTGCTTTCCAATGGACTGTTTGTATAGGAAGGACCATTAGGCTATTTTCCGGAGGTCTTTGTTGGGTTTTTTTTTTCCTCCCCGGTTTTTTCGTTTCGCTCTTTGGATCAGTTCCCGATTTGTACTTCCACCTGTTTATGGAAATCTGGCATCATTACTCTAACTGTTTTGTCCGGTATTGTATCTCCTCTCTTTCTCATTTCTTTTCCTGTACCTCCGTTCATATTTTGTTTCTTCCATCTTACTTTCCACCCTCTCCTAACAATTGTTTCCTAGTGCAACTGCTTTGAGGTTTCCCTCCTGTTACACCTTTCAAACCTTTTTTACTGTCAGTTTCCGTTTCAGCGCAGAATGACCTCGTAGGTCACAGCGCTCGGCCTTTGGCCTAAACTCTATTTTATATTCTGTTTTTTATGTCAGTCCCTCATTCCTATGTGACCTCAGCATTCTTCCCTCCAAATTTGTAGTCCGCTTTTATAACTTGCAAAGGACATGGTGTCTTAAATTACTGTTCATGGTGAATTGATTCATGGAGACACTTCATTCAGTTTATTTTGCATCTATGCACGCTCCTTAGATCGGTGTTATTCATACGGTCCCGCTTCCGAGGATATTTTTGCTAATTGGGAAGCTGCCCTTCCGATACTCCTTGTGATCGAAATTGGTCCAAACCTTCTGCGTGGTCAGTACAGAGTTAATTGCTCGAGTTGATTATGTCTCACTGAACTAAAAGCGGACGCATATATACCCATCGATTAGTTAATAGATTTCGTATTAATAGAAAAAAAGTTAAGTATATCTTAGTTTAACCAGACCAGTGAGCTGATTAAATAGATTCTCCGAGGGCTGGCCTGAAGGATTAGATTTGTTTACGTGGCTAAGAACCAGTTGGTTACCTAGCAACGGGGACCTACAGCTATTGTGGAATCCGAAACCACATTATAGCGAGAAATTCAATCTCTATCACCAGAAATAACTTTCTTATTCTTCATTGGCCGGTCGGAGATTCGAACTCGCGGCCAACAAAGTGGTAGCTGAGAACGGAACCCGCTCGACCAACGAGGAACTCGTATTAATAGAATTCAGTGTGTGAATTCAGTGTGTGCCGCCCTTGTCAGTTGGGCGGCTAAAGAAAGGAAAGATGAATTGAGAGGTGAAGGGATCTGTAATGTGAAATTCGTATTGCATGAAACCTGTCAGTTTCTACCCAGTTCGTGGAATTTGTTGTCGTCGTCTCAATAGACTTCCAAGAAAAGTCGAAGAGGCAGCTCAAGTAGCGAACACGGGTAACCAGGAACTTTGTAGTTAATTAGAAATAATCAAAATATTGACAGGGAAGCCTGAGAAGAACAGTTAAACATAAAAATATTCATCCAGGCTGAGAATTGTAGTTCAGAAATTTTTTGAAAATGTGACCACATTGAATAGAAAAAGATGTGGCAGTGAAGATGAAGTAAAAAACAAAACAAAAAGGACATGGAAAGTTTTTCTAAATGCTGCGGGAGCGGCGGTGAGAGGGAAATGGCTGTGGAAAGTGTTTGATGTTATATTACCCGAGATAAAAAATAATGAAGAAATGTGAATCACGTGATTTGGAAGCTTTACCAGGGAACTGAGGAGAACGGCTGTATGGTTCTCCAGTTTTTATGTAGGAGGATAGTACCGTCAGTGCACCTCGTGTGGTGCACTGTAGGCATTACTTAAGGGTCTTTGCAGCGTCCCTTCGGCCTCTAGCTGCAACCCCTTTCATTCCTTTTACTGAACCTCCATTCATATTCTCTTTCTTCCATCTTACTTTCCACCCTCTCCTAACAGTTGATTCATAGCGCAACTGCGAGGGTTTCCTCCTGTTACACCTTGAAGGCCTTCTTACGGTCAATTTCAGTTTCAGCACTGAATGACCTCATAGGTCCCAGCGCTTGGCCTTTGGCCCAGATTCGAAGGGTTCTTCTGGTAGAGTCCCGGGCGTTCTCGCCTGATATTGTTGTCTATCATTTATCGTGGAGGAATACCAATTGTGGACGTATAAAGTTGGGGCACCTGATTTTTTTTTTCTTTTTTGTCAGTTGATGACGTAACGCCACTACCTTGCGATTAGATGCCGATTAGATTTAGTAATGAAACTAGTTAGTTAAACTCTTGCTACATGGCTTAGTAATAATCTTGACTTTGTATTCAAAATTGAAGGTTCCAGTAGACTTAGGCTTGAGACGTGATGGTAATTATCGCCTCGTTATTTTATTGTGATTGTAATACCTAAAACAGTCTCTTGTTTCACTCGATGAACTTACTGGCTGTATATTGTTCCATAGTTGGAAGTTGGGATACCATAATTATGATTCTTTCCAAATATAGTAGGAAAGGAATTATAGTGCTTCGTTTGGTCTGGTAAAACTAAGGTATACTTTTTTTTTATTTCGTCGAGACATATTACTTGGTGTTGAGAGCAGATTAAGAACGCTGACTAGAGATTCAATGAGGTTCCATTGATGTTGCATTGGAGTACAGTTTGCAGTATTATGTTCGGATTTATTGTAAACTCTTTTGCTTGTCTTCCTCGGTTACATCCGATTCTCTCTCTCTCTCTCTCTCTCTCTCTCTCTCTCTCTCTCTCTCGCCGCCGCGCATGGACACTGTTCCCCTGATATTGGAATTGGAAACTGTAATTTTAAGAGCTTTCTTATTTTAGATCTTTCTTTTTTGTTAATGGAATTTTATATAGTTAATGTGTTTATTGTTGCTTAAATGCTTTTTTTCCCTTTTTGTCATCCTATTGGCATGTGGGGAATATTCCAGCTATTTAGAAATTATTATTCATGTAGATTAGATTGGTCCATTATTAAAAAAAAAAATTGAACACGAAATCATTTCCTTACTTTCGTGTGTCATTTGTGGTGAAGAACCTGGATCATAATTTCATGATTATCCGTTCTTCTCATTTCCTTGTTCGATATGATAATAGCGAAAATACCTGTTAATAGTGATGATAATAATAAAAACAGTAATCTGTAGATGCTCTCCGGTAAAGTTAACGCCTTTTTCATGTTCCTGAAGAATCCCTTTTATGAAAACAACGAAAAGAATAACATCAGAGAAAACGAGAGAACTGGAGTGTTCTTGGTTGTTATCGCGTGTACTGATCTTTTCCTCTTGCGTAACACTGTTTTGCTTGTGCTTGCGTACTGCATTCCATTGCGACATCGTCCCAAGTTGTATTTTGCTGCTGTTGTTGAGAGAAGTGGTTAGTAGGATGACACGCGTAAACAAACACGAATAGCCTCAGTAGCAGCGGCGGGGAGGAACGTATGGAAGAATCCCATAATAACCTTGAAAGTTTCGCCCCCGGGACAAACTTCGCTGAAGATTACCCCGAGAGGGCAAACTTTTCTCCCTCCTCATTCTCCTCTTCCTCTTTTCCCTTTCTTACCTGTCATTTTACTTCAGTTCCTCATTTCGGATTCTCTCACGCCTTGCCTTGCTCACCTTTCCTACTGCATTCCAGATGCAGTTTATCGTTAACTTTTCATATTTTGTCCCGATTTTCTTGGAAAGGACTTTTCTTTTGTTGAACGTTTTGTGTAGCTCTCTCTCTCTCTCTCTCTCTCTCTCTCTCTCGTTTAAAAGTTTCAGAATTTAGAGGAAAGTATCCTAAGCTCTGAAAGCGCAACAGATAATATAAAAGCAAATTATGAATTGCGAGATATTTAATCTCAGTTCAGAGGGCAATAGCTTGAAGCAAATAAAGAAAATGTATAGAAACGAATGTAACAGATATTCGAAAACGATGCATATGCAAGAAAGAAGGGGAATGATCGTTGCTATTAATCGTAGTTTTAGCAATAGCAGGGTGAAATTTGTCAGTAATGAAAATGAGGTTTCGTTGCAGATACCTATCAGAAGAGAAAATGGTAGCGATAGCAGTTAATAAGATAAAATTCATCTGAATAGACCCAAAGTAAAATGCAGTTTTCCTGTAGTAACTGCTCGAGTACATGTCCGATGTAGAAAATGGCATGGTTATGAAAAGAGAACTGCTACAAGATAAATCCTAGGGAAGAGGACTGCTGCAAGATAATCTTAGAGAAGAGGACTGCTACAAGGTAAATCTTAGTGAAGAGGACTTCTACAAGATAAATCTTAAGAGAAGAGGACTGGTACAAGATAAATCCTCAGAGAAGAGGGCTGCTACAAGATAAATATAAGAGAAGAGGACTGCTACAAGATAAATATAAGAGAAGAGGACTTCTACAAGATAAATATAAGAGAAGAGGACTGCTACAAGATAAATCTTAAGAGAAGAGGACTGGTACAAGATAAATCCTCAGAGAAGAGGACTGCTACAAGATAAATATAAGAGAAGAGGACTGCTACAAGGTAAATCTTAAGAGAAGAGGACTGCTACAAGATAAATCTTAAGAGAAGAGGACTGCTACAAGATAATCTTGGAGAAGAGGACTGCTACAAGATAATCTTAGAGAAGAGGACTGCTACAAGATAAACTTTAAGAGGAGAGGACTGCTACAAGATAATCTTAGAGAAGAGGACTGCTACAAGATAAATATTAAGAGAAGAGGACTGCTACAAGATAAATATAAGAGAAGAGGACTGCTACAAGATAATCTTAGAGAAGAGGACTGCTACAAGATAAATGTTAAGAGAAGAGGACTGCTACAAGATAAAATTCCATGAAGTAGAGTTCCTGCAGGTTATTGTTTGTCAGTGCAATTCTCATGCAAAATTGTAGAATTACCTATTATTCTTTAGTGTCCTTGGCTCTAGCTGCAACCTTCCAGTCCTTTTACTGTACCTCCGTTCATATGCTCTTTCTTCCATCTTACTCTCCACCCTCTCCTGACAGTTGTTTCATAGTGCAACTGCTTTGAGGTTTTCCTCCTGTTACACCTTTCAAACCTTTCTCTGTTTCAGTCTCAGCGCTGAATGACCTCATAGGCCCTAGCTCTTGGCGTTTGGCCTAAATTCTAAATTCTGTTCGATTTTGTTCAACGAAGTAGAGTGTAGTAGTTTTGAAGATTCGCATATTTTCCACGGACATTTCTTCTCTCTCTCTCTCTCTCTCTCTCTCTCTCTCTCTCTCTCTCTCTCTCTCTCCCGGATGCGTGAACCTTTCCCACGTTCTTTGTGAGAGTGGAGCGTAATTACTCTCTAACTGATTTTAATTGGAGTTTTATCTGGAAATAAACTTGAATGTGGCGAAGGAACCCCAGTGTACGGCATAACTAACTTTACTATTAGTAAGTAATCTTCGGGAACCTTTTTAGGCCATTAAACAGATTTAAGATTTCCTGTTGTGGTCGAACGGAAGGAGAAGCGCTCTGGAAAACAGCGATATGTTTTCATTGTCAAAGAAAGAAACAGTTAAAAGGGATATTCGAGATTGTACATTTGGCGTAAAAGACATTCCTTTAGGTTAATGAAGCTACTTCTCATTATCTCTTTGTAGCAGGATTTTTTATTTATCCATTTATTTATATATTTTTTTTTCACTCGCGATTTTGATGCATTCGGACGAAGGACTGCGTTGAATGAAACGTTTTTTAGATATCGCTATTAAAATTGATCTGTCATATAGAAACGCATCGCATCCCGGTATTTATAGTCATTTTAAGCTTTCGCATTTTCATGCATTATGCGTCATCTCGTAAACGTACAAGATTTCGTAAGGATTATTCAATTATAAAAACTGATTTTGTCAGGAACTTTGCGCGATTTCATAAAATGTATTCCATTTTAAAAACTTACTGTCAGGAAGTTTGCGCGATTTCATAAAATTGCGTGATTTATTTTTGCATAATTTGTCGTTTCATGAAAATTGCGTCATTTCATATTTCCGTGTACGTTTGTTCCGAAATGTAAGCGATTGTTTCACTTCGTCTCTTTTTGAACTCTAATTCTTTAGTGTCCCAAAAGCTGAACGACTGGGAGACGTTTTTTAATCTCTCTCTCTCTCTCTCTCTCTCTCTCTCTCTCTCTCTCTCTCTCTCAAAGGAAAAAGTTATCATCTACCTATTCCTTTGTTGCATTTACAGTCTTTCTTTGTTACACATTGCTTGCCGATTAAATTCAGTTCATTATCCACTGACTTCCTGTCAGAGTCCACGGCCAGTGTAGTAGAATTTAGAACTCCTAACGTTTCCTGAGGAAGAGTGAGTGTAAGGAACATCCCTAGATTAAAATAGGTGTTGACTGAATGTAAGCTGAAGTACCTTGATCATTGTTGTCCTCATAAATTGAACTTGACAGTTGAAATGAGATATAGTAAGTTGGGCTCGGAGCCTAAACTAGATCACCCGTTTACTGGATTGATACAAGTTCGAATAAAAATGGGAAATTTCGACTTTTTGTGAAGATAGTGGCGGCAGAGATGTGAAAATAGTGGTGGCAGAGATGTGAAAATAGTGGTTACAGAGATGTGAAAATAGTGGTGGCAGAGATGTGAAAATAGTGGTGGCAGAGATGAGAAAATAGTGGTTGCAGAGATGTGAAAATAGTATTGGCAGATATACATGCTATAAAACGGGAATTGTCGTGGCAGAAATAGGTAAAAATAAGTTTGTGAACTTTTTCAATGACAGTATGGTTTTATGAGTAGTGCACTGAAAAATGAATCTAAATGTGTAGACTACAGATTCCTGTCTCGGAGTAAATGGCCTGGAGAAATGGAAATACGAAAACGAGAAGGAAATAAGGCGCACAAGATAAATGACACGCCGAGAGGAAGTTCCACTAACAGTTATAAAGAAAGAATGATGATGGCGGGTTCACCATGCGAATATCCGGTTAGCCGTGATTACCTATCCATGCCATAATGTGCGACACATACACACAGAGAGAGAGAGAGAGAGAGAGAGAGAGAGAGAGAGAGAGAGAGAGAGAGATGCGAGGATGATAAGGTAACCATTGTTTTGGTTTCTGGAATTCAATCTCTAACAAAGGCTAATTGTGGGTGGGTCCAGCTTGGCTGTTACGAACTTGTCCTTTGTTTGTTTTTTGTTTATCTGTTAGACCTGCGCAGATTCAGTTTTTTGTCGATGTGTTAGACCTGCGCAGATTTAGTTTTTGTCAATGTGTTAGACCTGCTCAGATTAAGTTTTTTGTGGATGTGTTAGACTTGCGCAGATTCAGTTTTTTGTCAATGTGTTAGACCTGCGCAGATTTAGTTTTTGTCAATGTGTTAGACCTGCGCAGATTAAGTTTTTTGTGGATGTGTTAGACTTGTGCAGATTCAGTTTTTTTGTCAATGTGTTAGACCTGCTCAGATTAAGTTTTTTTGTGGATGTGTTAGACTTGCGCAGATCCAGTTTTTGTCATCGTACAGACCCAGCGAGATTTAGTTTTTGTCAATGTGTTAGACCTGCGCAGATTAAGTTTTTTGTGGATGTGTTAGACTTTTGCAGATTCAGTTTTTTTGTCGATGTGTTAGACTTGCGCAGATTCAGTTTTTTGTCGATGTGTTAGACCTGCGCAGATTCAGCTTTTTTTTGTCGATGTGTTAGACCTGCGCAGATTCAGCTTTTGTCAATGTGTTAGACCTGCTCAGATTCAGTTTTTTGTCGATGTGTTAGACCTGCGCAGATTCAGTGTTTTGTCGATGTGTTAGACTTGCGCAGATTCAGTTTTTTGTCGATGTGTGAGACCTGCTCAGAGTCAGATTTTTGTCGATGTTTTAGACTTGCGCAGATTCAGCTTTTTTTGTCGATGTGTTAGACCTGCGCAGATTCAGCTTTTTGTCGATGTGTTAGACCTGCGCAGATTCAGTTTCTTGTCGATGTTTTAGACCTGCGCAGATTCAGCTTTTTGTTGATGTGTTAGACCTGCGCAGATTCAGCTTTTTATCGATGTGTTAGACCTGCGCAGATTCAGTTTCTTGTCGATGTGTTAAACCTGTGCATATTCAGTTTCTTGTCGATGTGTTAGACCTGCGCAGATTCTGTATGCGTTCTTATTTTGATAGGCTATTCATATTTTGTTGGATGAATATGTAGGTATAATACCATTCTATTATTGATCTTAGGCGCATACAAACATACTTTTTCGGTGTCTGAACCAACATCGTGAAAACCCGGTCGTCTGTCAGAATCCAGGAAATTTGGAAGTACTTGGATGTGTGTTCGGCTTAGTCAGCGTTTTTTATCTACTCGTATTGATTTGTTTATTCGGGAAAACGAAAAAGAAGAACGTCTATTAAACGGCGATCTTGTGTTAGCTTTTCTTGTCCATATTTTAAGGTTGAAAGCAGAATGACGTCGGAAATGTACCTCGTCGTTGATGGCTGTTTGCCTGCCGCCCTCCTGTCTGTCGCTGTCTACCACCTGTCAGGGGGTGTTCAGCTATTTTTTCTTTATTTTCTTTTTTCTATTTTCCATTGACATTGCTCCAAAGATTTGTTTGTTTAATTATTGATTTTTTTTCGGGAAATCGTCTTTTTTTGACGAGCGGATTTCGGTTTAGCGGATGGTTAACAATCAAAGCTTCGGTTACGGTGTTGAGAGAAAAACCTGTTCGTAGATTTGACGGGTTGTGATTCAGTAAATGTTGAAATTGGGCGTTACTTATCTCTTTAAAACCGTGTTTAGAAAGTCGCTTTACTTTTCTTGTATGTACATTCATTTTTATCCAATTTATTCTATATTTTAAATTTTTTATTAGCATTTCCTTGTCGTGTAGCTTTTTTCATTATTTCAACTTTTATTTGTTATTTTTTTTTCGTGGAGGACTATATACCCTTTTTATGTTGTACAAGGGTGTATCCACACTCCAGTAAAACCTGTCATAAACTCGCATCGGCAACTTATCTCATATATATCACGAATGTGTCGAAAACAAGTCAACGAACGTCAGTGGAGAGTCTGACAAATGTTGGATAATTGTGTGAAACACCAATTTTGAGAACCACCACTCAGTCGTTGATCAGTTGAAAGGGTCGAGTCACTAACAAAGCACTATTCTCCCTAGGAGGGGTCAGTGCCTTCAGTGCACCTCACGCGATGCACCGTAGGCATGACTTAGGGTTCTTTGCAGCGTCCCTTCGGCCCCTAGCTGCAACCCCTTTCATTTCTTTTACTGTCCCTCCGTTCCGTCTAAAATCTTTACTCTCTTCTGACAATGGTTTCATAATGCAACTGCGAGGGTTTACTCCTGTTATGCCTTAACTCTCTTTACTCTCAGTTTCATTTTCAGTGCTGAATGATCTCATAGGTCACAGCACTTGGCGTTTCGCCTAAATTTTATATTCCATTTCCAATTCCACACTTACTGGGCAGTGTTATATAGGCTTCACTTTCACATTACGTGTGTGCAGTGGCACCCTAATTTTATTATAAAGATGTCGGATCATTGTTAGTCAAGACTGATTGTGGCCGTTTTATGCCCCCAGCGGAACCAAATAAAATCGTATGAAATATTGTATTTTCTTAACGATTAAATGCGTTCATTAATCCTTCCAGCAGGTAAGTAGCAGTGGCACCTTCCTGGAATTCATTTGGAATATTTACAACATCAAATTTACATTTAACTGCTGTGCATACGTCATTGTAAAACCCTCACTGTCACACATGATTTGATTGAAACTGTGGTTTTGACAAAACAGCAGACTCAAATAATTATTATGGCCTGTTGAAATACCTCAGATTCAAAGGTAGACTGGCTTGATAAGGCCTAATACCTCAAGTGGATTAACAGGGGCTTTGAGTAATTTCATTCGCAGACTCGGTGCAATCAAGTTTTCTGTACAGCGTATAATGCTGTATGAAACTCTCAGCCACGGCCCATGAAACTCTCATCCGCGGCCCATGAAACTTTCAGCCACGCCCGGTGGTGGCCTGTGTTGTTGGCACCTACAGCGGTGCCAGACGCACGATCATGGCTGACTTTAACCTTAAATCAAATAAAAACTACTGAGGCTAGAGGCCTGCAATTTGGTATGTTTGGTGATTTTAAGACTTTAAGACCTTGGGGCGGACAGAAAAAGTGCGGACGGACAGTCAAAGCCATATCAGTAGTTTTCTTTAACAGAAAACTAAAATGTCCTGAAAATTTTTGTTAGCAGATCCATCAGATGAAACAAAATACGTTCTGTAAAGAAACCATACGTTTTGAAGGGTAAGTACACAGTACATTAGTCTTGAAAGTGCAAAGCACTCCTGGTACATTGTGCTTGCCCATGTATACAGAATCCGACGACTGCAGTACATGTTTCTTAGACTTTTTTTTTTTATCTTTTATTAGAGAAAATATACAATATTTTACCTTTTTAATAGTATTACAATCATAATTTAATCAAAGTTAACTTAACTTGATCTTAAACTATGAGGCTACCTACCTCTGAATGGATGTTGCATTTTCAAAAACACTGCATGTGGTTTTTCCTCTTTACCATAGTTTTTCAGAACATTCATTTCTGCAGATGCTTTAACATTACATAAATTGCACTGTAAGTGAATCTTCAAGGAAACAACATAAATGTCACTGTGAGTGAATCTTCGAGGAAACAACTTAAATTGCGCTGTGAGTGAATCTTCAAGGAAACAACATAAATTTCACTGTGAGTGAATCTTCAAGGAAACAACATGAATTGCACTGTAAGTGAATCTTGAAGGAAACAACGTAAATTTCACTTTGAGTGAATCTTCAAGGAAACAATATAAATTGCACTGTAAGTGAATCTTCGAGGAGACAACATAAATTGCACAGTGAGTGAATCTTCAAGGAAACAACATAAATTTCACCGTGAGTGACTCTTCAAGGAAACAACATAAATTGCACTGTGAATGAATATTCAAGGAAACAACATAAATTGCACTGTAAGTGAATCTTCAAGGAAACTACATAAATTTCACTGTGAGTGAATCTTCAAGGAAACAACATAAACTGCACTGTAAGTGAGTCTTCAAGGAAACTACATAAATTTCACTGTAAGTGAATCTTCAAGGAAACTACATAAATTTCACTGTAAGTGAATCTTCAAGGAAACAACAACCTTCCCTTTCCCCTCCGCAACCAGCGATGAGAGATTTCCATCTGAAAAGTGTGTTATAAATCGGACCGCCTTATAGCAGGTGCCCTGGAGATGGTGGGAACTCGACGACTGCAGCTGTTTTGACCCGTCATTCATCTACATTCAAAGTGAATTCTTCTTCCTTGTTTGTTCTCAGTCTTCATACCACTGTCAGAGGAAAACCCCGCGACCTGACTACAAAATTCGATTACACTCTCCATATCTCTGCCTTAGCCAGACGCAGGCGTACACCAATCCTGTGCCGCAGTGTCACAGTTCAGCCAGTATCGGTTTCCGTTAGGTATAAAAATTGTTATTTTGTGGAAATTTAAATCAGAAGTGATGCTTTGAAAAGAAAATAGGTGGGCATACTTGTTTACACGAAGCTTTCACATCTTGCTAAGTAATTCTCATTATTTGGTTGTTTTGAAAAGGGAAAAATATAATATTAGTGCTTACATTTCACTGCAAATGTTGTAAGATGTTACGTTTTATGTACAGATATCACAGTAAGTCTTAGGGTTTAATTATGAAGCCAGCGAAGCAGACGGAAGATTTCAGCAAGGATTTCAGTGGCCATAGAAAATGTGTTATTTTATTTCTCTGAATTTTAGAGGTTTCAGAAAGAAAAAGTATTGTTTCGTCTTGTTTAATAACAAAAATTAGAAGCCTTCATATCACATCTTTAGTGATTTTATAGTCTGAGAGTGCATAGAACTTGCTGCGTAGCGGAGGAAACGAATGTTTGTGGACAGGATGAAATACCAGCGAAAAGATTGCAGTGGAGATTTTCCAAAAGATGTGAGAATTCTAATGAAAGGGAAGACAAATCTGAAATGGCATTTTGATGAGGTTTTATACAAATACACCTTAAATGTTTTGGTATATATTTCTAGTATACCTAAATGTCATACTATAGAATATTGTTAGTGTTCGACATCAAAGGAACTTGGTAACCACTAGTCTGCATTTAGAGAGGTTATTAAGAATTGCAAAAGATAACTAGAGTAATTGGTAGAAACATGAAGTGTTTTGTTAGGACTCCTGAGGAGAATCACGCGTAGACTGAACTTGTGTTGGATGATGTGACTGTAATTCGTAATAGCTACCTGTGACCTAAGGCCTTGTGTGGATGTTTGTCGCGGCTGGTAAAAGTCTCTGAAGGAGATAATGAATTTGGACAAGACGCCATCTGATGGACTTGGAGTGTATAAGTATGACAGATAATGGATAAGAAAACTACGGCTTCAGCCACTGATAATCAAGTGCGATTATTAGTATGGCAGACAGAAAGTGGTAAAATTTTTTTTAACGAGAGGGAGAGAGAGAGAGAGAGAGAGAGAGAGAGAGAGAGAGAGAGAGAGAGAGAGAGAGATTTATATATATATATATATATATATATATATATATATATATATATATATATATATATATATATATATATATATACATACATACATACATACATACATACATACATACATACATACATACTTTAAATTCACTGTCTGTACTAGTATCACTTTGAAAATTCTGTATAGTGCATGTGTACATGCGAGGCGTATGGATTGTACGTGCTATCTCCGAAGCCCCCTCTGTTAAGGGAAACGGCCTTTTACTAGAATACACTGCTTATATATAAGAGAAAAATTGTGTGAAAATATGAGTACCAGCCAAAGAATACGTGTTGATTTGATCCATTTATTTGAAAAAGAAATAAGTAAATTGTACAATTTATAAGGAGGGCGTTTGGTCTAGTTTTATTTCGTAATCCCGATAAGATAGGGTTGGAGTCCGGAAGGGTGAGCATCCGTAAAACACCTGCCAAAATAAGTTAAGAAATGATCCGTTCCTCGTGGCCTAGTGGGTATAGCCGTGGGCCTAATGCAGTTTCGGTCCACCAGTTCCCGCACTTCTCAGGCTGAAGGTAATAGAATGTTAGCGTTGTTCAAATGAAGCCTGTTAGAAAAATTCCCATTACAAGAAATGTGTTACATTGTGCAGGCATCATTATGTTGCTTGGAAGTGTATTATGTATCATAGTGTCTTTTAATTTACTACAAACCTACGTAGAAAATATGGCTTATAGTGCTTATACCTAACGTAGACAAGAAGGGATAAAACCTTTTTATCCGTGTCATTTCATGTCTGTAGCGGAGCAAAATTATTCTTTCCTGACATTCCAAGGAATGTTGTGCTGTCGGAGACTGTTTGTTTACATTCGATTAAACGGCTCACTAACAGTTGTCAGATCCACAGTCTTGTAACAGACAAGGCACTCGATACAGTTCCTATCTCGCCAGCGCAGTTCGCTGCGTTCATTTTTTCTTTTTCGGTAAATTCCCACTTTGAGAATTGCTGAAAGCAGAAGCGTAATCACAAAAGGAATAAGTTAGATATCTGCTGAAGAGCCTGAAGTCCGAGATAAGGAAAGTGAATGGATAGATATGAAAAGTCCAATTTGAATTTGAATTGACTATAGAATTTAGGCCAGAGTCCAAGCACTGGGACCTGTGAGGTCATTCGGCGCTGAAACGGAAACTGACAGTAAAAGTTTGGAAGGTGTAACAGGAGGAAAACCTCAAAGCAGTTGCACTATGAATCAGTTGTTAGGAGAGGGTGGAAAGTAAGACGGAAGGAAGAGAATATGAAAAGAGGTACAGTAAAAGGAACGAAAGGGGCAGCAGCTAGGGGCCTAAGGAAGGCACGCTGCAAAGAACCTTAAGTAATGCCTACAGTGCACCGCATAAGGTGCACTGACGGCACTACCACCCCCCTACTGGGAAAAGTCCATTTTAGTGTTGTGAGATGTAATGCCCACTTCTGGTTGTGGCATATTATACCCACTTGAGCGTTGAGGATGGCTACGAATATAATGAAGTTGGCCATTAAGGGAGGCTTCGAGGGTCAGAGCCCTCCGCAAGTTGTGGAGACGGGAACATTATCTTGGGTGTCTATATCAAGTGACACGTCGAGAGATGACGGCGGTCTAGAGTAGTCGAGGAGGACTCGAAGTGCTGGTAGTGTGGGTAGCAAAGAGCTTTTGTGGCTACTCCAGCAACTGTTACTCATCTTTCTTTCTCTCTTCTTCCCCAACCTCCTCCTATATCTATCTCTATCTCAAGCTGCCACACGCACCTTTGTCTGCTGGGGCTTCTATTGTGGTCCGATCAATTACTCCCCTCGAAGCTTGATCGGGTTATTTAGTTACTCTTAGCTATTGTTCCTCATCCCGCTTGCCATCCGCTCCCTGTTTGAGCTTTGAGTACCCCTCCCTCCTCCTCCATTCTTTCTCCCCACCTTTCTTTTGGACGTTTTTTTTTTCTCTCTCTCTACTCTTTCAGAAGACAGCTTGTTTGTCGGTTTGGGGCATCCATACCCTTAAACTGATGCTATTGGGTCTTCAATTGCAGCTCTGGGCGTCTCTTCTTCAGCTGCACAGCTGCTATTCCTTTTCGCTTTTCAGGAATGTCTAACATTTTCAGTTAAGTATATTAATTTTTTTTTTATGCCGGGTCCTAGTGCACAATTCCTATACTTCCTTGTTCACTTCCGAAGTTCTGGAATGAATTACCGGTTTTATTTTTTATTTTAAGCAAAGCATTATCGAGGATGTACCATACCGTAATTTCTTTTCCGATTTCTCGTACACTGAATCTTCTCTTTCTCTCTCACACTCTTAGTGGACATGTTTGTATGTTTGACGTGAAAGAAGAAAAAAATAAGACACTTGGACAGATTCAAAATATAGTTTGAGGTTGAAAGAGAATGAAAGGAATAACTAAAGAAATCTGAGACGTGTAATCAACTTTTCCGGTTTTATTTATTGGGTTTATTTGTCTCTGTGAATGACATGCTGATGCCCCACTTGTTACTGTGAAGAAGTACCATCTCTATAATTGGCTCTAGTAAACACCGGCAGTTTTCTACGATATAACATATAATCTTGACGTAAGACAGGCGATCTGATACGGGAGTACGTTATTAACTCGTGGGCATAGGTTACAGTTTACAGACACGTATTTACATTTTTATTTCCCATTTATTTTTGGGGTGGTATGATGCTTTTTACCCGGTTACTGTTACCGCACTGCTGCTGCGAAGAGCAATCGGTGAAAGTGATCATGATATTGACGATGGGACTGGGATTAACTTTCAGTCCGAATAACGTACAAACCAAAGATTATCAGAAATGAAGAAAATCGGCCATTTCTGAAAAGCAGTGCAACCTTCAGTACTGAAAAGTAAAAATCTCGTCTCTTTTTATCCTCTTTATTGCCTTTGCTTCTTGAGTTTCTTTCGCAATTCCTCATATTTTCCTCCTCTTAATTACTGTCATCACACAGCAGATCCTCATCGGCTGAAGAGGTCCATTGTATCTCGTGATTCCCCTTCACCCCACCCTTCTCTCTGCCCTTCCCCACCCCTCACCCCCACTTCCCCCACACCTCCCTCCTCCTCCTTCTCCTCCTCCTCCCCCACACCTCCACTTGTCTCCTCACTTTCACGGTTGTGGTGGCGGTGTTGGCATTGTTGCGGCCATGTCTCTCCTACCCGTATTGCCTCTTCTGCTTGTAACCTAACCCGACTCTGTAAACCCACTCTCTCTCTCTCTCCATCAGGTGTTGGATATAAGAGCACAACAGTCACCTCACTCATTCTCTCTTTTCTTCTTTCTCTCTCTCTCTCTCTCTTTCTTCTCTCTCTCTCTCTCTCTCCTCCTTCCCCTGTTCGCATTGGGACTCAAGGACAGTGTTCTCCGCGGCCTTTGTGTGGCGTCAACTTGGGCGCTCTCGAAGTTCCCGTTTCTCGGCGCCAGGTTTGCTCTGGTGTCTTCAGCAGACCTACTGCCTTGTTTGTCAGTTGTTCTTCAAGTTCCTCATAATTGTTTAATAAATTTATATATATATATAGTATATATATATATATATATATATATATATATATATATATATATATATATATATATGAAGGATCAGTAATTTTTTCTCTCTGTGATTAGAAAAAAATATTCACGAAGTTTTTGTGTACCATTTTAGAGTCAAACTCGTAATTCAACACCAGACTTTCTGTATCCATCATTAAGTATCATTAGAAGGGCAGCAAATGGCAAAATATTCTCTACATTCTTTTGTTATTTGAACGCGAAAGCACTCAGATGTTTGTGTAAAGATACTTGATGATCTAGTCACTCTCTAGTTTTTGTTTAGCCTCATGTTATAAACCACATTGCGAGGATCCAAAGTATATACTGATTTTGAGGATATGAAGCACTGACGGACGTTGCCCGCGAGCGCTTTGGGTGATCTGCTGTCATATTCTTCTTCGGTTTAAAATGAGCAGGAGGAACATTGAGAGAGAGAGAGAGAGGGAGAGAGAGAGAGAGAGAATTATTGGACTAGTCCTTGTATCATTGAAGGAAAGGGATACACTGTCACTGACAAACAGGGAGGTTGAGGTAGATATATAACTTAATACTAAAAGAGAGAGAGAGAGAGAGAGAGAGAGAGAGAGAGAGAGAGAGAGAGAGAGAGAGAGAGAGAGGGAGGGGGAGGGAAAGGGGTTATTGGTTTGAATCATGTTGGGTGGGGGATGAAGGCGACACTGCATTTCTTACCACTGGATCGTGAACTCCTCTACCTGCCCTTCTGCCTGACTCCCTGAAAGGGGATTCCCTTTCATTCAGCAAGCAAGAAAGGGTCTGTGTTCACCCACTTTTTTATTTTTTTATTTTTTATTTTTATTTTTTTTTTTAGGCTGCTGCATCTCTACGTCGGGGATTCAAAGGGTAGAACACGTTTTGGCCCCTGTGTGTCTTGCTTACTTGCAGACAGCTGATTCTTTTGGCCTTGTCTCACTCGAGCGTCTGCTGAAACTTGCATTATTTAGGTCGGTTAGTCGGACTATTATTTAAGATGGATATTAATTATATTCTGTGACGCAAATTAAAGGCCACTGTTATAGTGTAATGCAATTAGTGTTCGCCGAACATTTGTACAGTTATAAATAAGAGAGCTAATGTAGTTGATTGTGAAGAGCTGCGTATGAAAACAATTTCTAGAATGTTGGTACATGGACGTTCCTAAACACGATGTTGTGGTCAAAGAATAATGTATTCTGTACATTGGATACTTTAGATTAATAAAAAAAGGATCTCCACGTTATCACAAAACTCGTATCCTTGTGCATTTACCATTCATCGTTCTCAGAAATTATGAATTAATCTTTTTGTTATCTTCATTATATATATAGCTTGGTATTTACGTGCTCAAAAAATGACACTGAAGTCTTGCGATAACAACAGAACAAAAATTAGAACAGGAAATAGTTCTCATTATTCCTGCATTTTGCCTTGTTTTTTCCCCTTGTGGAATGTATACCCTCTCTATTAACAACCGATGCAAAACTTTTTATCCTTTGTAATTTTTTTTTAATTGTATGACCATCGTCGAGTTAGAATATAATGATCTCGTTTACGTTATGTAGCTCCTCATGTAGATTCAGATAACTACCAAAATACATTGAATTATTATGCGAAACATTTCAGGATAACCTGTGGTCGGATCTTTAACCCTAAGTAGAATAAAATCACAAAAGAAATCATCGTTTGATTTTGATCCGAATTGATGAGAGAATTATGATTCACCATTCAAATGCCTCCGATAGGAAGAGTGATGTTTCGTTTTTTTATCATTTATTAGAATAAATACACACCATTTTACATTTTTAATAATATTACAATCAGAATTTAACCAAAGTTAACTTAGCTTCACCAAAAACAAACATAATCTAATGATAAAGCAGATACTGGCCAAAAGACTGACCCTACGTTCCCTGAGAGAGAGAGAGAGAGAGAGAGAGAGAGAGAGAGAGAGAGAGGTTGGTGTGTATTACATACAAGCCAGCCACCTGCTGATCGTGCGGTACCTACCCGGCTACTTCCAAACCACCACCCATTCCATCGTATGTCAGTTTCCAAGCGGATGTGACTCATAATTTGCAGCTGAGTAGAAACCAAACACAGTTTGGAAACATTCAAGAATTTCCAGGGCCTGTGCGAGAGATTCCCAATGGCCCGGATTAAAAAATCTGAGTTCCACTTCAGGATCACAGAGATTGCTACTCGCAAAAAAAAAAAAAAAAAAAAACTTCCTGTATTGTGATAAGGAGTGTATCAATTGACTATTGTTTTAAGTACATGAATTATTTGCAATTATGAACGCACTATATATTGATAAGTATGTGCATGATTACTTGTAAATTCATATGCTGATAATGTTTATGCAGATATTCGCATCTCTCTCTCTCTCTCTCTCTCTCTCTCGTGGTTAGTATTAACCATATTATGACAACGTGTGCGGGTTCGAATCCTGCTACGGGCGTCAGAATAAATCGAGATGTTAGAAGGTCTTTGTGACCATGACAAATGCATATCCATTAAAAAATAAGGCCCGGGAAAATAATTGACTAGTAGGTTCTATATACACACACATATATGTGTGTGAGTGTGTATATAATATATACAGTAATATAGATATTGAAAGGGGGGACTTCATTCAAACTGCATGGTATCTAATGGAGATGAAAGTTATAGCACTTGGACAAACAGTCCACATTATCAAGTATCTGTTTGTCCAAGAAAGCTTGTAACTTTTTCTGAATAAATATTCCAAGAAAGCTTGTAACTTTTTCTGAATAAATATTCCATTAGATACCACCCAGTTTGAATGAGGTCCTTTCAGTAATTCTACTAATGCACAGAAAAATTGTGCGTGTGATAAAGTTAATATATACATATGTGTGTATGCGTGTGTTAGTTGATTACTTACATAAGTAAAGTGGTTGATATGCAGATCATTATGTATTCACTAGGACGGTAATTATGTTTTACACACTGGTGGTGGTTTGGTAGGTTATACATCAAGGCCCTGTCTTTTTTGAAGTCGTTCACTATTTCCGTTGGCCGAAGACTACGACAGGTGTTTAGCATTTTGTGCATGTGCTCTCTCTCTCTCTCTCTCTCTTTTCAGTAAGTATAGTTCCGTTACACAAGTGAATGTAATTTTATATATTGATGTGCTCTCTCTCTCTCTCTCTCTCTCTCTCGTAAATGTTTACTTTACGTCTTAAATGGCATAAAGGAACTCCTCGAGAATTGAAATGGAGGTGACACAGAAATCGCCCAGCGAAAGCTCCTTCATACTTCCCAAAGTCGGGAAGAGAGAGAGAGAGAGAGAGAGAGAGAGAGAGAGAGAGAGAGAGAGAGAGAGAGAGAGAGAAATATGCGAAGGCTGGCAGTGGATTCATGGGGGTATGAAAGGGGATCTAGTCTTGGAAGGTAGATATAGATTACGAGAGAGAGAGAGAGAGAGAGAGAGAGAGAGAGAGAGAGAGAGAGAGAGAGAGAGAGAGAGCTGTACCATTTAACGTGTGTTCCTGACGAGAAGCCCGTAAAACTATTAATATGTTTGTTCTTGAAATATGGGTTTTCTCTGGGGACCTTGAATCTCGATATTATCTATAAGACTTTTTTTTATGTTCAACAATTAGTTTGTTAAGAAATGTGGTTTAGTTTTGAGGGTTTTAATATTTTAATATTAGTTTTGAGGGTTTTAATATTTTTATATTAGTTTTGAGGGTTTTAATATTTTAATATTAGTTGTTAACAGTTATAGTTAACAGATAATAACGAATTGTTATACATTTATACTACACATACATACATTCATGTATATATATATAATATATATATGTATATAAATATTAATATTAATATATATATATATATATATATATATATATATATATATATATATATATATATATATATATATATATATATATATACCATACCCTGAAGTCAATGCAGGAATACCTTGAGATTCACACTTCCTTTATTGTTTTTTTACGTTTCGTGATTCATAATCACATCATCAGGGAATTTTTATGGAAAATTAAATAAATGAATAAAAGTACTGAACGGCTAAAAACTGAATTACGTTAAACATTAGTCACTAAAAATCTATAAAGGCTGTTTATATTTTTATTTTACTGTTAGTGTGGTTTTGTCGTTTGCATTGTAAGGTGAGCGTCTTCGCTTTTTTTTTTTTTTTATAAGTATATTATTGTCTTTGTTTGTTTGTTATTGGAAAAAGAAAAAGAATTTTCTTAAAAATTAGACACTTTTTTTATTTCTTTTTTTTTTATTTTGAGGGTTTTGTGATTTTGCTATTTTTAATGTGCTCTTTGTGTAACCATATGTGTCCGTGTAACGATTTTAAGCTTTTGTGTGTATGTATTTAAGTGTGCTCTTGTGTATGTAATTTTTAACAGCTTTATAGATTTTTAGTGACTAATGTTTTAACGTAATTCAGTTTTAGCTGTTCAGTACTTTTATTAATTTATTTAATTTTCCATAGAATTCTGATGATGTGATTATGAATCACGAAACGTAGGAAACAATAAAGGAAGTGTGTGAATCTCCAGAGTATTCCTGCCCTTGACTACAATTGGTGTGTGTGCATCGAATTCTGCCAGATTTGTGATATATATATATATATATATATATATATATATATATATATATATATATATATATATATATATATATATATATATATATGCTTATTTTCGTTGCATTTGTCCACGCTTACTACTTGTTGTTTACATCGGTATTTCATTAGACTTAGGCTTCTTCCATTTGAGTTTGGGTACATTTTGACTGATAATCATAATAATGGTTGCCTGTGTAGGCTTGGAAACGGTAGGAAGTGCTTGCTCAGAGGAATATCCCAGCGCTGGGCTTTATAACTTCGATTTCATGAATCATTCTATCAGTCAATCACAGAGGGATCGTAATGTCTATGGGTCTGTGAAATGAGAGGTTTATTGAAGGAATTGTTTTCAAGTGCGTATGACGAACAGATGAAACAACCATGCTGAGGGTACAAGAAGAACAGAGAGGCCAAGGAAAGATTGGCAGAGATGAATGTGAGTCGAAGTTGAAATCCTGATAGCGATTGTGAACAAGGACCTTAGTGGGAAAAGTAGCTGTTTTGGAGAAAAGGAAAGTAAAATACATTAAAAAAATCTCGATAAGCATTGAGCGCGGAGTTGTGCCAGAACGATGAATATTTATTTTTTTTTAAGTAGTTTTCAGAAAAAGACCCAATGCTGAATTAGGGAAGAGCTTAAAAATTCGTTTAGATCTGGCAGCGGTTGTGGAAGGGACTACCGAAAATATGATGAGTAATACAGTTGGAAATTGGGAAGAGCACCAGGAGTTGGGATTCCAAGCGATATGCTGTCTGAATGAGAGGAAATATCCACAGGAATGCATAAGAGTGATTATTGTTGGAGGTGGTAAGAATCACGAGGAGGTAACATTATCAAGCTTACTTGGAAAGGAACATCTAAAGCTGTTAATTGAAAAAGTACGATAAAGAAAGACAGTAAAGTGAAAGCCATGTATGAAAGTTCAAGGCTTTTCAAGCCTAACCCTCAGTTCAGTTGGGGCTTACCAACAGTCAGCTTCGTTGTGGGTTGGGATCATTCTTAGACCATGGGTTGGGATTTTTGGCAGAAACTTTACAGTCTTTGAATTTTACCATTTGCGCTTGGAGCATTAGTTTGGCCTGGCTCGAAGCGTTGCCGTAGCAAGAACTCAAAGAGAGGAAGGTCAAATCTCCAAGACAAACTCCTTTATTACTGCCTCTCTCTCTCTCTCTCTCTCTCTGTCACTGTGGACGTATGAGATTGCGCTCCGTACATTATACCGAATTGTGGCGCCAAGATAAACTGAAAAATAAAAAAAGGGGCCAATTCCTTGCTGGAGGGTGATTCTTAGTACTATTAAAAATACCCGGTGTTTATTATGTGTTCAGTGATTATTCAGATCATAAGACATGCAGCGTCATTTCAAGTGATTAGTGTAATCAGCGGCCCGCACTAAGAGGGTCAGGAAAGACGACCTTTGGAAAAAGGACGCCCCAGGTCATGTCTCTGTCGAACCAAAAGCCCCTCCTGTTGCTTGAGGTGACCTTTGACCTGTTACCCTGTGGATCTGATTTCTGTATTTTCGTACTTTTCTGGCTGCCTCGTAGTTGATATATTTTCTGCTTAAACTACAATTCTAAATTTCAAGTATCTGTCAAAAAGAAGAAATATAGGTAAATTCATTATTATGGTCACCATTATTATTACAGTCATCGTCATTCTTCCAGACTTGTATGCCAGCCATGATTTAACAGCCCAACAGACGATCTGGTTGATCGTCTGTTGGGCTGTTAAGTCTGTTAGCTCCTCCGTAGGATCTGGTTGATCCTATGGAGGAGCTAACAGATAGAGCCCATCATCTGGGAATAGCTGTAGGATTATGAACGGTACCACTTAACTTTCTAACTTTCTCTCCCCCTTCCCTTTCCTTTCTTTTTCTCATCTCCAGACTCCCCCCACCCCGTCTCCCCCCACAACCACCACCACCACCATCTCCATATTTTGCCAGTGGGATTTTTTTGAGAACATCTTTAATCGGTGTTCATCCGTGCTGTTCTGTCACTGGGTCATCTTTGCGCAATGCCCGGTTGGACACTGGATTGGTTTATGACTATCTTTTAACTGGTGTTTATCCGTGTTTTTTCACCTTTCCATTTTACCAATGGACCATCTTTAACTAGTTCATATCTGCGCACTCTACCGGACAGCTTTACCAGTGTACTGGTGGATGATCATCTGTAATGAGTGTTTATCCGTCCTCTTGTCCTACTTCTTTTACCAGTGGATCATCTGAAGTGTTTATCCAGGCTTCCTACCGGCCCGTTTTGCTATTGGAACGTTGTATGACAGTCTTTGTAAATACCAATTTTGCTAGTGGAGTTTTTTCTTTTATTTAACATGATAATCTTATTTTTCCCTTGACAGTTCTGCATGCATTCCAAACCCGTCTGTCATATTTCCCTTATGTTCATTTAACAGTTTTAGTTTGCTGTAAAAGAAAACGATTGTGCCGGCTTTGTCTGTCCGTCCGCCCTCGGATCTTGAAAACTACTCAGGCTAGGGGCCTTCAAATTGGTGTGTTGATCATCCACCCTCCAATCATCAAGCATACCATATTGCAGCCCTCTAGCCTCAGTATTTTTCTTTTTTATTTTATTTAGGGTTAAAGTTAGCAATAATAGTGCGTCTGGCAACGATATAGGCCAGGCCACCACCGGGCCGTGGTTAGAGTTTCATGGGCCGCGGCTTATACAGCATTATACCGAGACCACCGAAAGATCGATCTAATTTCGGTGGCACTGATTATACGCTGTACAGAAAACTCGATTGCGCCGAAGAAACTTCGGCGCATATTTTACTTTTTTGTTTTGTCTGTTTGTTACCCATACGTCTCGTTTAAGAAGCCATTCTTGCATTGTCTCAGCCTCTAGATCCTGAGGTATTCATTTGTTTTCGTACCTTTACTCAACCTTTTTGGATAACATCGGGCTTGAATTATTCCTTTATTCTCTCCACCATTTATATCATCCATTATATGTTTTGTTTTATATATCATATTACGTATTGCATTTCAAGTCGCGTATTCACATTCTTAAACTTCCTTGTGCGTATTATTTCGCACTTTCCTCTTTTTATTCTCCTCTTTTTATTCTCATAAGTGCATTCACTCCAATTAGTTACATTTGTTCACATCTTCAACCTGTTCACCTAATGAACCACTCCTGTTCAGTTGTTCACGTTGGTAACTAGCCTGTGGTATCCTGACCACTGTTTTCGTGTTTTTCACTAGCTTATCTTATCTTGCCGTGTCTCTCATGTTCTCTTGGTACTAATTAGTTCATTCGTTCACCTTCTCAGCCTTTCTATCCAACTTGCCACTTTGTTCATCTACAATCACAGTAGGCTTTTTTTCTCATTTTGAATGCTGTTTCAGTCCTTCCTACATCATCTGTTTTGGAATTCCCACAAGTGCTGTTAATGTTCTCGTTCATATTTTTATTATATTCGCTATGTATGTCCTGTCTTGTCTTGTTCAGTAATTTTATTGTTAGGCAATGTACTTGACGTCTGGTTTATCTTGCTGCCATGTGATGTAACTTGTTCTTAAAACCTGCCCTGTAATGTTAGTTGCTTTCGCAACAACCGCAAATTATGAACGTTTAATTTCTCTCTGACCGTCTCTCAGGAGAAGGAGCAAGGGACTCTGGCTGGCTGGGCTCAGAGGTAGTACGAGCACCGGATAGTAAGGTCTATGGTTCCTTCCCGCCTTAACAGTACCAGTTGATGCCCCCCCCCACTCCCCCTCTGTCCACTTTATAGGCTTCGCCAGTAATTTAAGGCACTCCTACCTCTTCAGAGGTTGCCCCAGTAATTTCTGTCGCTCCTGCCTCTTGAGAGGCTGTGCCAGTTTTCTCTGGCGCTCCTACCTCCTCAGTGGCTGTGCCAGATATGCATGGCACTCCCGCCTTTCTGGTGGCACCTCCGGTTATACCTGGTGTATCTGCCTCTTGGGAGGCCTTATTACCTGTACCTGGTGCTTCTGTCTCCCAGGAGTCTGCACCATCTCTGACTGGTGGTGTTGGGGCTTCAGAGGATGCACCAGTTGTGTCTGACACTTTCACAGTCTCCTCAGGCAGCGCCAGCTTTATCTGGTGATCACGAACTTGATATTTATTTGAAAAAGATGCCATCAGAGGTGCCCAACCCCCATAATACTGGGGAGGCTGTGCCAGGTTCCTCTTCCATGGAAACCACCGTCATCAACCTTGAAATGGAAGGCAGCCATAAATAATGAGTCTCCTTCTGGGAAAAAAATAGGATCAAGGCTGTAAGCATAAGCACTTGAAAGGGGCTTCAGTTTACCAGCCTCTAAATCCAAATAAAATTCGTTCATTTTCCCCAGTGGAACTGTCAGGGATTAAGAGCTAAATGGGAAGACCTAAGGTTGTTCATATCTCCTATACATATAGTTTTTGGGGAGAATGTGACTGGTAATTATGTGTCCGAGCCCACGAGACTATACAGCCTGTCATTCTCCTTACAACAAAGATAGGAAGCCATGGGGGTGTAGCTTTCCTCCTGTTCTCATTCATGAGTTATTGGTTGAATTTAAACAGTCCTCGAATCAGGGCATGACCTTCCTTGACTGATATGCATAACCCTTGGATTTACATGCCCCACCTTGACTGCACTTAACCCTTGGATTATCACGGTGACAGCTACACAGGTCCGGCATGTGGCCTAGTGTGGAACTGAATTGGGACATGGAAGAATCAACGATTTCACAAAAATTGGGGTTCCAGCCAAAGCTACAGATTGGTTAGAAAAATGCATTTTCTAACGTTTAATGATATTTTGAACAAGTTTTGTTCTAAAGAGTTTTCAGTATGTTTGGCCATATCCGAGACAGCTTGTACTCCGTGGTCTGTAAATAGACCAAATAAAGCATCCTTGGCTATTTTTGTAATTGCAAGCTGTAACTGAAAACACAGGACCAAACACCAACTATACATCAAAAATAGGAAAAGAAAGTAAATAAAAGCTCTACGACTTACAAAATTCGGACCACTTTCAGAAAATGCTGATTCCTAATGATAGAATTTTTGAAATACTTTCAAAGCAGCACATATAATTCATGTAAGGTCTTGAAAGTGTAGAGGTACTTTAAAATGAATTCCGTGGGATATATCCTCCATTACACATGAAATAGCATTTGGGCTAGTCACTCCATTCAAAAGCTCTGGGATTCCACACGTAGCAAATGTACTAGAAAGGATATGCCAACGCCCTCTTGTTCATCTTAGATGCATAATAAGTGTATATTTGATAATACGTATGGGTTGAGGTTCTGATACTGGTCATGCATACTTCTCTCACACTTTGATCAATGGTATTCTTGTACTTAAGGTAGAATCTGGAACCTTTTGCACTTATCATCTTGACATGACTCGGTGTGATACTTGTGTCAATATATTTTTCGTATCACAAAAATATCATAATGGAACACTTAGTTCCAAGGTCACAAACATCTCTACTGGGCTTTGCCAGTAGTCTTCATTGAACATGTTTTCGAGTACTCATTTATTGTGTCATTCAGTTTCTTTGTCAAAGTTTGTCTGACCGATGAACCAGGTTCCTGTTTCCCAGAAAAAAAGGATTGGGAAACCTTTAAGTCAGTGACGTAGTTCTTGTGACTTGTAATTTTGTTTGTCTTGTATGGACGATTCAGTGGTTGCTATTGTTTCTTTCTTTTTTTTTGCCATTTTTGGTAAACGTGAGCCTGCTGCTTTGATTATATTGTGCCTAAGGAATGGCTGTTCCTCCATTTACTTTTCTGATACGTTGATTGCTAGCAGTCTTGTTTGGGAAGTAGAGTCCAGAATTTTACATTTGTGTTCTGAAAGCAACTCTCGCTTGATATGTGCAGATTTGTTCTCGGCAATATAGAAATGTCCTATTGGGACATTTAACTCCAGGGTCACATCATCTACACTGACCTTTGCCAATAGTTTTTCATCAACTCAGTTTAGAGCGGATGTCTTTAGTCTGTCGGTCAGTTTAATTGTCGTGCTTTGTCTGAGCGGCGAAGCAGTTTCGCGTTTCCTGCGAAGAAAACATTATGAAATCTGTGACTTTGTTCTTGGAACTTTTGTGGCTTATTTGTCTTGTGCACTTGTTTTAGTTGATGGTGTTCTTTTTCTTTCCACTTACACTTTTTTCTTATTATTAAACATGAGCCTGTAGCTGGAATGATGTTATTCCATGTCCCTCTCGAAAGTTTATTTAGTACTGTCACCTTCGTGTAATCAAATAGCCTCAGGTATTACTGTTCGATTCTCCCGCCGGCCAATGAAGAATTAGAGGAATTTATTTCTGGTGATAGAAATTCATTTCTCGGTGTAATGTGGTTCGGATTCCACAATAAGATGTAGGTCCCGCTGCTAGGTAACCAATTGGTTCTTAGCCACGTAAAATAAGTCTAATCCTTCGGGCCAGCCCTAGGAGAGCTGTTAATCAGCTCAGTGGTCTGGTTAAACTAAGGTATACTTTCTTAACTCAGGTATTACTGGTAAAACATTCATTGCATTGAACTGCAGGGCATGTTTGGCAATCATACTGCAGCACTGGGTATAAGAAATTCATTCTTAACCTTTACCTCCCACGAATGATCTTCCTTCTCCATCTCATTTTAAAATATTATTATGTATTCTCCCTTATTTCATTCGTCTGCGTTGATATGTTACTTCCTCTTCCTCTTCCGTCTGGCAACACGCATATCTTGTCTTTTCCGTCAGTTCAGTAGCAGTGTTTCTTTTTCCTCCTATCAAAATTTCACCTGGGGCCATGTAACACCAAAGTTTAAACAAGTTTTGACATTCATGCTCAGTCTTTGTTGGTGTCCAAAATGTATCATAATTTTAACAAGGTGTTCAGAATATAGGTCGTAATTTGTTGAAAAGACTTGTGTATTGCACGCTCTAACTTGTGCACACTGCCTCCAAGCATATTTTGATGTTTACAGGAAAGGAATGATATACATGATGAAATGGACAAGAGATTTTTATATATAAGCAACCTACTTTGTGCCTACGTGAGAGATCGAGAAAAAGAGAGCTTGCGCTTTCCATGTTCACTGAAACCTCTTCTTATGCAGGCAAAATAAAGTATCAAAATTTGGTTTTTGTTTATTTAATTAGGAAAGCATTGCTTTCACATGAAGTTTTGAGCCTCAGACTTTCCAGTTTTACTATAGGTTATTTCTTCAGTACTTTTTTTCTATGAACCAAAAAGTCAGCATGAGAGTAACACCGTTGAGATTACGAACTGGGTATTTATTCCACGAAGTATCTTATGGTTGGGGTCACTGTTGTAAGAATTTGATTTTACTGGGGTCACTGGTATAAGAACTTGATTTTACTGGGGTCACTATTATAAGAATTTGACTTTACTGGGGTCACCGTTATAAGAATTAGATTTGACTGGGGTCACTATCATAAGGATTTGATTTTACTGGGGCCACTATTAAAAGAATTTGGTTTTACTCGGGGCACTATTATAAGAATTTGGTTTTAGTGGGGTCACTGGTATAAGATTTTGATTTTACTGGAGTCACCATTATAAGAATTCGATTTTACTGAATTTGATTTTAATGGGGCCACTATTATAAGAATTTGATTTTGCTCGGGTCACTATTATAAGAATTTGGTTTTACTGGGGTCACTAGTATAAGAATTTTATTTGACTGTACAATTCTTGGATAGTATGGTCCGTGGATGTATACCAAATTGCCTCTGTTGTGAGATACTCTTGGCTATGGGGCTCCGTTGATTTTTATTGTAAAATGTTTGTCGTTCAACAGTGAACGTGTTTGTTGCCTGAATATGTATAGTTCGTTTTGAATAAAAATATGTCATTCAGTAGTGGCTTCTCAGTCAGAAAATTGTTTTGTCTTTGTAGCTGTAAACCCTTGGTCTTTTAAATTAAAAAAATTCGAAGGAACCTCGTTCTCAGATGGAATTATGTCACTCGATTTGTCGCTCAACATGTGTGCTGTGTCGCGACACAGTAGCAATTTTCGTTATACGAGAATGACTGCGCCCTCGCTCTAAGTACGATACTTTTGTTTAAGTATGACACTTTCTGTTGTGAAATGATGGTGAAAGCGAAAAGAAGTACAGTAAATATCGTCAGAAATTGTAGACGTCGAGGATAATGACTACAAACGGTATTGAATATCTATATTCTATTAGGAGTGTCTTAGATTCTCAGAAATCGCCAGCGTCTGTTTATATTAACTTATTGACAGGCTTAGGGTGACTTATTTGGAGACTTTGCCTCAAGGAATATTTCATGTAGCTATTGATTCTTGCTTGGACGTTATTTTCTCGAATGCATGTAGTTTCAGATGCACAAAAGCGCGCTCACCACACACATGCATACATACCTACACACACACACACACACACACACACACACACACACACACACACACACACACACACACACACACACACGTATATACTATATATATTATATTATATTTGGATGTATGTATGAATGTATAAGTATTGGTACGTGCATACATCGGAAAATATATTATTTGTACAAAATCTCATGAACGTACACCTTATATAAAATTCAAGAAGATAGGAAATTTATTATTTGTAGATATGCACATACGTTTGCACGCACATTTGGTATGTTGATCATCCACCCTCCAATCATCAAACATACCAGATTGCAGCCCTCTAGCCTCAGTAGTATCTACTTTATTTAAGGTTCAGGTTAACCATGGATCGTGCGTCTGGTACTTTGGCGAATTTTGTACGTGTTTGGTCATGAGATGTTTCCGTCTTTCTTGTCTTCTTCCAGATATTTACTGGAGCCTGAGACGTTGCTTCTTGTTTTAATAGACTGGAGTGAAAAATAAATTAACGGTAAAATATACTTCCTAGCTTTCTTCTGTTAATCACGTAGCGTATATTACTTTATTCTATTTGTATTATTGATGTAATCAGTACTGATTTGTGGAAAATACTGTAACTTGAATTTTGATTTCCATAAAAGTAATGAATCTGGTATCGGAATTTTACTTTCCAAAAGTTTGTCGGACTCATGTTTCCTACTTCCAGACTCCCTCAAAGAATTTCTCTTGCAACGCAGTTCTCTCTCTCTCTCTCTCTCTCTCTCTCTCTCTCTCTCTCTCTCTCTCTCTCTCTCTCTCTCTGTATGCGTGCGTTTTATGACTCCTGCTTTAAAAACGCGAGTTTACTTTTCAAAAATTGTAAAATAATGGTTCCTGTCAGCTGTCACATTGTATTGTGATTTTAAACCTCTCGGTAAGATCAGTTTACTCTTATTTTGTCAAGTCTGTGGCGTAAGTTGGGAACCCTGTAAGGTATTTGCTTAGTTTTGCTTCCCAACACTTATCTGTTAGTAAAAAATGATAGTCAGTCTTAAAAAGAACATCCAAGATTATGTGTAGAATCGTTGAAAAAGTTAGGCGGACCGATTGATTGCCCTTTGAAAGAGAAGAACACCGAATCCCTGTCATTACAATGGTCTCTTATGTGAGTGAGAGAGCGCAGTCTCACATCTTGCATTTCCCGTAGGGGTGTAGTGCCGTCAGTACACCTCATGCGGTGCACTGTAGGCATTACTTAAGGTTCTTTGCAGCGAGCCTTCTGTGCCTAGCTGCAACTCCTTTCGTTCCCTTTGCTGTACCTCCGTTCATATTCTCTTTCTTCCATCTTATTTTCCACCCTCTCCTAACAATTGATTTATAGTGCAACTGCTTTGAGGTTTTCCTCTTGTTACGGCTTTCAAACCTTTTACTGTCAATTTTCGTTTCAGCGCTGAATGACCTATAGGTCCCAGTGCTTGGCCTTTGGCCTAAATTTTATATTCAGTTTAATTCAGTTCAAATCTTGTATTGATTCAGAATCGAGAGAAACTGAGATGGCCGTGGTCAGCATTTTAATGAGCACATGGACGTCATAGAACTGATGTTATCAACATATAATTTTGGGCTTTTACGGTCTGCTCCATTAAGGGTAATTTTGTTGATGTTGGCGTTCTAAAAGGATGTACTTGATTGTTATAACTGTCACAGTCCATTTTGTAAGTTTTATTTATGTCTTGTTTTAGTTCACTGTAAGCGAATATTTGAAGGTATTTATTGGTCGAGGGTATAGATAAGAAATTGTATCTTTTGAACGTAATAGAATCGTTAGGCGGTGTTGCATCGGAGAAATAATTTATGTTTGGTATGTATTAATAATGTCTCATTAATTGTTTTAATTCCATTCTTTATTTCGTTTGTTAATAAATTCTTTTTTTTTATTTTGGGTTTTATAATTTTGTATTAAACATTTCAGATATAGCTAATTTACTTTTTTTTTTTTATCCGACTAGTAGAGTTTTTTGTAATCAAGGAGGCGATGTCATTTGGCAAATATAAATCCTCGGTATTTCCTTAAGGGAACCATGGTCTTTGCAATACTTTAATTTGGAGGAATCAGCAATGGAGCAAACTTTTGATGATGTTCAGTTCTGAAGTGGAAGCTTCACTTGCAGCTGTACAGGTAACTCGACTCAAAATATTAGGCGCCGAGGGTTTATTTGCTTGGCAGCGCTGTCGCAGAACTTTGCAAACACGAAGGTATCATACAGCTTATTAGCTGGAAGTTGGTTATTAGGGTTTCTTGGGATTAATGGCCGTGACTTGCTGCAGCAAAGCTTTCAAAAGGATTCCATAATATAGCCAAGAATTCTAACATGAACTACCGTCTTCAACAACTCGATGAGTCCCAGCTTGTGGGCAGTGGTGGATAGAACTCAATTAACATGACATTTGAGGATATATTCAAGAAACTCAAAGTATTTATTTGCATGGGTTGAAGTTGTTTTTCCATAATAAATACTAGAGCTAGTCTGTTCTTAGTATGAATTAACAGAAAATACAAGTGCAACACAGCCACTGATCTAAAATTCTTCTGCACATGGGCTCGTGTAGGATCCGTGTATATCACTGAGCTGACAATGCATAAACTTCTGGAAGTCTTTAAGGATCTTAGTCGTTTGCTACACATTTCATAAGTTATTAGCCATTCAACTCAAAAGAACTCTGCTGAAGATGCTTTTTTCACAGTTGTTAAATGTTTTTTGAGTTGGGATTTCCTGCCTAGAAAGGCTAAAAGAGTGAACTTCGCTTGTTGTAAGAGTGTCAGATCCGGGTTTGGAAAATTTTTTCGATGCCTGAGGTACGTGACCCATAAGGTCGCTTATCCTAGTGCTACTGTCAACATCTTTTGCATGCATGGGCTCCTAGACATTTGCAGTGCAAGAAGTGTTCTTGTACTTGTCAGTTGTCTAAAATATCCCTTCAGAGCTAGTTTTATTGTAGGTTATTTAGACAGAATAGTAATTCAGTCACGAACTTTGTTCCTCAATTGTCACCATACATCTCCAAAATTTTATGACGAGGTCGGGAAGCTTGATTCCTGTATGATCTTGGTGACCTTGAGTCATATTTGTAACAAACGCTGAAAAGTTACTTTTTAACCTGGTTGTAGTCCACTGTGCTAAATCTTTCGTTCATCTTCTAGACACAACTTTCAGAGTAAAAGAATTTATAAAGCTGTGTGAGAGTATGTGCTTGAATATAAGAATATCTTAGAGTATCCTGCCACGCTAAGCGCAGCATTTTAAGAATTCGTCTGGAGATAAGTATTCTTAGTTGTAAACACTGGTTCTGATTCATAATTAAAGTTAAAAACTTTAGGAAAGAAGAGAACTTGGTTGCAGCCACTTTCTCGTAGAAAAATGTTATTTCTATAATTGCATGACTTTGCTGTTGATAAAACGGCAAATCATCTTCCCATAAAGGGGTAGTGCCTTCAACGTACCTCACGCGGTGCGCTGTAGGCATTACTTCAGGTTCTTACAGCGTTCCTCCGGCCCCTAGCTGCAACCCCTTTCATTCCTCTTCTATCTTACTTTCCACCCTCTCCCAACAGTTGTTTCATAGTGCAGCTACGAGGTTTTCCTCCTGTTACACCTTGAAAAGCATTTTACTCTTTACCTTTCAGCGGTAAATTGACGTCACAGGTCCCAGCGTTTGGTGTTTGGCCTAAATTTGATATTCCATCTATTGATCAATTTTACGTTATTGTTTCTTTGGGTTAGGGATGATAGGTTTGTAGTGAACGATGTTGGTTTGAAGAACTCGGGTTTGTTTCATCAAACTGCATAGTTTGCAAAGTGAAAAAGTCACAAGCTTTTCCGTCTTGATCAAACCATGTTTTCGTACCCTTAGCAACCAGCTATCATTATAGAAATGACTACACATTTCTGCCACCGTTTTACCACTGTTTCCGGTAGTTGATTCATTGTCATTAACCCGTTTATCTGCCGTAACCATTTGCGAGACACAGTCGAAGCTCTTGTGCAGAACAGAAGAGGAGTATCATACATGGTCAGGGCAAAGAAACCTCCAGAATTATACCAGATCTTCAGCTGCAGTTTCTGATGGTTAGCTCGGTATGCTAGGAATTGAATTATTTAGAGTTTATTGAATTAATTTTTTGGCAGCGAAAAGTGTAATATGTTAGATTCCGATATAGCAACCCCAAGTTTATGCCATAAGATGCTGGGTAGTGCCACAAAAAATTGCTGAACAATAATGTCTTGTTGAGTAGATATACTCGCATGCCTCGTTTCCACCTTAAAGGAAGTTGTAATTAGACATCTTCACTTTTTAAAGTTTATATTAGGGACTTTCTGTGTTTTCATCTTTTTATTTATTTTTTCTCACGGACGAGTGTCTCTTTATCTTCAGTATTTATACGGAGGAGTGTTATAACAAAACTAGGGGATATGCTGTCAATTTTAATGAATTTATTGCTGCAATGAATCGTACCCAGTTGTTTTGACAAAATGGTTATTTTGTAACGTGGCAAAGGACGTTCTCATTCATTTTTAAGCCTTTATGTAATACCGTATTTGCTATAGCCTGTCTGTTATGTGCCTGTTATTCATCCCTGTGATGGCAGTAACTCTCTCTCTCTCTCTCTCTCTCTCTCTCTCTCTCTCTCTCTCTCTTTGTACTAGCCAAATTGGTGTTATTTCATAGAGTCGATGCATGACTAGCTGTCAGACCATTAGCCTTGTTGTGTCTTTTGAAACCCTTTGAAGTGGAAAAACAGTTGTGACGGAAATAATAGAATCTCATTGTGACTGTTATAAACGACAACAGCTGTTGATACAAAAAGGAAACGACCGAGTATAATTGTCAGCTCAGCCGATGAGCTTGATACAAATAAATGAATATGCTGGCGGAGTCCTCCATCAATTATACGATTCTGAACAAAAGATGATTGTGGTGACTGTGATTGTGTGTGTGTGTGTGTTTGTTTGTTTTTATATGTATGCATTGGAGTAAATATTGGAGCCTCGATGGCTCAGTCGGTTACAGCAGCAGCTTCGGACTTCGTAAGAGGTCTGTGGCGCGGGTTCAAATCCGCAGCCGACTGATCAGAGAGGCAGACACTTTGCTATCCGTGTAGACATCCCGGGATTATATATGTAATCAACGGATAGGTTTGCTTAAAAAGCAAATGGGTGTTACAGACTAAATACACACACAAAACAAAGCCATTACAACACCTTCTAAATACTGTACATAACAAATATCTCACACGTCTCGAACTCTCGCTCTACCCGCGCAACAACTTCTCGCTGTTGGGAAGAAAGGGCGTTGGGTCGGGTATGATACATGAAACATACGCTACCGGGGTCTAAGCGATGTCAGGCAGGGCAGCCGATCGAGACTACAGGTCTACCCCAAAGCCAAATCAAAAGTCCTTCAAAAGAAGGCATCGTGCTTACCCCATACAAAAATGGGAAAAAAAGCACGTTAAAAGAAGAAGAAGAAGAAGACATTGGAGTAAATATTCCCTTTCTCGTTCACGCAACGTACTAACCTTTTCCTTTGCAGTGCTGTCAGTGCACCTCGTGCGGTGCACTGTAGGCATTACTCAAGGTTCTTTGCAGCGTGCCTTTGGCCCCTAGCTGCAACCCCCTTCGTTTCTTTTGCTGTCCCTCCTTTGATATTCTCCTTCTTCCATCACAGTTTCCACTCTCTCCTAACAATTGATTCACAGTGCAGCTGCGAGGTTTTCTTCCTGTTACGCCTTTCAAACCTTTTGCTGTCAATTTCCGTTTCAGCGCTGAATGACCTCATAGGTCCCAGTGCTTGGCCTTTGGCCTAAATTCTATAATTATTCAATTCAGTTCATTTAGCGGGTAGCTCCAGAAGAGTACAGCCTTCCGGCTTCTCATCGTGGTTTCAGCAGTGAGGTTTCTAGCCTCGAAACTCTTTATGTTGACCCGAGCAAACATTGGTACCCAATTACAGCTGGGTAGACTGGAGAGCGGTGGGTCGGGAGCGATCCACCTAGCAAACGTGAGCTGAATACTCTCACAGTCAGCCACGGTGCCCGCTGTAACTAACTGGAACTTCCGAAGGTGGGATGGTCGGGTTGTCACATTCCTGTGTATATAGTGAACCAGTACACACTTAACACTTGGTTGATTTCTATTCCAGAGTAGTGAACATGAATTCCAAGAGTGTCGAAATCAGCGCTGTACCTATCATAATGGCTGAGTCGTTGAATACACTGTCACCCATTTACCAACCAGAAATGTGTAGGTTCGAATCTTGGTCTGGGTAGTTTCACTTATATATCTCATAAGTTTTATAACCCTTTGAGTTAGAAAACCTTCGAGCGGAAAACTGTTGATATACTTTATATAATTATAAACACACACACACACTCACACACACACACACACACACACACACACATATATATATATATATATATATATATATATATATATATATATATAGGCCTATAAAAACACTATATACAGCAACGTGTATGTAGTGATTATATGGGTTATTTTGTCTTCATATATATATATATTATATGCATATACACATACATATACGTATATATACATACATACATTTTATATATTTATATATATGTATGTGTGTATGTATATATATAAATGTGTGTATATATGCATATAAGGTATGTGTGCGTTTGCGTGTGTGTTTGTGTTTGAGTGAGTGTGAATTGAGAGAGGTGAGAGCGTGCATTTGCTCTCGTCGTTTGGAATGCAGTCGCATCTTGAGTCACAAAGTGTCAGTGATCTGCATCAGCCCAGTCTCCTTAAAAGCGATGAGTGTCCTCGTTTTGGGTTTTGGTGAAAATATGCTTCTTGCAGGGTATTGTTATGTGAAGAGGAGTTAATAACCGCACTTCTGTCAACTGGCTCTCGTTCGTGGTAATACCTTTGCATTCTTTTTGATGCACTTTTTGTGTAGTGTTGAATGTTGTTTTCGAAAAAAAAAAAAATCTTTCTGACTGAAATATATTGTCCTGCGTCTCATTACCTTAACCTGAAAGTATAGTAGCAGCAGTAGTGTGAGAATATTTCTTAGAGAAGGCAAGACCAGATAAAGTGAATCAATACCTTCCTGCAGGAAGTCATTGCTAGATTAAAGTACGTTTGTTGTTTTTGCGAAGTCAAATGAGACTCGGCTTGTACCTCTTACCTAAATTCTATTTTGGGTAAATATTCGCTGAATATATTACTTTGTTAAGACTGGTTTTCAGAAATTGGACTCGACACAAAAAAGAAGAACTTGCTGAAGCGTCTTTCTTCTCGAATTTACGTTAAAGGGGTTTAACGAATATTTAAAACATTATCTTAATGCTAACAGCTAAGTAATACGTATTATAATGATGCCTGCCAGTGGTTCCTCTTGAGATGTTTATAATTTATTAAATGAGACGAGCTCGGAATTTGATAAAGACGGATATTTCGCATTTTGCGTGTACGCGCCGCTTGATCATTTCTTTGGCAAAGATTGGGGATAAAGTAAAGCTTTCGTATATTCCTTCAGTGTTCTTTTTCCTAGTAAGTTCCAGTTCCACCGTCCAGTTTTCTCCGTTGTTTTTAAATTGAACTCGACCAGATGACACGAGAAAGCCTGATTAAATACCTTTGCAAACTAAATTTGGACGTTCGTCCACTGCATACAAGTTTGATTTATGTAAAATTAGAAGGGAATTTCTTCAGCATTCACTTCAACGGAGAGGGCAGAGCAAATTTTACTGATAGCTCTAAGAAGGGAGAACAAATTTTACTGATAGCTCTAAGAAGGGGGAACAAATTTTACTGATAGCTCTAAGAAGGGAGAACAAATTTTACTGATAGCTCTAAGAAGGGAGAACAGATTTTACTGATAGCTCTAAGAAGGGAGAACAAATTTTACTGGTAGCTCTAAGAAGGGGGAACAAATTTTACTGATAGCTCTAAGAAGGGAGAACAAATTTTACTGATAGCTCTAAGAAGGGAGAACAAATTTTACTGATAGCTCTAAGAAGGGAGAACAAATTTTACTGATAGCTCTAAGAAGGAAGAGCATATCTACTGATAGCTCTAAGAAGGGAGAGCATATCTACTGATAGCTGTAAGAAGGGAGAGCGTATTTACTGATAGCTCTAAGAAGGGAGAGCATATCTACTGATAGCTCTAAGAAGGGAGAGCGTATTTACTGATAACTCTAAGAAGGGAGAGCGTATTTACTGATAGCTCTAAGAAGGGAGAGCATATCTACTGATAGCTCTAAGAAGGGAGAGCATATCTACTGATAGCTCTAAGAAGGGAGAGCATATCTACTGATAGCTCTAAGAAGGGAGAGCGTATTTACTGTTAGCTCTAAGAAGGGAGAGCGTATCTACTGATAGCTGAAGAAGGAGAGCGTATCTACTGATAGCTCCAAGAAGGAGAGCGTATTTACTGATAGCTCTAAGAAGGAGAGCGTATGTTACTGATAGCTCTAAGAAGGAGAGCATATCTGCTGATAGCTCTAAGAAGGAGAGCGTATTTACTGATAGCTCTAAGAAGGGAGAGCATATCTACTGATAGCTCTAAGAAGGGAGAGCATATTTACTGATAGCTCTAAGAAGGGAGAGCATATTTACTGATAGCTCCAAGAAGGGAGAGCATATTTACTGATAGCTCTAAGAAGGGAGAGCATATTTACTGATAGCTCTAAGAAAGGAGAGCATATTTATTGACAGCTGTAAGAAGGGAGAGCATATTTACTGAGCTCCAAGAAGAGAGGGCATATTTACTGATAGCTCTAAGAAGGGAGAGCATATTTACTGATAGCTCTAAGAAGGGAGAGCATATTTACTGATAGCTCCAAGAAGGGAGAGCATATTAGCTGATAACTCCAAGAAGGGAGAGCATATTTACTGATAGCTCTAAGAAGGGAGAGCATACTTACCGATAGCTCTTAGAAGGGAGAGCATATTTACTGAGCTCCAAGAAGGGAAAGCACATATACTGACGACTAGTAGGAAGTTACCCCTTTCCTGCTCGGTACTCACGGCTGAATTATATGCTGTGGTTGAAGCTGTAAAATGTTTTCAGCGAAGGAAAGATTGATGGAAGGTTTATCCTACATTCTGACTCGAGTCGTCTTTTATCCTTATTAAAACAGTTGATTCCCTTCCACCACCTAGCACAAGAAGTGCAGGAATGACGGGTCCTCCTGTCTTCCGCAAGCGTATCTCCCACACTCTGATTTAAAGCAAATTATTCATATTTATATATAAGTAGGATGTTGAAGGCCATTCGACCTTCAGTTAAGAGATGGCAGTCGTCAGATCATCCAGATCCCCCGTAGGGGGCAGTGCCGTCAGTGCACCTCATGCGGTTCACTGTAGGCATTGCTAAAGGTTCTTTGCAGCGTACCATCGGCCCCTAGCTGCAAACCCATTCGTTCCTTTTACTGTATCTCCATTCATATTCTCTTTCTTCCATCTTACTTTCCACCCTCTCATTGATTCATAGTGCAACTGCGAGGTTTTCCTGCTGTTACGCCTTTCAAACCTTTTACTGTCAATTTCCCTTTGAGCGCTGAGTGACCTCATAGGTCCCATTGCGTGGTCTTTGGCCTAAATTCTATATTCAATTCAATTCAGTCATCCAGATCGGAGGACTAGTATCATTTTAAGAAGGCTGCGTATAGGACATACGCATGCTACGCATAGATGCAAAGGGGGGAAGGGAGACAGGCCCCAGTCCGCAGTTCCTGTCGAGAAGTTTTAATACTAAACATTTTTTAAATAAAGCATTTTGTAACTGATTGCCCAGTTTTTACCCAAGAAAGGAGAGCTACCCCTCTGTATGGCAGGTCCACGAGTGAGGCACTTTATAATAATTGCGATGTCAATAAACTAATGCTGTTTTTAAAGAAAATTGACTTTTACTTCAGCATTCAACTTTTTTTTTTATCAGATTTTACAGATTTGTTTATTTAATTCTTATTAAAGGCTATTTATATATTTTTTATCCTTATAGTTTTGCATGAATTTTGGCTAAATTCATACTATTAGATCTTAATCGCTGAAAGGCCTTAGTTGCCCCAGTGCTTTGCGTGGGTGCGTCTGAAATTTATAAATCAATCGGCCAATCCTACCATCTTACTTTATACCCAGGAGGAAACAGCTGTTTTCATTCTTTCACCATCTGTTTCTATATTCATTTCTCCAGCTTCCTGGTTTCCATTCACTCATATAGTCATACTCTTGATCACACGTACTTTCTCCTATCTCTTGCAAGGACTTTCAAACTTTCTCACTAGTTGTTGCCCGTTGCAACATCAGCTTCTGGCTCTGTGTGTAATGAATTTTCAAGAGCAAATGTATATATATATATATATATATATATATATATATATATATATATATATATATATATATATATATATATACATATATATATATATATATATATATATATATATATATATATATATATATTATTTATATTTATGTAGCCAACCATCTCAAAACTCAGATTCATCTTTTCGGTTAGTCTAACCTTTCAACAATTAACTCCTCTTCTCCGCGATTGTCACTTTGCAGCCCCCTCTTACTCAAGATATACACCACAAACAGTGCATCTCGAAATTTTCAACAGGTTTTCCTTCATCTCGAAATTTTCAACAGGTTTTCCTTCATCTCGAAATTTTCAACAGGTTTTCCTTCATCTCGAAATTTTCAACAGGTTTTCCTTCATCTCGAAATTTTCAACAGGTTTTCCTTCATCTCAAAATTTTCAACAGGTTTTCCTTCATCTCAAAATTTTCAACAGGTTTTCCTTCATCTCGAAATTTTCAACAGGTTTTCCTTCATCTCGAAATTTTCAACAGGTTTTCCTTCATCTCGAAATTTTCAACAGGTTTTCCTTCATCTCAAAATTTTTCAACAGGTTTTCCTTCATCTCAAAATTTTCAACAGGTTTTCCTTCATCTCGAAATTTTCAACAGGTTTTCCTTCATTCTCATTCAGCATCCACACCATCTTTGCAACGATTCTCGGGTTGGAGAACTGTTAATTTAGAGAAGCTATATATGTTTGTCAGGGAAGCGGGACTCCTCAGAAAAAATTCACATTTATGTTCATTATCTTGGTTTCCATTTAACCTCATTCCCTTTTCACTCCTGTCCATTCCTGTGCAATATACACTTACTAATGCAACTTTGCTAATTGTCCTCTTTCAAGTAGGGTTTGAATATGAATGAGAAATATGAATTTTTGTAAAAGAAACTTTGGCCAAAGGAAAGAAATAAGAGTCTAACAGGAATTATGATAAATGAGTTGCCGGTTTTAAAAGTATTCTTTTGATTATAGGTTTCCCTCGATCCAAAATAATAATTTGTGGAGACCTGTAAAATGTCTATGTGAGGTCCGGGGAAGTGGTGGCCTTGATCAGAATTGAGAGAGATTGATGTTTTGCTTTTACTAGACAAAAGAGCCATATAAATGTAGATTTAAAAAGCACATGCATTATGTTTGCCAAAGGCGGTTGTTATAAGGAAGCACCTCTGAATTGAACATATATTCATTCATTCCTTATTAAACATTCCAGCTTAGTAATTATTGGAATATTCATTCCTTATTAAACATTCCAGCTTAGTAATTATTGGAATGGTTCTTTAGAAATATAAGATATAGATCAAAGGTTTATAAAAATTTAATTAATAATATTAACTGGTTTAATGAATGGAAATACAAAACCATCTCTTAGAGCATCATCCTGTTCAAAAACCTTCGCAAGGCGATATTTACCACCGATATCTTTCCTCATAATTAAGGTCACAAAACCCCTAAAAAACTGGGCCATTAAACAAACAAATGCCTCACAGTCAAAAGAGCCCGTAGCGGGGTAGTGCCGTTAGTGCACCTCATGCGGTGCACTGTAGGCATTACTTAAGGTTCTTTGCAGCGTGCCTTCGGCCCCTAGCTGTAACCCCTTTCGTTATTTTTACTGTATCCTCCTTTCGTATTCTCTCTCTTCCATCTTACTTTCCACCCTCTTCTAACAATTAATTCATAGTGCAACTGCTTTGAGGGTTTCCTCCTGTTACACCTTTCAAACCTCTTAACTCTCAATTTTCCGTTTCAGCGCTGAATGACCTCATAGGTCCCAGTGCTTGGCCTTTGGCCTAAATTCTATATTCAATTCAGTTCACAGTCAAAAGATTTGGCAGATGTTGGGAAATGATGTCTTCATGGATACGATGTTGTCAAAGAAATGTTGCGTATTTTATTTATTCACAGACTGCTTTGTAGTTCTCAAAAGGGTTGAACGGGTAAACATCAATTTAAAACCATTTTTTTTTTTTTTTCATTAAAATGTGGTAGGTAGTCAGGAAGATTATGCATAGTGGATCCTTGCACACTTAGGCGTCATCAGCCATTTTTTAGTTTTTTAGTCTTCTGTAACAGAAAACTGTTGTGCCGACTTTGTCTGTCCGTCACCGGTTTATTCTGTCTGCCCTCAGATCTTAAAACAACTGAGGCTAGAGGGCTGCACAAGGTTATGTTGATCATCCTCCCTCCAATCATGAAACATACCAAATTGCAGCCCTCTAGCCTCAGTAGTTTTTATTTTATTTTAGGTCAAAGTTGGCCATAATTGTGCTTCTGGCAACGATATAGGCCAGGCCACCGCCGGGCCGTGGTTACAGTTTCATGGGCCGCAGCTCATACAGCTTTATACCGAAACCACAGAAAGATAGATCTATTTTCGGTGGCCTTGATTATACGCTGTAGCGGCTGTACAGAAAATCGATTTCGCCGAAGAAACTTCGACGTATTTTTTACCTGTTTTTTCTTGCAGTGGCTGTTTCCTTCTGTGAAAAGTGATTAAAATGAACTTTACCGTTGTTAAAAGAGAGTCTCCTGTGGAAATGACCGCGAAGTTGCAGCGATGTTCGAAGAACGCATAGCCTACAAGACATAGAGATGATCACACTTTTCAAATTTGGTTGCTGGCCAGGAATTGCTCATATTGTACTGGTTCCATAGTTTTATATATATATATATATATATATATATATATATATATATATATATATATATATATATATATATATATATATATATATATATATATATATATATATATATATATATAGTGTTGTGTAACATCCTCTTACATTTCATAGAATCGGTAGCATAAACAACAAGTAAAAAACGCGCCGCAGTTTTTTCGGCGTAGTCGAGTTTTCTGTACAGCGTATAATGCTTTATGAAACTCTCAGCCACGGCCCGGTGGTGGCCTGTGTTGTTGTCACCTACAGCGGTGCCAGACGCACCATCATGGCTAACTTGAACCTTAAATGAAATAAAAACTACTGAGGCTAGAGGGCTGCAATTTGGTATGTATGATGATTGGAGGGTGGGCAATCAACTTACCAATTTGCAGCCTTCTAGCCTCAGTAGTTTTTAAGATCTGAGGGCGAACAGAAAAAGTGCGGACGGACAGACATAGCCGTCTCAATAGTTTTCTGTTACTGAAAACTAAAAAGTAGCTATTGGTTTGCAATTTCACAGTCGATAACTAGACTCACTGAATCATGCATCCTGAAATTGTCTTTTATGAGAATATGAAATTGTCATTGGTAATTCTAGCATTTTTCAGCTGTGAGGTAAAACTGTTTTTCGTAAATCTGTTTTATCGTTAATATTTCAGTATTGTATGCGGTGTAATCATCTGGATTCAATTGACATATATTCCTAGCTCTAAAGACATGCATAGTTTTGATGATATCTAGATAGGATTCATGCTTCTGCATGATATGCATACCTGTACCTTCAGGATTAAGGCAATTTTAATCATTGATTTTTTTTTATTTTTTATTTTTATGATTACGGCTCATTTTCCTCATGTGTTCTATTAGAAAAGTCATCGTCATCGATTAAGGCAAATTTAATCATTTGTTTTTTCATTCTTCATAATTACGGCTCATTTTACTCATATATTCTATTATAAAAGTCATCGTCATCGATTAAGGCAATTTTAATCATTTGTATTTTTTTTATTCTTTATAATTACGGCTCATTTTCCTCATATATTCTATTATAAAAGTCATCGTCATCGATTAAGGCAGTTTTAATAATTTTTTATTTTTTTTTATTTTTATGACTACGGCTCATTTTCCTCATATATTCTATTATAAGTCATCGTCATCGATTAAGGCAATTTTAATAATTTGTTTTTTTTATTTTTATGACTACGGCTTATTTTCCTCATATATTCTATTATAAAAGTCATCGTCATCGATTAAGGCAATTTTAATCATTTTTTTTTATTCTTTATAATTACGGCTCATTTTCCTCATAATTTTCCATCAGAAAAGTCCATCGTCATCAGGATGTCTCGGAGAAACCGCTTCAACAAGGGAAGGATTTCTGTCCTAGACAGCAAAATCTTCTGGAACGAAACCACGAATCACGTCGGTTGATAGAAAGTGAGTGTCGTGGAGTGGTTTTCTCACCGTGGAAGCCGTTGAACCAGTGACCTTGTAACTACTGCTTTTGCTCTCCGCATCTGCTGCTGCAAGAATGGTAATGCGGCCTTCAACCCCTCTCCTCTCTTGGTCTTGGCTTCGGAGGAGAAAAAAGTGGTAGCAGCAATGTGGAAAATGTGGACGAATTATATATTAAAAGCAATATGCCATCGAGAGAGAGAGAGAGAGAGAGAGAGAGAGAGAGAGAGAGAGAGAGAGAGAGAGAGAGAGAGAGAGGTTGTAAATTCCTTATACGGGAAGCTTTGCTGGCAAGAAACTTCAAATATCTCCAGTGGATTGAATTGGCTTATTTTTTTTCTCCACTCTTTATCTCCTTTTAAGAAAAATATTTGTTTGCTGGGAGATATAAAGTATATTTTTAGGTGGTTTTCTTGCTTATTATGTAAAAATTAGCAACTAGAGGTAGTGGATGCCTGTCTTTGCTGGAAACTATGCTGAAATTATTTTTCCCTTTTAGTCATTTACTTCATTTCTCTCTTGGAATCATTGCTCGAAGCGTTGTGTTCCTTTTGGCTTTTTATTCAGTTTTACATGAGTTTGGCCTCGCCTTATTTATGTGTTGCTTATTGAATCCTGCCAGTTTTTTTTTTTTTTTTTTTTTTTTTGAACAAATAAATGGACAAGAATGGAACTGATAATGACAAAACAGCCCAGGTTAAACTTCATTGCCCCTAGTTAGGAAGGAGAGGAACGAATATTACTCTTGTTTTAGGGGGTGATAGAATGACTTTTAATCGCCATATTTAACATTTCAGGAAGAAGTGGTTTCTGAAGGGGCTCGTCTTTCTTTACTCTGAATTTACTACAGTTATGAGTAGTAGAAATCTTATGCACTTAGCACACGGTTAGAGTTTTCCTTGTGTTTGAGCAAAGGCAAGTGGTTGTAGGCTATGCCAAAGCTAGAAATGAGGAAACATCCTCAGGTTCTGCCCAGACGAGATGCCATTTGAATTTGCTAATCCAAACGACCATTATTGTTGTGAGTGTGTTGTTATAGTTGGTAGTTATAAGGGTTGTACAAAAGTTTGGAAAGAGACTCGAAGCATCTTCGGAAACCAGTGAGCGCGTGTTTAATTAAACACATCATTGTATCAACTCTCATTTGTGAAAGTGATGCCTAGTAGTAGTTGGATGTAAATGAACAAGAAAATGTTGAGGTTGTGGAGATGGACTGTTTCCGTGGTATGTGTGGCCTAAAAAGAATTTGCAGGCTGAAAAGTGTGCAGAGATGCAGGAGTGATAAAGTGTGAAAGCATGACTCGGAGTATTTTGAGAATTAACGATGTTAAGTAGATGAAAAGTGTGGAATTCGGAATGATTGAGATGGATGGGTGGAAAGGAATATCAAGAAAGCAGTCGATAGATATTATCAAAGAAGTATCAGAAGGGAAGCCCCTTAATATCCAGGAAGCGTGAAATTGTATTTAAGATAAGTCACGTTTGTAAGGGAAGAAGCATTTAATGTTGTAACAAGTGTTTGGCCGGGAGTTTGCATGCGACTGGCTGATTTATTTCTTATTAATAATGAAACATATATATATATATATATATATATATATATATATATATATATACATATATATATATATATATACATATATATATATATATATATATATATATATATATTTACGTATATTTATATATACATGTTTATATATAAATATGTATATATGTATATAGACATTTATATAAACATATATGTAATATATATTTATATATATTACATAAATATATGTATATATTTATGTCTATAGTATATATATATATATATATATATATATATACACATAAATATATTTGTATATAATTATATGTATATATATATATATATATATATATATATATATATACATATACATATATATATTTATATATATATGTGTGTGCGTGTGCGTGTTTGTATGTGTGTATGTATGTGTAATGTTTATATACTTAAGTATTAATGGGAACTCGTGATTTTAAAGCTTATCGTTTTATGTGTTGTTTCTTTCCAGGTAAGTGCAACGTTCTAAATCAAGGTCATACTTCAAACTGAGGGGCACAGTAAGGTCAAGGTCGTACTTAGAGGTCACAGGTCAGTAGGGATTTGTTTCTCAAACTCGTCTTGTCCCGTACGTTTCGCCCGTCACGTTGTTACGAGAATTCTTGAATATCGTGTGTGTAACTCATCTGGAAAGGGAAGCTTTATTGTGTATAGCCAAGGCCGAATTTTTATTTTATTATATTGCAAAGGTCGTAGGATTGTGTTTAGTGAATCAAAGAATTTGGATAAAGGATGAGTATTGGTGGTAATATTCTGTCTGTTTGTAACATGAATATTTATGGTTTTGCTGCAACATGTAAAAGTTCCCACAGGTATTTCATCGCTTGAGCAGAAGAAGATTCTTGTGTTGAACCACCGTACAAATATTGAAACAGAGAAAAACCAGTTTTACTTGCTGCAGCTGCAGATTAAGAGAGGGAGACAGGTATTTCAGTGTTATTCTGTCCTTTTTTTTTACTCTCCCTCACGAAAGAATTTTACCGTGAAACTAACAGAGGGAGAAAGAGAATTTGGCTAACTGGCGGGCGTTCCTTCCTCCTTCCAGCTACACCACAGACGGAACCGGTAAACTTGTTCTTGCGAAATTTGGCGCGATGCCGTGGGAAACGAAGCGCTTCGCTTCTGTTGTTAAAGAGACCTATTCCGAACCACGTGATAACTTTTGGTGAGCCATTTTCCTGGAGTGAACTTGGCATCGGCGCAATTCACTGATGGGGTTTTTCAAGTGTTCGTTTCCGTGAGGAAACAAGTAAAAAAATTGCGCCGAAGTTTCTTCGGCGCAATCGAGTTTTCTGTACATCTTATAAGCAAGACCACCGAAAATAGATCCGTCTTATGGTGGTCTCGGTACAATGCTGTATGTGAGCCGCGGTCCACGAAACTTTAACCACGGCCCGGTGGTGGCCTGTCCTATATCATTGCCAGAAGCACGATTATGGCTAACTTTAACCGTAAATAAAATATAAACTACTGAGGTTAGAGGGCTGCAATTTGGTATGTTTGAAGATTGGAGGGTGGATGATCAACATATCATTTTGAAGCCCCCTCTAGCCTCAGTAGTTTTTAAGATCTGAGGTCGGACAGAAAAAGTGCGGACGGACAGACAAAGCCGGCACAATAGTTTTCTTTTACAAAAAAGTAAAAATGGCTACTTTGCCTTAACGCTCTTTCCGCTTGGTTATGTGGCATTTGGATGGCCATGACAATTCAGTCACTCGTGTATTTTGTATTCCAAAATGTTGGTTTTGATCCGCTCCACACATCCTTTTGGTATCGTTCAGTTAAACTTGCTTTTATTCTGATGTTTCTTGCCGTTTTGTTTTGGTGTTTGTGTAGGAGACTTTAATATTCAAATCGTTTGGCGAATGGAAACTCGACAGAACGCCATTCTGCATTTTTTAACATTTGAACCGCGAGGTTTTATTGTGTTGTTGCGCCTACATTGCTTCCACAATTCATTCGTAATGCTCTCCATTTAGTTGTCTCATCTATAATAGGTTCTTCTTTCATATTGCGCTCATACTTACATTAGCGTGAGGATTTTAGTTAGGTTTCCACTGTTTTACTTTTTCATTCATTTAGCTGGTCCGCTGGTATAGTGGTTAGTGTCGTGTGGCATGTCACTCAGATGTCGCGGTTTCGCGTCTCCCCCAGGGCGATTAAAAATCGCTGGCTCTCTGTCATGATCAGTTACTGCTGCAGTGGGGTCTGCGGTGGGAGGCTGAAACCAACATTCTTTGGAAGCTTGAATTTCAAGTCAGTGGCCCCCTTTGGTGTGCTTGTTCCATGTGAATAGGTTTCATCTACTGAATAATAATACTAATACTAATAATAATAATAATTATAATAATAATAATATAGAACTGTGATTGACCGACTGGTTCGTTAGGTTTGGTCAACTGGCGTGACCCTTATACGATCATTGACACCAACAATACACTGCAAATTTAGCCCCCAAAGCGTTTATTCAGTGTACTTTTTAATTATTTTTTCTTGACTTGAATTGCATTGTTCCGGTGCATTATCTGCATTGTTGTAATTGTGATGTTTCATTCATTTTTTTTTGACATTTGTGGGGTTTCCAGACATTTAATTAATTAAAAACAGGCATTCCAGTTTCGCTCATTCTACTTTTTATTCACGTTTCATTCATGTTCTCTTATTTGCAATTTTTATTCATCCTCCTTTGTTCTGACTTTTAATCGCTTTTGTCATTAGTTCGTATTTCATTGTACTCATGCCTCAGTGATACTGCGTCATTCTGCTATTGTATTCAAGTAGCTGTTTTCCTCATTTCACTCATTTCATGGGTACCATTCACTTTTCATTGATATTTATGTGATTAGCAGTGTGTAAGCAGTTGTTTGACAGTGCCCTGCTATAAACATATCGTTCAGTTACTCTTGTTCCAACCATTTTTTGGTCATTCACAGAATTGGTTTGACTTGTTAATGTGCTGAGCGGGACTTAGTCTTGAAAATAAATTCTAAGGCTTAAATGGCACTGCAGTAGTGGGAAGAAGTTATTACCAATATTAAATTACAGAAGTGCACTGGTTGCCCTTGATTTTTTGCGTTTGCAATTACAAAACGATGGGTAGAAAGCCAAGGACCTTTAAAAAGAGATTACCTTAGTGCAAAGGGTTTGTATATACAGTATATAGTATATATATATATATATATATATATATATATATATATATATATATATATATATATATATATAGTGTTATATACTGTATATATTTGTATAACTGAATCACGAAAATATGGAACGTGATTTAATATATGAATGAGATAGTTAAAGACAAATTATTTAGAAGAAACAGTAAAGGGTAGCTTTTGACCATAGTCCCTTACTTAGCAGACTATAAGTCGAGTGCGCCTTGCAGCATTCCATTGTCTCTCTTCTTCGTGGATTTTTGAATTTTTATATATATATATATATATTATATATATGATACATGTAATATATATATATATATATATATATATGGATGTATATATATATATACATTACAGTATATGTATATATATATACATATTATATATATATATATATATATATATATATATATATATATAAATATACACACACACACAAACACACACACAAACATATATATACATATATATATGTGTGTGTGTGTATTTATTTATTTATCACAGGAATATATTCATGCACATCATTATCCAAATGTTTGGAGGAAAGAATAGTATTTTGTTTTCGATGTATATTTTTTATTCAGTAAGTACAAGTGGATATTTTAAAAATATTTTACGACATAAACATGAAAATACTACAGTAATATATTGTGTGAATAAAGTTTGCTAGACATAATGATAACACTCCTTGTCAGTTTATTTTCCATTTAGTAATACTTAATGCTTATTAATATTAACATTAATGATTTTACGATAAACGTTCCCTTCTTAGTTTTCTGTAAAAGAAAGCTATTGAGATGGCTTTGTCTGTCCGTCTGCACTTTTCTGTCGCCCTCAGATCTTAAAACTACTGAGGCTGAGGGCTGCAATTGGTATGTTGATCATCCACCCTCCAGTCATCGAACATACCAAATTGCAGCCTCTAGCCTCAGTAGTGTTTATTTTATTTAGGTTTGTTAACCATAGTCGTGCTTCTGGCAGCTATAGGGACAGGCCACCACTGGGCCGTGGTTTAGTTTCATGGGACGCGGTCATATTAGATTATACCTGAACCACTGAAAGATAGATCTATTTTCGGTGGCCTTGATTATACGATGTACAGAAAACTCGATTGCGCCGAAGACATTCTGGCTCATTTTTAACTTGTTTGTTTGTTTGTTTGCTTAAGCTTCGTTCTCATCCACTTCAACATCGAACATATTGCCTCCAACGCTTTTCTTTTTCCGTCTCGATGTGAAATCTTTTCTTTTGCAAGGTCTTACCAGCATTTGGAATCAGCCTTTCACTGCTCCGTTGTGGATGAACTTTACCGGGGGCTATCATTGATGCAGAGTCACTGAAAATCGGCGAGGTATTTAGAATGGCTCTTTTGGGGGCATTCATATGCCATTCATGGCATCAGCCATAAATTGAGAAGAGCAACAATGAAGCGAGGAGGGATTAGAGCCAATTATCCCATCGCTTGTTTTCCTGCCTGTTATCGGACCAAGACTTATTCTCTGGCCAAAGAGGGTATTTAGTTGCATGAGTGATTATATATATGCAGTTGTATATACAAATGTTTGCGTTAGCGTTTGTGTGCACACACACACACATATATATATACATTTGAGAGAGAGAGAGAGAGAGAGAGAGAGAGAGGTAGTGAGTGCTTTATGCATGAGTGTGTGCGTTTCTAAGTATGTAAATGAATATGTAAATGTATATATATATATATATATATATATATATATATATATATATATATATATATATATATATATATATATATATATGGGAGAGAGTTGAGATATAACCCTGTGGTTTTGTTTGGGAATGATTTATTTATTTAAATAATTGTCTATTTGTGCTGGCATCCAGTTGGGTTTTAAGACAGATAATCCTTCTTGCTTTGAGGTCTTTGTTACGAACTTTGAGGTCTTAGTTTCAAAACACACACACACACACACACACACGCACACTGAGAGAGAGAGAGAGAGAGAGAGAGAGAGAGAGAGAGAGAGAGAGAGAGAGAGAATGCATATATTTGTCCGTTTAATCCGAGCATCTTGTTCAACGCGTCATAAAGCTCAATTACATTCTGAGGTACTGTAAAGTACCCAAGTGAGTATAGGACGAGACGCCCTGAGGGGGGATGAGGGGAGGGTTGGGGGGTTTGGCTCTAACCTCCTTGTATGAGGTTTTACGTTGGAGGAAGAAGAAGAAGAAAAGAGAGAGAGAGAGAGAGAGAGAGAGAGAGAGAGAGAGAGAGAGGTTCGTATGGCCACGTATCGCCTCAATAGGTGCAATGCGATCCCCCGTAAGGGAAGGTTATGTGTTAGGCGGAGACCTCTCTGGAATGCAACGCTCGCCGGATCAGAGGTCACACTTTGGTATGCTGGGCACATCCAAACCTGCCTCCTCTCTCTCTCTCTCTCCTTTAGGAATATAAACCGAATTTCCCATCTTTCAACTGACAATTTGATAACATTCAGAATAATTGATTTATTTATTTGTTTTTTGCTTTTTTTACTGTTGCTGTCGATATATATGTTTAAAGAAGCCACTCTCTTCCGTCAGGTTTATTTGACATTCTCAAGACCGGTTTAGATTTTTATTTGTTATCACTGATAGTGCAATGTTTTTCTTTTACAATTCTCGGGAATTCATGTGTGAAATCCCTTGACATTTCTTATTTTATCACTTTTCTGCGGCCCCCTCGTTGTCCTGTGTGTTGAATGTCTTTTCTGTGACTGTTTAGGTTACTTAATGGTAAGTCGATGATAATCATCCCTCCAGGGAAACATTACTTAAATACAAAGAATGTAACCAGATTTATTCCCTTGGAAAATGGATGTTCTTATGGATTTCATGAAATTCCCTTTCCTTCCGGTGAGGCGGTATTTGGCTTGTTGTTGGGACCAGCTGCATATGTAAGGAGTAGAAACTAATCATAGAAATAATGCGTGTTTTTTGGTGTCTCAAATAGAACGTACATACATGTAAACACTCATACGCGCACACACACACCGACATATACATATATATATATATATATATATATATATATATATATATATATATATATATATATATATATATATATGTATGTGTGTGTGTTACACAAACATACAACCCCTCAATATATGTGTACAGTCCATGTGAAGGGAGTTAAGTGTTTTCAGTGAGTGAGAGAGAGAGAGAGAGAGAGAGAGAGAGAGAGAGAGAGAGAGAGAGAGAGAGAGAGAGAGAATGTTTGATAGTTCGAAAATGAGTCGATCGATCTGAGAGAAGTGTGCGCTGAAAAAAATAGTGAAAGTGACATGTAGTAAAAGATGACGGTATTTTTGTTATCGTGTGAATGATCAGATATGATGATGAACCTCCTCCGTGATTGATGGTATTACGAATAGTGGAAGAAGAAGTCGAATATTTCGAACGAAATATTTTAGTGTTTCCGCAGCTTGAAAACAGAAAGCCAACTGAAGCTGTGCCTGGGGTGGGGACAAGAGCGATGAAGATGGCAGAGGTGATGCTGTTGGAAGGGTTCGCAAAGATGGCAGAAGTGATGTTGTTGGAAGGGATCATAAAGATGGCAGAAGTGATGCTGTTGGAAGGGATCGTAAAGATGGCAGAAGTTGTACTGTTGGAAGGGATCATAAAGATGGCAGAAGTTGTACTGTTGGAAGGGATCATAAAGATGGCAGAAGTTGTACTGTTGGAAGGATCATAAAGATGGCAGAAGTTGTACTGTTGGAAGGGATCATAAAGATGGCAGAAGTTGTACTGTTGGAAGGGATCATAAAGATGGCAGAAGTTGTACTGTTGGAAGGGATCATAAAGATGGCAGAAGTTGTACTGTTGGAAGGGATCATAAAGATGGCAGAAGTTGTACTGTTGGAAGGGATCATAAAGATGGCAGAAGTGATGCTGTTGGAAGGGATCGTAAAGATGGCAGAAGTTGTACTGTTGGAAGGGATCATAAGATGGCAGAAGTTGTACTGTTGGAAGGATCATAAAGATGGCAGAAGTTGTACTGTTGGAAGGGATCATAAAGATGGCAGAAGTGATGCTGTTGGAAGGGATCATAAAGATGGCAGAAGTTGTACTGTTGGAAGGATCATAAAGATGGCAGAAGTTGTACTGTTGGAAGGATCATAAGATGGCAGAAGTTGTACTGTTGGAAGGATCATAAAGATGGCAGAAGTTATGCTGTTGGAAGGATCGTAAAAGATGGCAGAAGTTGTACTGTTGGAAGGGATCATAAAGATGGCAGAAGTTGTACTGCTGTTGGAAGGATCATAAAGATGGCAGAAGTTGTACTGTTGGAAGGGATCATAAGATGGCAGAAGTTGTACTTGTTGGAAGGGATCATAAAGATGGCAGAAGTGATGCTGTTGGCAGGGATCGTAAAGATGGTAGAAGTTGTACTGTTGGAAGGGATCATAAAGATGGCAGAAGTTATGCTGTTGGAAGGGATCGTAAAGATGGCAGAAGTTGTACTGTTGGAAGGGATCATAAAGATGGCAGAAGTTATGCTGTTGGAAGGGATCGTAAAGATGGCAGAAGTTGTACTGTTGGAAGGGATCATAAAGATGGCAGAAGTTGTACTGTTGGAAGGGATCATAAAGATGGCAGAAGTTGTACTGTTGGAAGGGATCATAAAGATGGCAGAAGTTGTACTGTTGGAAGGGATCATAAAGATGGCAGAAGTGATGCTGTTGGCAGGGATCGTAAAGATGGTAGAAGTTGTACTGTTGGAAGGGATCATAAAGATGGCAGAAGTTATGCTGTTGGAAGGGATCGTAAAGATGGCAGAAGTTGTACTGTTGGAAGGGATCATAAAGATGGCAGAAGTTATACTGTTGGAAGGGATCATAAAGATGGCAGAAGTTGTACTGTTGGAAGGGATCATAAAGATGGCAGAAGTTGTACTGTTGGAAGGGATCATAAAGATGGCAGAAGTTGTACTGTTGGAAGGGATCATAAAGATGGCAGAAGTTGTACTGTTGGAAGGGATCATAAAGATGGCAGAAGTTGTACTGTTGGAAGGGATCATAAAGATGGCAGAAGTTATACTGTTGGAAGGGATCATTGATTTCAGTCCTGTGTGGAATTGCAGTCTAGATGTTGTTTATGCAATAAAGGAAAGGTGATAGAAGCAGGAAGAGAAAACGAAACTTGGCATTAGTAGGAAGAGAACAATCATAAATATTGTCGTCGAAACTTGGAATTCGGTGATTACTGATTTTCACACAGTAAATGTTGGGAGGGGTGGCTTGGTGGGTGTTACGAGTTATGAATTTCTAATCAGAAAATTGAAACTCCTTTGCTGAATTTTAAAATCTCAACTGAAAAGCGCCGAGTAGCCTTGTTGACCCAACATCTCTCTATTAAGCCTAAATCTTATAATTCAGTCAACAAAATATTGATTAGAATTATATATAGAAAAGAGAAATACCTTGCAGAGAAGAGTATGAAGTTCGATAGATGAAGTGAGAGCAGGACCAAGGATCAGAAGAACTGAGGAAATATTGAGGTTTGAATCATCAGCAAAAACATCGTTAGAAAAAGTAGGTGACGGAACGAAGCCCTGTAAAACACCACTAATGCTGGGGTAAGGATGGAAGTCAGCATGCAAAACGGAGTTGAGCCACGAGCACAGAGTTTGGCTAACAGAGGCCTATTTTAGACGCTATTAAAAATGCATTGGAAACGTCGAGGGTGCCGACAGATAATTATCTGGACTCTCTGGAAAGATGACCAAACTTTGCAATAGGAAAAATGGTCGCCAGTAGCTCATCCTTACAGTTGAATAGAGTCTGGTTCAACGTAAGTTGAAAGCATTATTGGCATTAGTAGAGTAAGTGACGGCAACTGGAAAGATGAGGGCAGTGATCCGTCTTGGCAACTGAGTGGGCTAATGGAGGTTTCCAAAAGTGAGGAAGAGCGGGAATTAGCAATTTTGCAAAAGATATGGCAAAACATAGGAGTCATTTCACTTGCAGATTCCTTGACGGATCTTGCAGGAATACATTCCGGCCCAAATGCCTTGCAGTCCTTTTTTTTTTTTTTAGGGAGGTCAGACATAGCGCCAGACAGGGGTAGACTAAGGGTTGGAGGCGCTGGAGCTTAGAATTGGTGAGAGAAGAGTTTGCAGGAAAATGAGAGCCAAATAGGGGGATCTTCTTCAGAAGTGCGAAGACCTTAATATCTTAATATCTGTCATTGCAAGACAGAATTGGCATTCCACAGTATATATTTCAGTGACTATCATGATATTGTTGCAGCGGCATCGTAATGAGGTTGCTTTTACGCCAGTGAATTTCTTTTCACCACGTTCTCAGTTTTACCGTGCAGCAACTGGTTCACAAATCAGGAAAGCCGTCTGTTGCGCATGGAAACCTTTTTGGGCGAGAAAAGTGACGCTGTATTTGTACATGTATATATGTGTGAATACATATGTACATTTTTTTACCTATATGCTGGAAATGGGTGCGAAACATTTCAGACGCACTTCAAGTGACCTCAGATGAATCTGACTTTCAAAAGTTTCCTTCAATTAACCCGTGCCATAACATTCTCAGAATTGTTTGTTTAATATTTTGTCCGCGCTTGCAAGAAAAATGAGTGGCCCTGAAACGTCATTTCACGTGTGCCTATATCAGCACTGACCTTCGCGCTTGAGTTGAACTTTTGACATATACCTAATAAATTCGAAATTTTTGTTTATATGCCACTAATTTTTTGGGGAGACGCACCGAAGCATTTTTATTTTACGTGGTTTCGGGTCACAGAAACATTCTGTCTTTTTTTACCTGACCTTTAACGGTATGTTGATTTTCGTGACTGAAAGTTCACTGACGTCTCTTTCAAGATTGATCAGCCTGGCAGGTGTGCGCCTGTCACCTTTTGCAAGCAAAAGGCCTTGTATCGTGAACTTGCGTGAACCTGTTGTGGCACTGAACTTCATCGGTGACCTCGATCTGAATGCTTCAACTTCGAAATAACCCGTGGGGAATCCTTTCATCCTCGTGCGTGTAAAAGGAACGGTGTGAGCACTGAGAGACCTTTATCGCCGCTTGACCTTTCCTCTTTTATGGAGAAGTCGAAGAAGATTCCATTTTGTTTTTGATATTCTTGGCAGTTGCTCACACGGATGATGAAATGCGAAAACGGATTTTTTGTGTTTTATACTGACATTGTGTATTCGTAGGTTGAGTTTAACACATGTATAGGGGTTTGTTGCGGGGAAGTTTTCTGTTGTTTGTGTTGGAAGGATTGAAATTACTTTACGGTTGGTTAATTGCATAAATGCGGTGTAGATTTTTTGAAGTTCTGTAATGACATTCAGAATGAGCACATATAGTAAAAAAAAAAAACAAAAATCGCCGTTGAACTCGCTGAGCAAACTCCCAGACAACAGAATTCACTCAAGATGCATAATTATAATTGCTTGAGCTGTAGCTTATAACATTGAAGCTTTAGTTGTCCTTTGATTTCACCTTGAAACATTTTCATCGTCGTATCTTTCTTAAGAAGGATGAAGTTCATTACTCTTCCTTTGCACTTATTGCTCAAGGTTGTAGTTAAACATTTTATGTGTCACTGCATGTGCAAGTCTGATATATGCTGAACACGCTCTTCAAGACAAGAGACTAAGGCTCCTTGCAGCGTCCCTTTGTCGCCTCTACTGTAGCTGCAACCATTTTCATTCCTTTTACTGCACCTAATGTATGTCTTCTATCTTTCTTTCCACCCTCTCCTATCCATTGTTTCATAGTGCAACTGCGAGGTTTACCTCCTGTTATACCTTTCAAACCTTTCTACTCTTAATTTTCCCTTTCCGCGCTGAATGACCTCGTAGGTTCCCGCGCTTGGCCTTAGGCCTAAATCTTATATTCTGTTCTATTCTAAGTAAATATTGACCTTACTGGAACCCACATCGTTTTGAGAACCAGACCCCCTAAAATTTCGACGCACGTCTTTCCTGTCCTTTCATTTCCACCAATTTCCACTCATCTCCAGCCTCCTGTCCTATAGCTCTCTTCCATGTAACTCAGGGTCTTCTAGCTTTTCTGGTGCCTTCGGTAGCCTAGCGGCCACTCCCATGCCCTATTCTGCCTGGGGTTGTGCGGATGACGTGTCAGCCATATCTATCTGTCTTTTATTGCTATCTCTTCTACATACGAGACACATTAGTTTCCCATACGATATCATTTCTCACACTATCCCGCCTTTTGACTCCTAATAGTCTTCATGAAGCTTGATTCCCAAGTTGACAAAATCTTTGAGATGCAGCATCATTGTCTTATCATGGTTTCAGTACGCCCAAAAGGACATCTGAAAAAAAAATATGTAGTGAAATGTGGTTATTATGCCAAAAGATTACACTCGTACCTGGTTATTTTAGACGACTCTTGGAGAATATGTTATATCTTGCACTTCAGCAATAATACCATCAATAATGCAGTAATAATGGGAGTGTTTACATATCCATTTTGAAAGATCTTTAAAACTGTCAGTCTCCTCTTCCCATTGTCCTCTCCACTCCCCTTACACGCACACACACACACACACACACACACACACACACACACACACACACACACACACTTCTCATTCGCCAAGATTTATGTTAGGTAAACAGCAGTTCAATGGCAGAACAATTACAGTACTTAGATTCGACGTATTACAATTTTTTTTTTTTTTACCGATGGTACCAATTTCTCTCTCTGTACATAAAAACAAAATAGTTATACAGGAGGTTTTTCATGGCGGACAGACTCCCAATCAGCAACATCGATTCTTGGGACAAACTTGGAAACAGTGGCAAGAAATCGCAGGGACCTGTGATAACGAGTTAGACTAAACCCCTTCAAGGTTGTAATTAAAAAAGTTATAATAATTTTCCTACATTAAAACCGGAAAGTCATAGCACAAAATGGCAAAACTAACAACAGTGAGATATTACCAAATTCAAAATAAATTTCTGAACACGATAACAAGCTTTATAAAAAAATATGTATATATATTAGAAAAATCTGCACTGGACGCAGTTACTGATGCGAAAAAACAGTAAATCCTAAAGAACAAAGACACAGAATCCTCAGAAAATTCCAAAGGCAACCTAAAAGCCAAAAATAGGAGGGGGCCGAAATAAAATAAAAAATAATTAATTGAACAGGCTCTAAAGAGCAATCTCATGCAACCACCTGAGGCTCGTCACATTTTTGACATTCTTCCATCTCTCTGGTGCTTTTAGCTTTGTTTACAACTTCAGGCACACGTAACAAGCTTCACAATCTTCTTCTTCTTCGTTTAACGTGCCTTTTCCCATTTTTTATATGGGGTAAGCATGATGCCTTCTTTTGAAGGACTTTGATTTGGCGTTGGGGATGACCGTAGCCTCGATCGGCTGCCCTGCCTGACATCGCTAAAGACCCCGGTGGCGCATGTGTACATGTATCGTACCAAATCCCCAGCTCCCATTCTCCCAGCAGCGAGGAGAGTTGAGCGGTTAGGTCGACAGTTCGAGACGTGCGAGGTGTCTGTTATGTTTTTAGAAGATTCACAATACAAAGGAAGAAACCTAAACCGTATTCCCAAAACAGTATAATAATGACAGAAGTGATTTTGAATATAAATAAACATAAGGTTCTTCATACTGTCCACGTGGTTTTGTATATCTCTGCACCTGCCGACATTCTGAAAAAAAAAAAAAATGACACGACCCTTTTTTCAGCATTTAACCTATTTTATTTCTCACCTTTTATTGTTTCCCCATAAAGTATTTCCCATTAGCACATTTACCTACAGTTATATATCCAAAGTAAATGTCCATTCTTCCCTTAACCCCAATATCCTCCGAAGAAATATGCTTGGAAAGAAAAAGTGATTAATCTTTGTGAGAATCTTAATTTCTAAATTCCAGAACAACATCCAAGAACTGGCCGTATTACAGGCACAAGACCCAGTAGGGGGGTGGTGTCGTCAGTGCACCTCACGGGATGCGCTGTAGGCATCACTGAAGGTTCTTTGCAGCGTCCCCTCGGCCCCTGGCTCCAACCACTTTCATTCCTTTTACTGTACCTCCATTCTTATTATCTTTCGCGAGAGCTGTTAATCAGCTCAGTGGTCTGGTTAAGCTAAGGTATACTTATTTCAACTTCAGTTATTTCATAGTGCAACTGCGAGGTTTTCCTCCTGTTATACACCTTTCAGACCTACTTCCTCTCAATTTCCTTTCCAGCGCTGAATGGCCTCATAGGTCCCAGTGCTTGGCCTTTGGCCTAAACTCTATATTTCACTCCATTACAGGCGCAAAAAACAACAAAACCTTCTTGCAAGACTTGACCTGTACCGATATTCGTATAACCTGAAAGGAAACAGTAGGTAAGAAGCGCTTATGAGATTTGGATCTGAATAAACTGAATGAGGGATAGGACTAAAACACATTAAATCAAGGTCACTAAACCTCTTAGTGACGATTATTGGAGGCGTTAAAATAAAACGATAGCCGAACATCTTATTCTTGAGAAATTCAAAGGGTTTTTTCTTTTTTTTTTTGGCATTATGAATACTGCAGCTCGTTCAGTTTTAGAATGTACGAATGCTGAATGCAAATAAAAGAGAAAGGGTTCAAGCTGTTGAGATGAGTTGTTTATGCAGCACATGCTGAGAAAGCGATCAAAAAGAGAACAAATAAAAAACCACGCAGGTCTCTGTACATCGCATAATCAAGGCCACCGAAAACAGATCTATCTTTCGGTAGTCTCGGTGTAATGCTGTATGAGTCGCGTCCCATGAAACTTTAACCACGGCCCGGTGGTGGCTTATCCAATATCGTTGCCAGACACGAAGAAGTTCCAGAAGGTTTAAATTAGGGGCAATAGTGAAAGGGAATTTTTTTTAGATGATTTAGCCATTTGGAGAGAATGATTGACAGTTAATTTGTAAAAAGAACATAACTCGAAGGTATTTGACATGAGAGAACAAGTATGTCATATTTCCTCTGGCCACTGTTTAATAAAAGATAAAGGTTTGTTGTTAGTAGCAGATATCTTTTAAGCGAATATTTCGCCATTGATAGTTGTTACTGATGTTTGAATCACACTAGAATTTCGTTTTACTTATTGATGGGCACATATGAAGCCTTGTTGTATAAGGGAATGACGGATTAGTCATTCTCGGTATGTTGTCTATGTAATCACCCTCTCAAAGAAATACAGGTTGTGTAGTCAATGTGATTTAGTTGATAACATTATCGAAAATAACTCGAACTAAAAAAAAAAAGTCAGATTGACATTCTTGGTTCTCGCGTGATACGTAATTACACAGACGGACGAACACTCCCCCATTGCTAAAGGTGATGATAATCACTGGGTAACTCTGACTGCCCCAATGAGGATCGGATGGATTTTGTGTGGTCGCCTCATGGCGCAAAGCAGCTTGCCGCTCCTGCTAAGTGGCGTAGCGTTCCGATGCATTATTCCAATCAAAATCCGTCGGTTTAGAGACGGTAATAGAGGTCGTTTTCGAGGAGCCCTTTTATTTTCACGGCCGCCAGTATCAGTTGATGATACCCTGATTCGACAACACTCCCTTCGGGTAGAGAGCTGTCCGGTAACCCGGCTTCCTCGTGTGATTATCACAGACTGGGAGAGATTCGGCGTATAGTAGTTTCGTATTTTATGATTATGTTTCCGAGCAAAACATACATACAACGGTCACTGTCGAGTATCCAAGATGCTCGTTCGTTCTCCTTGTGGTTTCATGTAACAGGTCTTTTTTTTTTGTGATTTAATGCCAGAATTCCTTATATAACTAATCCACGATGAAATGAATCGGGTAAACATCATTCTTTTGAAAACAGTTTGAAGATGAGTTTCATTAAATTTATAATTTTCTTTATATATCCCTTTATACCCAGGAATTCATGAATATCAGGAAACAGTAAAATTCGTAATTTTAGTTTTAATCAGAGGCATCTTTGCGTGTTCTGTTAAAAAGAATAATTGTCCACAGTTAAGCACACATTCATGTAGAATGAGCTAGAACGGTCATTAATTTCTTGTTTTTCTCGGAAAAAACTGAAAACCCGAGAGGAGAGAAACATAGTAAAATATGGGTGAAAAGAAATAAGCAAAAAGTGAAAACATGTAAATGTCCTTATAAAGTTACAATGCAGCCTCTTAACACGTGTGTATAGTATCCCTAACGATACCAGATCTTTCCCAGCAATTGGAATCAAAGATCTTACCCTTGGAAGTGCAAATGGACAGGAACGCTTTGTGAAGTGAATATCAGTCACCAAGGACAGTGGCTAGTGTTCCATTTAGAAGCAGATAAACCCGTAGGGAGTAGTGCCGTCAGTGCACCTCGTGCGGTGCCCTGTAGGCGTTACTTAGAGGTTCTTTGCGGCGTGCCCTCGGCCCCTACCTGCAACCCCTGTCGTCCCTTTTACTGTACCTCCTTTCGTTATATATCCCCCTTTAATTTTAGTTGTCGTCTGTTTGTAATCTCTTGTTTCATCGTCTGTAGTTCGCTTGAAAATGCTTTAGATCTTGCACTCTGTTGTTTCAGATTCTTGATGGCCGTATCCTTTGTTTATAATTTGCATCAGGCCGTTATCCACGTGATGAGGGAGATTATATATATATATATATATATATATATATATATATATATATATATATATATATATATATACTGTATATATAAATATATGTATATATGTATATATATGTATATGTATATATATACGTATATATTCTTCTTCGTTTTAACGTTCTTTTTCCCATTTTTATATGGGGTAAGCACAGTATATGTATACATGTATATATATATATATATATATATATATATATATATATATATATATATATATATATATATATATATATATATGTGTGTGTGTATGTGTGTGTGTGTAAGAGAGAGAGAGAGCATTAATTCTCATGCCATCTTTATCATCGTAACCCTTTTGGATTTTGGTAACTTCTGCGGCCCTGGGTTCCCCAACTAATCCCAAGAAGAGACCCGTTCTGTAGAGCAGTGGCCTCAGGGGCCCCCTTGGAAGAACCAGCGTAGGACTCTTACAAACCAGGGCTCCAAGGGTGTCAATAACCTAGATGTTGTGAGGCCAATTTAAGTAACCGTAGATCAGTCAATCAGCTCCCTTTAGAATCCTCAGACTCAGAGGATTGATTCTAATATTAAATTTGGTTTACTCTGGAATCACTGGATCCATTTTGGATATCTGTGGCTCAAGGAATCAGAAGTTTGCTCCAGTTTCATTCATAGGATGTCAGAGCCGAGTTGTGTCTTTTTCTGATATTAAACCGAATTTATTAATAGAGGCACTCCTCTGGGGATTCTGGAGGGAGCCTAGGGTCCCTAGTTTGGTAGATGGACCTGAACCCAAAAAACCAGGTTTCACTGCGAAAAATCCTCCAAAGCTTCGTACAGAAACCAGTGAGTCTCGTATTTTGGGAAAACGATGGCATAATTTGCTACCAAGATAGGAGCCCGATTTTAAGAACCGTAGGAAGGATAATATGGAAGATCTTTGGTTTTATAGGTAGTATTTACTTCTTGGATTTATCAGTAATTTTTACTTCTTGGATTTATCAGTAATTTTTATTCACTATTTTTAATGTAAGATGATCTATCTATCTATCTGTCTATCTATATCTATCTATATATATTGAGTGTATGCATATGTATGAATTTCATCATTCGTTGCATCACCAACCGAAACCAGAGTACAGTGTGGTCGGCCTACTTAATGTAAGTGGAGTGGATAAATGCATCTCTCGCTATTTTCCATTTTGACATGTAATCATGCAAGCTCTAATGCATACAGAGAGAGAGAGAGAGAGAGAGAGAGAGAGAGAGAGAGAGAGAGAGAGAGAGACTCTCTGTATACGATCATGAAAGTGCCTAGTAAAAAAAAAAAATAAAAAAAAAAGGAAGAAATCTTGTATCTTGCTGTCTGCAGCTGAGGGCAAAGGGGCGGCGATGTGGCCAAACCTTCCGTATATAATTTCTGAGACTCGTAGACGATCACGCCAGAGTCGTCTTCTAAGAAACAGTGATATTCGCCCCCTCCCCCCCCCATTTCCCGTCTCCCCCACCCCTTGTCCAGCAGCTCTTCCAAGTTAATGCTTAACAACAGGAGATGGCAGAACCTGCTTGCACCACCGGTCGAAAACTAAATGGAGGCTCAGGTTGTTATTATGGGCTTCAGGGAAATATTTTTGTGTTTGTATCGTCCTGCCATTACCTCGTAGGTTTTACGCTTTGCGAAAGTTCTGGGTACAAGATACTACGAAAATGTTTGCGGGTTAAATAAACGTGACATATAATGCAGAACAAAATGTATGTTTCTAGAATATTCACCGACGTGTTGAAGGTAAATTGAAATATAAAGAGAGAATTTTTTTTGTCACCAACGAGCCACAAGTAATTGAGCAAATTTCCCACTGACCCAGAGAAGTTGAAGACCCTCTTGTTTTGTACGTATTTTTATTTAGTCGATGAATTCCATTCTAATTTTTCAATGTCACCTCTTATAAAGTAAATTTGCAATGAGAAGGAAACTATTATTTGTCTTCGAGTCCACGTGATTTCGTGTTTTTTTTTTTTTTATCGTCCATCAGTATTGATTTCATTAATAACATTTTGTTACCACACTTCATCTTCTTATGTTGGTATTTGAGTTGTGTAACATTTTCCAGTTATATTTGTTTTTTTTTTTTTATCTTTTGCGTTTGTTTAGTTTCAGTTTTCATTTTTTGTAAGTTGTGTGGAGTGTTCACCTTTCTTCTTATTCGTAAATTTTCTTATTCATAAATTCGCCAAATGTTTCCACTACGCCTCATTTTCTCTTTAGCTCTTTCTGTATTTCCCAGTACCTTCTCTTACTTCTTTCTGGATTTTCCAGTGCCTTCTGTTACTTCTTTCTGTGTTTCCCAGTGCCTTCTGTTACTTCTTTCTGGATTTCCCAGTACCTTCTGTTACTTCTTTCTAGATTTCCTAGTACCTTCTGTTACTTCTTTCTGGATTTCCCAGTACCTTCTGTTACCTCTTTCTGGATTCCCAGTACCTTCTGTTACTTCTTTCTGGATTTCCCAGTACCTTCTGTTACCTCTTTCTGGACTCCCAGTATCTTCTCTTACTTCTTTCTGGATTTCCCAGTACCTTCTGTTACTTCTCTCTGGACTCCCAGTACCTTCTCTTACTTCTTTATGGATTTCCCAGTACCTTCTGTTACTTCTTTCTGGACTCCCAGTACCTTCTCTTACTTCTTTCTGGATTTCCCAGTACCTTCTGTCACTTCTTTCTGGATTCCCAGTACCTTCTGTTACTTCTTTTTGTATTTCCCAGTACCTTCTGTTACCTCTCTTTGGATTCCCAGTACTTTCTGTTACTTCTTTCTGGATTTCCCAGTACTTTCTGTTACTTTCTGGATTTCCCAGTACCTTCTGTTACTTCTTTCTGGATTCCCAGTACCTTCTGTTACCGCTTTCTGGATTTCCCAGTACCTTCTGTTACTTCTTTCTGCATTTCCCAGTACCTTCTGTTACCTCTTTCTGTATTTTCCAGTACCTTCTGTTACTTCTTTCTGGATTCCTAGTACCTTCTGTTACTTCTTTCTGGATTTCCCAGTACCTTCTGTTACTTTCTGCATTTCCCAGTACCTTCTGTTACTTCTTTCTGGATTCCTAGTACCTTCTGTTACTTCTTTCTGGATTCCTAGTACCTTCTGTTACTTCTTTCTGGATTTCCCAGTACCTTCTGTTACCTCTTTCTGGATTCCCAGTACCTTCTGTTACTTCTTTCTGTATTTCCCAGCACCTTCTGTTACTTCTTTCTGCATTTCCCAATACCTTCTGTTACCTCTTTCTGGATTCCCAGTACCTTCTCTTACTTCTTTTCATATTTCCCAGTACCTTCTGTTACTTCTTTTCATATTTCCCAGTACCTTCTATTACTTCTTTCTGGATTTCCCAGTACCTTCTGTTACTTCTTTCTGGATTTCCCAGCACCTTCTGTTACTTCTTTCTGGATTTCCCAGTATCTTCTGTTACTTCTTCCTGGATTTCCCAGTACCTTCTGTTACTTCTTTCTGGATTTCCCAGTACCTTCTGTTACTTCTTTCTGGATTTCCCAGTACCTTCTGTTACTTCTTTCTGGATTTCCCAGTACCTTCTGTTACTTCTTTCTGGATTTCCCAGTACCTTCTATTACTTCTTTTCGTATTTCCCAGTGCCTTCTGTTACTTCTTTTTGTATTTCCCAGTACCTTCTGTTACTTCTTTCTGTATTTTCCAGTACCTTCTGTTACTTCTTTCTGTATTTTCCAGTACCTTCTGTTACTTCTTTGGAATGAACACCATTTGCATAGGAAACTTGAATTTCAAGTCAACGGCCCCCCCGTGGGCTTTTTCCATATGAATATGGTTCATCTTCTGAATAATAATAATAATAATAATAATAATAATAATAATAATAATAATAACGACTCATTTATCTTTCAGTTCTCAGAGTTTTGCTCTAGTAAGAAATCAACATGTATTGCAAACATTTGTATATTCTTCGTCTTAGGCCGTTCCTTTCACTTAGTTTTCTCTGTAGTCTCTCACCTGCTGTGTCCTTTTAGTCTTATTCTATTACTTCTCTTGCCTTATTCCAGTTTTTATGGATCTGACAAGGTTTCCTTTTACGATTTGTCCACATTATTTTACTTTATTCATTGCCTTCTTCTTCCTTTATACCCTCTAATTTGTTTTCTTGCTCACATCTACTCCCCACTCCATTGAGATTTCCCCTCCCTCCCTCCCATTCTCCTATCCATCTTCCTAGGCGTGATAACGCCATCTCCTTACATACCACAGGCATGCCATTACGACTACCAATGGAATGTCTCCACTGATTACCTCTTATCGTTACACTAACAGGCCATAGCAGGAGGTGAGTTTGGTCCTTCGGAGCTGGTGGAGTAGAGGCCACTTTCCTCGGGTCGCGGACAGCATCTCCTGACGAGTTTGCTGATCTATGCATAGCTGGTGCGTCAGCCAGATAGATTTCCATGATGCTGTTTGGTGGTTGCTCGCAAAGTGAGTCTTTTTATTTGTTGGATATATTTGGTAGGCAACTCATACCTGCGCAACATAATGCCCTTCGAATGAGGTACTTGGATAGAGCTTGTCAATTTTTAAGGCTTGATTGAATACATTCACGTTCGTTTATTCTGTCGTGCTAAGCGATATGAGAGACCAGACTTTTCCGTATCGGTCATGTCTACAATTTAATGAAAGATATAGAATATTTAGCTGGTGAGGAAGACGTGGAGTGTATGACGCTGTCTTGTTTGTTGCTGACCTATCTCGCGAGAAGTTATTTTCATCTGTTTACGTCGCATCGTTGCAAAGCTCGTATTCACTTGGGTGAAACATGATTATAGCCTTAGGGTAGATTGTCATTGAGGGTTACAGGGTATTCTCACTTGCATTTACTCATTCAGATGAGATCGTTAGACTTCATGAACTTTCTAGTTGTGCAGTAGTCTTTCTATTTGTAGTCTTTAGAATGACGATGAAAAGTGCAGTTTTGGCTGCTATTTTATGTTAATTTTACGTTCGAACCCTGAAAGTGGCTGAAATTTTACGTAAACTTTGGTTTTGCCTATAAATAATATTCCTTCCTAAATATCCAAACGTAAAAGAGGCTTGATTTTCAGACCAGCTTCGTCATTCACTCGAACTGAAATCGAGAAACGTACGAAGGAAATGCAACCATTTTATCGACTCTGAAATATTCTTTTGCATGTACAGAGGAATGTTAATTTCGTTGTTTCCCTGTAGGCGTCCATAAAATCCAAAACTGACTTGCAAACGTGCAATTGAAGGAAGGAGACGTCTTGGTATTAAGAAGGGAGAGGATATCAGGTCTCCTGGTGGGAGGGAAGGGCGAGAGGAGGAGGAGGAGGAGGAGGAGTACGAAGGCTATTAATGGTGGCCTGGGAGTTGGTGTGTAGGGTCCTCGGGAGGGGGTGTTCGGGAGAGGCTAGATGCTACAGCTTCAGCGTCTGCTTTATCACTAACCTTACTATTATTGGAGAATGTGGCGATATCTGGGCGCATTCCTCAGCCATGTTCTGCCCGCTACGACCTGTTGGGCTCCACGAACCAGTACTTCCTTGTCAAACTTCCACTCCTCTTTTCGTTTCTTTCTCTTAATTACAGGAGCAAATCAAGGGCCGCCTCCCCCGCCCCCCTCCATTTTTTTTTTTCTTTTTAAATCCTCACCATCAGCTTTTTAATGGAAAACATCATTAAAGAGGTTTCTTGAGCATTCTGGTATCTTGGAACTTTTTTCTTTTCAAGTTAAAGGCAACCGGTGACTTTTACGCCTGACTTTTTAACCCAAATCCGTTTAATGAATGAACATAATGATATGTCTTCTATTCGCCTATCATTTAATTATTTTCTCTTCCTCATGAAAAAAAAATCATCATCTGCCTCCAGAATATACCGTTTTTTTATGCTTAGGCCAACTTTTTGCTCGACATATTTTTTGTTATTCGACTCTTAGGAAACTCCGGTTTGACCTTTTATTTCTTTTCAAAATTTCGAGATCAGTTTTCTCCCATCGTAGGTTATTATAAATTGGCCGACTTCTTCTCCTCCTCCTTCCTCTCATTTGCCTCCTTTTATTTTTAGTACACCCCGTTTAATTCCTTTCCCCTCGAAGCATCGTTCCTGCTCCCAAGTCCTCCTTTCTCTCGCCTCTTGCACTTTCTCTCTGGAATCTCCAAGTGACATTCCTATCCCGGGTGGAGCGAGAGAGCTCGAGATGTCGTGGACACATCACTCGGTGGAGCGATGCCTTTTGAGTTTTTTTTTTTTTTTTTTTTTTTTTTTTGCTTGCAGTTGTTTGCTTTAGTATGCATTGGGTGCTTTGGTTTATCTTGCGGAATGTTTTGAGTGACACATCTCGTTCTGACGCACTCTGCGTGTCATTTGATGCCTCGTTGTGGCGTCTGCGCAGTCGGCGATGAATAGAATCACTTCTACACAGTGCCAGATGCCTTGATTGTCTCCGTAATTGTGGCCATTCTCATTCATTAGAAACGCTCGCTCCTCTTTGCATAGAACTTTCAGCTGAGGTTTTTATGTTTATATTTATTTTTTTCTTGATTCTTTTGTCCGCTGTAAATGTTCAAGTGATGTTGTAAAGTGTGCGTTGCCCTTTTTAGAATATGGTGGTCTTTCCTTCGTGCTTTTATTTTTTTACGCTTTTCCCTAATATATGTAGTTCCGTAGAATTTTGAATAGCATGTTAAATGATATCATGGCACCATGAAATTCACAGGAATAATTACAAATGATGGAGAGGGAAGATGGCTTTAATTGTTTCCTATTTTCTTCTGTCTTACGTAGTTGTTTTTGTTATTGAGTGTCAATTTTTAATTTCTGTGCATAGTTATCGGGTGAACAGTGTCTGGAAATATTTGTGGGAATCGAATGTTGGGAAACTGAGAGAGGTAACCTTGTGCTTTCTGTTCTCTTATGGGAATTATGGGAATTCGCTTACCGTATGTTTATTGAGGTTGCATTCCCTACCTCTAATACAAAATCAGTTTAATATTTTTTATATCGAAAAGGTGCAAAAATGGTTAATACTTTTGTAACGCTACTGGAATGTCTCCCTGAAAAGACGATCGTATTTGCCCCCCTTTCACTTGTTTCATTTAGTCGTGCTTCTGATTGCTATTTTTTTTTCAGTTTGCTTAATCGTATGTTGTCTCAACTATATTTTATTAAAGAATTAAAATCAGGTTTATTATTATCTCGGTTAGTTCTTCTCCTTGCATGGAACAGAGAGAGCTAATTATAATCAGGTTTTGTTCTATGATTGTTTAAATGCATACTGTTCCCTGAATTGGCATGAGGTGTTGTTTTTGGGGCGTCGGTGAACGTCGTTTTTGCGCCGCCAGTTTACTGAAATCAGTTATTGTTTTTTATTCTTATTATATGCTGACATTTATCCGAAGCAAGCAAAGTATAGTTGCTAAATAAACTCGCGTAATAAAATGGGTACGGTACATAGAAATGAAGAGGAAAGTGATGTGATGAGTTCGTTAAATGCAAATAAAGTAATTATACGAAAGCATGTAGCATTATTGCTACTATCTTTATAGGGAGGGAGAGTCTTTTGAGGACCCCCGGGGTCTTGGCATCGTGGAAAGATCTGGTTTTCAATTACCGTGAAGAAGAATGTTTGATATCGAACGTCATGTCAAAGATGGACAAATATTCAGAATAAGTAAGGATTGAGTATATGCGAGTATTCGACTAAAAGAATTTTATCTATGTGTCTGCCACTAGCGGATCCAGGGCGTGGGGGGCACCTGGGCACGTGCCCCCCATGAAAAATAATGGCAAAATAATAATATTGAAGATTTAGATAATGACATAAATGAGAAATATAAAAATGGGGAAAAATTTAAAAATCTACTACAGAAATAATATATATATATATATATATATATATATATATATATATATATATATATATATATATATATATATATATATATATATATATAATATATATATATATATGTGTGTGTGTCTGTGTGTGTATATAATATGAAAATTGGTGTCCCCATGAAATATTTCTGATCCGGTAGTGTGCCAACGGACTCGGGTGCCGAAGTGACAAGTCAGTGTTGTATACTATTGTAACGTGTTTTGAAACATTGACTAACTTTTTTTGTATTTCAGAGCTGACGTGTTTTTACGTCTTCTAAAATTACCTCTGAGAACCCATCTTTCCTTGTTTTTGCACTTTCTTTTGGAGTTCATTTGCTGATAAAGGAGAAAAAGTAGATGTACTGATTCCCCAGTTTGGAGGTATGAACTGTAATCAAAGATTGCGAGTTATATTTTGTATTTTGTCTCTCTAATTAATAAAAAAAAAAAAAGCAAATTTGTAATCTCCATCTGGTCTTTCAGCAACTTTAAGCAACTGTTTGGTAGCGGGGGGGGGGGGGTTGACTCCTACGTCACTGCATTAGGTTGGGCTGAAACACGTTATTCTCTCACCATTGTCGGTCATTTAACCAAGCTTCAACCTTTGTTAGTTCCTTTTCAAAACTAAGAGTTAACTTGACTTCAAGGAAAGTTTGTTGTATAAGTAGCCACATTTATTTTAAAAAAGTAATGAATGAAAAGTCTCTTTCTTAAAAGAATTCCACAGGTGAGTCATAAGCTTACTGAGGTTCTCTCTCTCTCTCTCTCTCTCTCTCTCTCTCTCTCTCTCTCTCTCTCTCTCTCTCTCTCTCTCTCTCACAGTCAGTCTGTCTTATGGGATTGTAAAGTAACTATTTTATCATCCGACTTCTCGGTAAAATTCGCAGAGGTTCTTAGTACTCTTGCCTTTCAATTCTTGTTCTAAAGACTGAAGTGGAACGCTTAAGGTGATATGATTTTTTTCTGTCTTATGAGATGAGCAAAATATTCAGTAAAATAAAGTAGTCATTTAGAAGTTACGTTTGGTTAGAAGAACCATTTGCATTCGGTGCAATAAAAAAAAAGGAAGCCTGAAATGATTCTTCTTCTTCCTCTTTTTGGAGAAACGTTTTTTTAAAAATGTGGTTGTTGGAACATTGCAGTGCAAAGCGATTAAGTAGTCTCTGTTGAAGAAAATTGGAATTCCTATCACAGTTTTAACGAAGAAGAAAATCTGACTGAGAGAGAGAGAGATTGTTCATTGTTTTCGTAAGGAATAAAGTATTCGCGTGTTTTCATAACCACCATCGTTCACTTGCTCAGTCAAAATCTGTTGCGCCTCCAGTGCACCTGAGAGATTGAGAACCATCCCATTCCTCAAAGTGAAAATCGTAATTAGAAGAAAAACGAATCAAGAATCGACCCAGATATGATAGATAGGATGAGCCGTTATTACTATCAGTTTTCTCATTTTTTTCTTCTCCCGTTTTTATCATTACCATCTTTGCGTACGTGGTTACGCTCCTCCATTACTGGGATTATCAGTCGTATAACTCTCGTTATCACCATCTTTAAGCGCTGGAGGCAAACCCTCACTCAGATCCTGTTTGATTTCTTCCTGTGAAAAGTATAGGCTGAGTCGAAAATATTTATTTTTTGAGGCCAGGGAGCTAATGGGACCTGCCCCGAAGGACCCTCCGTCTGGTGTTTTTAAAGACGCCAACCTACTCATTTTCACCCCTAACCTCATCAGTTGAAGTCGTAACGATTCCAACCTCCCGCCTCAACCCCGTCATTTACACCCTCTAACCCTTCATTTACACCCTTCACCCCCTTCATTTACACCCTTCGATCCTCCATCGGCCGTCCTCTCCTATCATCAAGATCTTATGTAAATCATGACGCCTTGGCTCGAGTGTTGGGTTAGCCAGAAAGAGACCCGAGATTACGAGAGACTCGGTCATCGGCTGGGGAGTCTCCAGGTGAGCCGAGAAGCAAGACTCGAGCCCATCGCATCCTCAGGTTTTGTTGGTGGCTCCAGGTTCGACGGCGCAGCTCAGGTTTGCTTGGTCTTAATGTTGTTTGTTGCTGGTGGGATCAGGGTAGCCCCGTCGTGGCATATACCTCCAGGAGGCTTTACTTCCTTAGAAGTAGTTTACGGAATCTTCTCTCAGAGAGAGAGAGAGAGAGAGAGAGGGGGGGTGGCTGGCTTTTCCGTAAAATAACTAATTTTTTACTCTGTTTCTATGATGGCCTCAGGTTTTTAGTTCATGATGAAACATGGTAACTTATAATTTATTCCTGCTAAAACTGCTCTGTAGACTCTTGCTATTACTGTTTTAGTTTCAGTAAAAGTGTAAGCAACAGTCTTATTAACTAACAGGCCCCGTAAATATGTTTCGTTAATGAACAGGGCATTTCCCGTTGTCATTACAGATGCAGAAGCCCAATACTCGAAAAAGTGAAATGCGTTTTTAGAGATGATTCTTATAATAATCGAAGCGAGGTATGGTAGGGTTTCCTACGCAGCGTACTTTACGTTTGTAAAAAAAACGCCGAAAGAATGTTGAAGACGGGAAAACTAAAATATCAGGACGATAATGTCGCTCCTTGCAGTGGAGGTGATTACAGACGGCTTTAGTATCTTAACTTTCTAATTTAGGCGCCTGACGCTGCGTTGTACTTATGCCACTCCATCCCGGTAACGTGAAGTTGTTAACGGGAGTTTCAGTGGTTCAGAGCATAATTTGTTGTGTGAGATCTTTCGTATAGATACTGACCCTCACGGGTTTTCGGGGGTCGTTATCTAGTATTAATATTTCTTGGGGGTCATTATCTTTATGATATTTAGGCCTACAGTCTTTTGTTTATGTTTTGACGGTCATCCCCAACGGGCTTGTGCTAAACACGCCGCAAAGGCGGATACATACCGGGCTCAAACCCGTGGGGATCACGATATCGCTATCTAGGAAAGATCCGTTTTGTGGGTTATAAAGGGTTGGGGTTATTCTGAGACTTTTGCTGTTTTCAATCCATGTAAGAGATCAGTTTGATGGTCGAGAAGCTTCGTTGGTGTGAATGTGGTAAACTCCAACATAACTAAGACCATGGGTGAGCTGGTCTCGCCCCACGCTCCTACTCACTGGCTGGTCTCGACCCACGCTCCTACTCACTGGCTGGTCTCGCCCCACGCTCCTACTCACTGGCTGGTCTCGCCCCACGCTCCTACTCACTGGCTGGTCTCGCCCCACGCTCCTACTCACTGGCTAGTCTAACCCCACGCCCCTACTCACTGGCTGGTCTCGCCCCACGCTCCTACTCACTGGCTGGTCTCGCCCCACGCTCCTACTCACTGACTGGTCTCACCCCATACTCACTGGCTGGTCTTGCCCCACGCTCCTACTCACTGGCTGGTCTCGCCCCACGCTCCTACTCACTGGCTGGTCTTGCCCCCACGCTCCTACTCACTGGCTGGTCTCGCCCCACGTTCCTACTCACTAGCTGGTCTCACCCCACGCTCCTACTCACTGGCTGGTCTCGCTCCACGCTCCTACTCACTGGCTGGTCTCGCCCCACTCTCCTACTCACTGGCTAGTCTCGCCCCATACTCACTGGCTGGTCTCATCCCACGCTCCTACTCACTGGCTGGTCTCATCCCACGCTCCTACTCACTGGCTAGTCTCACCCCATACTCACTGGCTGGTCACGTTGGCTGGTCTTGCCCCATGCTCCTACTCGTTGGATGGTCTCGCCCCATGCTTCTACTCTTTGGCTGGTCTCGCCCCATGCTCCTACTCGTTGGCTGGTCTCGCCCCATGCTCCTACTCTTTGGCTGGTCTCGCCCAATGCTCCAACTCTTTGGTTGGTCTCGCCCCATGCTCCTACTCATTGGCTGGTCTCGCCCAATGCTCCTACTCTTTGGCTGGTCTCGCCCAATGCTCCAACTCTTTGGTTGGTCTCGCCCCATGCTCCTACTCATTGGCTGGTCTCGCCCCATGCTCCTACTCTTTGGCTGGTCTCGCCCAATGCTCCAACTCTTTGGTTGGTCTCGCCCCATGCTCCTACTCATTGGCTGGTCTCGCCCCTTGCTCCTACTCTTTGGCTGGTCTCGCCCAATGCTCCAACTCTTTGGTTGGTCTCGCCCCATGCTCCTACTCATTGGCTGGTCTCGCCCCACGCTCCTACTCACTGGCTGGTCTCGCTCCACGCTCCTACTCACTGGCTGGTCTCGCCCCACTCTCCTACTCACTGGCTAGTCTCGCCCCATACTCACTGGCTGGTCTCATCCCACGCTCCTACTCACTGGCTGGTCTCATCCCACGCTCCTACTCACTGGCTAGTCTCACCCCATACTCACTGGCTGGTCTCGTTGGCTGGTCTTGCCCCATGCTCCTACTCGTTGGATGGTCTCGCCCCATGCTTCTACTCTTTGGCTGGTCTCGCCCCATGCTCCTACTCGTTGGCTGGTCTCGCCCCATGCTCCTACTCTTTGGCTGGTCTCGCCCAATGCTCCAACTCTTTGGTTGGTCTCGCCCCATGCTCCTACTCATTGGCTGGTCTCGCCCAATGCTCCTACTCTTTGGCTGGTCTCGCCCAATGCTCCAACTCTTTGGTTGGTCTCGCCCCATGCTCCTACTCATTGGCTGGTCTCGCCCCATGCTCCTACTCTTTGGCTGGTCTCGCCCAATGCTCCAACTCTTTGGTTGGTCTCGCCCCATGCTCCTACTCATTGGCTGGTCTCGCCCCTTGCTCCTACTCTTTGGCTGGTCTCGCCCAATGCTCCAACTCTTTGGTTGGTCTCGCCCCATGCTCCTACTCATTGGCTGGTCTCGCCCCATGCTCCTACTCTTTGGCTGGTCTCGCCCAATGCTCCAACTCTTTGGTTGGTCTCGCCCCATGCTCCTACTCATTGGCTGGTCTCGCACCATGCTCCTACTCTTTGGCTGGTCTCGCCCCATGCTCCTACTCATTGGCTGGTCTCGCCCCATGCTCCTACTCATTGGCTGGTCTCGCACCATGCTCCCTCACATTGGCCCCACCATCAATTTCTACTTTTGCTTCCCTTGACAGTTTTATTCCCACAACTGCAGTTGATCTCCGGCTACCTTCATTACCTTACCTACGATGTTTGTTTTTTTTTTTTAATATCAATTAGTACTATAAACGCTAAAATTTTTCATGACCTTTAGCAACTTATTTTTCTCTCTCTCACCAATTTACACTAAGTCATCAGAAAGCATAAGTTATTCTATTTTTCTGCTTACAACTAATTCTCATATATCTTTTGTGTACACTGATGTTCTTTTTTTTTCCATAACTTGCCATATCACTTTATCTTTCCATGTTTTTATTTTTTTTGTGTAAGAGTTAGTGTCAATCATTCATGTGGAATGGCAGTTATGATTATTCAGAAGCTAGGTGATGCTACTTTCATTAAGTACCGAATGATGTGGTGCTGCTCCCAGTGTTAATAATCTTGAGTTTCATTTCATGAAGGTTTTTTAGATTTTTGTAAAAGAAAACTTTTGAGATGGCTATTTGTCTGTCCGTCCGCACTTTTTCTGTCCACCCTCAGATCTTAAAAACTACTGAGGCTAGAGGGCTGCAAAGTGGTATGCTGATCATCCACCCTCCAGTCATCAAACATACCAAGTTGCAGCCCTCTAGCCTCAGTAGTTTTTATTTTATTTAAGGTTAAAGTTATCCATGATCGTGTGTCTGGCACCGCTACAGGTGCCAACAAGATAGGCCACCACCGGGTCTTGGGTGAAAGTTTCATGGGCCGCGGCTGAGAGTTTCATGGGCCGTGGCTGAGAGTTTCATGCATCATTATACGCTGTACAGAAAACTCGTTTTCGTCGAAGAAGCTTCGGCGCATTTTTTACTTTTTTTTTTTTTTTTTCAAAGAGGCGAATCAAGTAAGGTGTTGATGTATAAATCTATAGCAGTTGCAGCTGAGATCTGTGTCGGTTAAACTGATTATTTTTACAATTATGCTTTTAAATATTTATTGTGCTTTATGGAAGAAGGAAAATTTTCGTCGAAGTCTCTTGTATTCACAAGTAAGAATTAACAATTTTATTCGCCTTGTTCCTTGTCAGGTGACTAGTTTGTAGTTATTAATCGAAGTGAACATAGAATGCTAAGTATGACGTCTTTACTGAATTCGTACGGGAAGTCTGCACACAGTTCCATTCTTTTCGAAGTGTTGTGCTTCATCTAATGTTCTGTTGGCTGAAACACCTCTAGTTGTTGATATCCTAGGGTGCTATTACGAGGTTAATTATGTGTTCATTTTTCTGGTTTTTACTTTTTCCCAAAGAGATACATTTTGTTTAAACCTTCTAATCGAACTCTTTGTGCGAAATATTTAACACTTGACCTTCATGTTCACATCATGATAAATGTGGAAAAATAATTACGTAAAGTTCACAGCGTAATTGCAAAATTGATATGTTCATTACTTAGGCTCGGAACAACAGTGGTCCAAGGTTTGTACCCTTAGGAGCTCCACAGATGACTGGTCTTGAAGTAACTTACGACCATGTCATTGACAGCCCGTTATTGTCTCTTTTTCTGGTAAAAGGAAAAAAATAGAAAAGAGGTAAAGGTCTCGAAATAAGGTCTTTGAATTAGCCTTATTTCAAAATTATGTTTGAGGAAACCGGGACTGACACACCAACAGCATCTTCAGAATTAGGTTATGGAAGAAACCCTTTCAATTGGTAGCTGCGGTGCATGTGCATGTGGAGTTTTTATTTATGATTTTTCTCCAATTTACCGAGGTTTATGCTCTATTTTTATTATATATATATATATATAATATATATATATATATATAATATATATCTATTTTTGTATATATGAAATTCTTCTTAAGCTTATTTATTTATTTTTTAATTTTTCTATTTAAATTTTTTAGGGCGTCAATAACCCAGATGTTGTGACGTCAGTTTTATTAGATGTAATCAATCAGTCAGTCATATTGTTCGGTATTTAGAGTTCTAAATGAACTCTGGTATTATAACAAAAATTATACGTAATGTTGAGAAAATCTCGTTTGATAATGTAGTTTAACGTCAGGTATGAGATCGGTGTTGCCGAAGCATTTTTGTTAGTTTCTACAGCCGTTTGTTCTATGAAGATTCTCATTTCAGAGCAGTGTGCAGTTTGATACCGAATTCTGTATTTTGTACCAGTTTGTCAACACTCTCTCCTTAGCAATTATTCACTCGGATTGCTACATATTTTAGTATTTTCATGAAGTATCACGATTTTGTGTGTATATATATATATATATATATATATATATATATATATATATATATATATATATAGAGAGAGAGAGAGAGAGAGAGAGAGAGAGAGAGAGAGAGAGAGAGAGAGAGAAAAAAAAATCAACACATAATCACGTGTGGAACATAAATAAATTTCTGACTTACATCAGGATCGAACCCAGGTCTTTCAATTGAAAGACGAGGCCGCTGCCAACCAAGCCAAGTCAGAAATATATATATATATATATATATATATATATATATATATATATATATATATATATATATATATATATATATATATATATATATATACATACATATACATCTTTATGTATGTGTGTGTTTGTGTGTGTGTGTGTGTGTATAAAGAATAAAAAGTTTTTATATTCCTAATATCTGTGAAGATTTTTTCGTGCCGTGCCCGAGTTATTTGCCCACAGAGTTAATAAAATCTCTTGACATTCAGCTTGGTCTATAAGTTTCAGAATATCATTTTAATAGTATACTCTGTGGATGCATTAGCTTCGTTTTAGATTGTAAAACCAGGTCTTCCTGTAGCACGGCTAGAATACGCAATATCGTTGTAGTGTAACCTAGAAACTTTCCTGTTAACAAAATGTTTACGCTAGAATAAACCGTGCAGGTCTTGATCAGTTTTAAGTGTTTTTTGTTTTTTTCTTTGACCTGAAACCCGTTGTCACCGCTTACAGCTTCTGGCTTCAAGGCTTCAAATCTACCTGCAATAGGTCGCTAGATTACAGAGCTGCAGGCGATGCAGAATGTCTACAAGTTTGCGAGGGAAATTATTTTTATTACTGTTATTGTTTTACGGCCCAAGTGACAGGTTTTTTTCTGATTTTTGACCGCACCTGTTTTTTCTGTCTTCGTGTATATGTAGATTTAGCTTGGAATTAGGTTGATGGCCAGGCGAACAGGTGTAGTGATTAGATTATAATGTTCAGCACAATGGATATCTTCGTTTTACTGTTACGTTTCCTATTTTAAGACAGAATGATTGTTTTATACACAAGCGGACCACCACCGAAAAAAGCAAATAGCTGTTGGCTTTCGGGTTGAGACTGTAATTAGTGTTGTTAAAATTCTGACAAGGAATTGTCAGTTCTACATGCTTCTACATTGCCAGTTTGTTAGCAGAGAGGGAATGCCGTCATTTTGTTGTTTACAAAAGAGGGCACGGGGATGTGTAATCTTACGTACCTTCGTGGGTTGGTTTTGTCGCTGTACCATTTCTACTCTCAAGCTCTAGTTTCTAAAATCTAGGTGACATCATCGCTCTCTGACTTCGTCCATTCTTCCTACACGATCGCTTCGATTAGACGAAAAGTATAGACATGGGAATAATACGTTTTTTTCTGTCTTTACCATCAGTCTGTCCAGTATTAACACATTACCATCAGTCTGTCCAGTATTAACACAGAGAGAAATCCAAATTAGTGACTGGCAACGAAGCGTAATTCGATGACTGTAGTTCATTTTCTTATATATACAGTATATGTATATATACATATACATAGGCTATACATATACATATACATACAATCCAGGTTTTCAGGGAAAGGCGTTTTGATAACTGCTTTTCTTCTGAAGCTGATATTTCACATCACATGATGCATTACCCAGGCTGAAAACGTGTAACATAAAAATTAAAAGTATACACCTTATCACAAATACGATAAAAAAAAGTACAAAAAATATATATATTGTATAAATATATATATATATATATATATATATATATATATATATATATATATATATATATATATATATAACAACAGTGACACTATGAAAATGCGGGTCACTTACCTACATTGGTGGTGAAAGCTTGACTAAAAATAGAGGTAAATAAAGGTGAGAAGGAAATACATAAATAATAAACACTGAACAACCGTGTTGATTAAGATTGGATGTTTACTGTAGGAAGAGACAGTTTAGTCAGTACGGGTTCAAGATGGTTAATTCCCCCAACTCTCTACTTGTCCTAAATCTTTAAAATCTTCGACTTCTGTATTTTGTTTTGCATATCTTTTGCATGATTTCTTATATTGGATTGGTCAGGATTGCTCCCGGTTTTGTAGCTCACCCCCTGCTGAGAACAGATTCGAAACCTCGGTTAGTAGTCTCCTGGTGCACCCGAAGATTTCTTATATTGGATTGGTCAGGATTGCTCCCCGTTTTGTAGCTCGCCCCCTGATGAGAACAGATTCGAAATCTCAGTCAGTAGTCTCCTGGTGCGTCCGATATATGTGCCTAGACTGCATTAGGGCCAGGTATATTTAGAAATCACGTCGGATGCAAGCAGGGGGACTCACTCTATCCTTGAACTAAAATAAGGGCCCGATGGTTCGTGGGTTCTTCGGAGTGTGTTTTACACTTAATGCTGGTTATTCTTTATTAAACAACTGAGACATTTTCTTCGAAAATTATTTTCATTCAAGGAGGGGAACTTTGCATGCAGACGCAGTTTGGGAGTGGTATATGTTACAGGTGGGTCATTCATCTTGAGATTAATCAGCTTATTGAGAGATTTGTAAGACATAACAAGTAGAAAGCCTTTAGTTTTGAAATAATTAGTTAGGAACGTGATTTAATAATAATAATAATAATAATAATAATAATAATAATAATAATAATAATAGTAATAATAAATTTTATTTCAGCTCAAGACCGTATACATGGAATATACAAACTAGAGACAGTAACATACACGCAGTCTAGATACATGAGAATACATGATAAAAATGATAATCTGCGATATCCATGGCAAGACGTTCTGCTAGAAGTAAGCGTGAATGCCCTGTGAAGGAGAACAGATACAGAATTCACTGTAAAGTCGCAGGAACAGGAACTGTAAAAAATTAGTACCCAGACATGCAAAAGCGATTTTCCTGAAAATGCCAGTGTGGAAGCCCAACTTATCCCTCGTGATTCAGAAGTCCAAGAAAAGAAGGGTGTTGCGGGACTCCTTTTCGAGAGTAAATGTAATAGTGCTTGGTATTTAGGAAGTCTGAGTAAATGTATTTATTGTATGAGAGGATGTGCCTATGTGCAGTTTTTAATTTCATTTTAATTCATTCATCTTTGTATCGGATGATCTGTTGGGTCCTAGCGCTTGGCTTCAGGCCTTGACCTAGTATTTTAATCAAATCCTTCGGGCCAGCCCTATGAGAGCTGAAAGTCAGCTCAGTGGTCTGGTTAAACTACTTTAATAATAATAATAATATTATTCTAAAAGGTACCAGCGTGATGATCATGTCCGGAAAGGACAAGTTTTAGGACAAGTACAGAGTGGGGATGAATTCACCGTCTTTGAATCTTCATTGATTAAACTGGGTGGTCCTATGCTTGGCAACCAATCTCCATCAACCCGGCTGTTTATTGCTAGTCAAACTTTTACCACCAGTATAGGTAGGTGTCCTGTATTTTCATAGTGTCACTGTGTTGTTTTTACATATTTTTAAAACTTGTACCCTTTTGATCTTATTTGTGTCAAAATTCATACGTTTATTTATTATGTTACCCCTTTTTCAGCCTTTAGGATGCATCATATGATGTGAAACGTCGTCTTTAGAATAAGAGCAACGTTATCAAAACACCTTTCCCTGAAAACCTGGATTGTGTATCAGCCGATGCTCTGCTCCTGTCCTGTATATATATATATATATATATATATATATATATATATATATATATATATATATATATATATATATATATATATATATATATATATATATATATATATATATATTAACTTTATCACATACACAATTGTTCTGTGCGTTAGTAGAATTACTAAAAGGATCTCATTCAAACTGGATGGTATCTAATGGAGTATTTATTCAGAAAAAGTTACAAGCTTTGTTGGACAAACAGTCCACATTATCAAGTATCCGTACTGGATGGTATCTAGAGTATTTAATAAATACTCCATTAGCTTTCTTGAACAAGCAGTCCACATTATCAAGTATCCGTACGGATACTTGATAATGTGGACTGTTTGTCCAAGAAAGCTTGTAACTTTTTCTGAATAAATACTCCATTAGATACCATCCAGTTTGAATGAGGTCCTTTCAGTAATATATATATATATATATATATATATATATATATATATATATATATATATATATATATATATATATATATATATATATATATATATATATATATGAAAATACTAACGAAATATATAAAATGAACTAGTAATACAAACTAAAAGGGTGAGACGTGAAATAACGAAAAATTAAAAACACAAACATAGAAATATGAAAATAAAACTAAAGTGAAATGTAAACAATTGCCTTACCTTGGTCATAGTAGCTATATGGTCCGAAAAAAGTTACAAGAAATACTTAAGCATTGTTTCCCTCAAGTCAGTTTCCGGTTTGTTTTCTGTAATCCTTTTACAATAAGATCACTTTTGAGAGAGAAGCCTACTCTGCCTGTGGACCTTAATTCCTGTGTCATTTACTTGTTCACTTGTTCGCAGTGTGGTCTGCGATACGTGGGATCCAGTTCCCGCTGGCTCAGACACAGAATTTTGGAACACAGAGGTCATTCTATTAGAACTAGGTTTCCCCTTTCCAAACCACCCTTTTCTGCCATTACAGAACACAGTTTAGCACAGGACCATCCTTTCACTGACCTGGATTTTCGGGTACTGTCTCTTTGTTCAAATAGACTGGACCTTTTAATTTCAGAGTCGCTGACTATTAAAAAGATGAAGCCGGAATTGAACAACAACTCGTCTGGTATTCAACTAGCTATCGTGTAATTTCATAGTAGGTACTCAATTAGGTCGTTAAATATTTTACTTTGTGAGTGGTAGTTTGTTTACATTTCACTTTAGTTTTATTTTCATATTTTTATGTGTGTGTTTTTGATTTTTCGTTATTTTACGTCTCACCCTTTTAGTTTGCATTACTAGTTCATTTTTTATATTTCGTTAGTATTTTTGCTGAAGATTTATTATGACAATTCATTTCATTATATATATATATATATATATATATATATATATATATATATATATATATATATATATATACATACTGTGTATATATATGCATATATGTATATACATATATATATATTTATATAAAAATGGATGGACGCATGTGTGTGTTTATGTGTGTTCCACCATAACTCCAAAACGCATTGAGCAATTTCAACCAAACTTGGTATACATATGACTTACTATCTGGAAAAGTATACTGTGGGAGTAAGACATCACTAGCACCAAAGGGCACCAGAGGGGGTGGGGGTGTGAAGGGCTTCCCTGAAATAGGGCTGGTTTTGCCCGTAGACTTAGTAACTAAATAAAGTTTATGGCTTTATCATACCTCATTTCTGTATACATATGACTTACTATCTGGAAAAGAATACTGTGGGTAACACATCACTAGCACCAAACGGTGGTGGGGTTGGGAATGGGGTGACTTGTACAAATAACCGAAAATGACAGATATTAGTGTCTAATCCATAGTTTTTGAGGTCGCTGAGATGTATAGTGACACTCCCGATGCCCTTTAAGTCCAAGTTTAGCCCTGATAGGAATATCGGGAGAGAAGGGGTGAAATATAATATGTGAACAATGTTGGGCAATATAATTGAAGCAACTATCTTAACAGGAAAGGGAGAGAGTCAGAGAGAGAGAAAGAGAGAGAATGAGAGGGAGAGGAAGTAAGAGAGAGAGAGAGAGAGTTTACTGGTTGTAATTCAAAGTTTTCCTGGGTAGTGCTGGGTTGGTCAGCTAGTATATATATATATATATATATATATATATATATATATATATATATATATATATGTATGTATATATATATTTTATAGGTGTGTGTGTGTATGTTTGTTAATTTTAGGATAATCTGAAACAATTCTTCTGATTTCCTCGGAGAGTAAATGTTTTCGGGCGTATTTCCGGTAGTTACTATGTTAAATGTTAGTCACAGCATGGATCTCTTCTTTTATTTTTCCCTTCATTACGTGAACAAAGTATTAGATTGTTGAATGATGCGATGAAAAATCTTCACGAATTGCGGCCCTTGGCTGATTATTAGTTTTATGGTCCTAAGATAAAAGAACCGTTGGAGAGATGGGAGGGAGCCAGTTAGTCTTCGGCCGCCTGCGAATGTAATCGTCATATTAAACGATAAATGTGAAGTTTCATGAATTAGACAAATGTAACCAATATATGAAAACTTTTCCTTTTGTGCTGAAAGTCTTTTGGGACTTCTTCGTCTGTGTAACATAATAATTTAATTAAATAGTGGCAGTTACAGCAGAGGACAGATATTGTCAGTGTGAATAACCCAATTATCGTATTATTCGATAAGCTAACCCGCCGCAACCAACTTTTTATTTTACCCACTGGAAAGGTACTTGGAGGAAGGAGCGGGTTGCTCGAAGCTCAACATTGGGGCCATTGTGTCTGCCTACCTTTGCAGAGGTAGAGGTGCACACCGGAGGAGGATCTAAGAGGGGGGAGGAGGTCGGTTGCTAAGGCAAGTAAACCTGATGTTCAGATTATCATTAAATTTACATATCGGCGCCAGGACTTGGGTTGAGCTTGGGTTAGTGCTTAGGCCATCCAAAAATTTTTGGGGGGGTTCCGAGATCTCCGGGCTGGCTCTGATCAGGTGCTGTAGCCAACTCGCACGTCGATTCGCATAACGCATTTCACCCATCAGCAAACCCTCACTCCTCCTCCTTCGTAAATCACCTACGTGTGATCCTACTCCTCCTACGCCTCCCCCCCCCCAACCCCACAGCTCCAGCCCTTTCCTCCCACTTCTGTCGTGTACACTTGGCACAAGTTTTGCGTCTGCTCTTCCATTTCGTCTCAACATGACACTGGATGTTTGTATACGTATACATACATAGGTGCATGTATACTTGCACACACTACATATATATATATATATATATATATATATATATATATATATATATATATATATATATATAATATTATATATATATATATATTATATTATATATATATATATATATATATATATATATATATATATATATATATATATATATATATATATATATATATATATATTATATATACTCTTTATACTATATTGCTATATTGCATATGTTTATAACATTAATATATATACAGATATATATATATATATATATATATATATATATATATATATATATATATATATATATATATATATATATATGCAAGATTTGCAGAGTATACTGTAGTCTTTTTAGACAGATACCTTTGTTGTTGGGCTTGTTATATGTTCTTGCTCAAATTCAGTCTCATTCTCGTACAGTCTAATCCACATAATTTAATTTATTATGCCTCATCCCCCCAACATGTTTTTGAGGTTGGAAAAATTTGGGTCCAGAAATAAACATTTGGTGGCCTTAGTGTTAAGTAAATACTGAAAAGGTACATTGAGCCTGTTTGGATTTTTCCATGACTTCTTTTTTTATCAACATGTACTAAACATAAATTTGAGATTAGTAAATTTTTATGAAATGTTTGGGGATAACTTGCTATATCAAGCGCAAATTCTAAGAACTCCTTTCGAAAGAGGTCTTATCAGTGATAAAAATAATGCGGCCGTAGTATAGTGCACCACTGGAATGGTGCATTGAACTGAGATTTTCATCTGGCTAGCTCTAGCTGATGAGTATATTTTGTATCCAAGTAAAAGCTTTCATATAATAAGTTCTCTGTTCACACTAAAGAGCGTGTGTGCACCTCACACCGTATGAGCAAATTCTTATAGAATGTTCAAAGCATTTGAACATATTTTTTCAGGGGCTTCAAAAAAATTGGGCTCTTATGCACAAGGATTTTTTTTTTTTAGTTTTATTGAGAAAATTTGCATAGTTTTGCACACAGTTATCTTTTATACAAATATATTTGTTATATGCACAAGGATTCGATGAGGGCTTTCAGTATAGTACGTGGTGTTCGGATATTATGTCCAAAAACACATTTTGGGCATAAATATTAATAGAAACCTCCGTTCTGTCACTTATGATAATGTGCTCGTAAACGAAAAAACAAAATTTAATTTAGTATAAGGTTGTAAAGTGTTGAAAACTGAGTGTTACAAGGTTGACGAACTCGGTTCTGAAAGTTGCATTGCATTGTTTACATAGGTAATGTAATTTGCGGTAATATCCCTGGAACATTAGGACATTCAGTTTTAGGCAGGCCCGAAAAATATTGTTGAAAACTTCCTGTCGGAAAGGAGCGAGGGATAGCTATTGTGGGATATGAACCAGTGAAAGAGAATTTGTGGAAATGATACGGGATTTAACACATGGCACAGGTTCTTAAGTGTAAGTGTGATTTGAGAGAGAGAAAGAGAGAGAGATCTGAGGATAAGAACATGACGTTTTAATGTATTTATTAGTATGGGACGACAATGACGGCACGCCAATTCCAGCCGCTCCTGTTACACATCTGACTGATATCAAACATGCCAGTTCAGTCTCTACGGTTGTGGAATTTCAACCAGGTGAAACATGAGGACAATGAGTCCAAATGAGACTCGCTCATTAACCCTTATACACATTAAAGGTTAACGGTTTCTCTCCGGTAGCTATAAAATCGAGGTGCAAGTCACGTGCGTGTATGGTCGCCTTTATTTATTGAAAGGCCCAGGCTCTTATGATGATTGTGGAAGTTCTTTGTTGAAATAAGCCTTATGAAGGACGGTCATAACGGACCATTGGCCTCATTAATGGAGTGCTCTCCGAATTTTTGTTTTTAAAAGCCAAATCCTTCCTTTCCATCTCATCCATACTAGGTATGTTTATTTTTGCTGATAAAAGCGAGTTGTAAATATGGGTCACCTTTCGTGTTTCTTGACGTTCATGAACCCAAACCATTCTTTCTTTTGTGTTGATATGCTCAGGCACATTCAAGAAACGTTGACGTCTTGCTGTATGGGAGTGAAATTATAAGAAATATCAGTGCGTCTCTAAAAGCGAATGAACTCTGTCGTACACGACAGACATGAAACGGGGATTGGTTTTAGGGAATATTCCCCGTATAACTGATAATTATTGACGGCGTCTTGAAAACCTGGTATGTTGGGACCCTTTTTTTGACTGGCTAATTTACTTAAGATTTATGGTATCGTATCATTAAAGATCATTGATGCCGATATCATTTGCTGAGAATATAAAGTGTAAACGGATCGATTAAAAGCCATGAAAATAATAGAAAATGAGGTTATCAAAGTAAAAGTAATCTTTTGCGGAAGGCAGCCTCTGAAATAAATCTAGAAGTACCGCTGGCATCGTAAAAACAAATACCCCCATCAAGAGCCCGTACCCCATTCGTAACCGGCACATTGCCCTCTGCCATCTCCTGGCTGTGATGCCATGAACCAGCCTGCCGATGTCGGTGTAAGAATCATTTCATGCAAGATATCTTTTGAAAGTAATTCAGTTGCTTGATTGCTTGCTGGCTAATCTGCCTTTCCATGCCCATGCTAGAACCCAGGAGAATTTGTATGGTATTCCTCTACCCTTTACAGTGTAGTTACTAAGACTTTCAAGACGAATGGATTCATTGTGCTGAAGACTATCATAGCAAGAAAACTATGGCGTCATAAGAAGGAAGCATATTTTCAGTTTAATGGTGTTCGGCAAAAAGATCCCCTTGTGAAATGTGAAATCGGTTGCGACTTTTGTATGGGTGAAGGGCAGTAAGTGAACAAACTTCGGCGCAATCGAGTTTTCTGTACAGCGTATAATGCTGTATGAAACTCTCAGCCACGGCCCATGAAACTCAGCAGCGGCCCATGAAACTTTTAGCCTCGGCCCGGTGGTGGCCTTTGTTGTTGGCACCTGTGGCGTTGCCAGACGCACGATCATGGCTGACTTTAGCCTAAATAAAAGAAAAACTACTTACGCTAGAGGGCTGTAATTTGGTTTTTTGGTGATTGGAGGGTGGATGATCAACATGTCAATTTGCAGCCCTCTAGCCTCAGTAGGTTTTAAGATCTGAGAGCGGACGGACAGGCAGATAGCCATCTCAATAGTTTTCTTGTACAGAAAACTAAAAGTCGTCCTGTAACATGGAACACAAGCATAACGAGCTAGATAGGAACTAACTTTTGGGCTTTTAATTAATCTTGATGAAGTAATTTTTTAGGATAACCAACATTTTATAAGTTGATTATACACCTGATTATAAAGTTACAGCTCAGATAGTGAGTTAAATATAATTTTTATAGACTAAGCTCTTTCTCTGTAGTAACTTTCAATGTCATTTATTTCCTTTAGATAGCAGGTTCATTGTGAAGAGCAACTCATGTCGAATTATTAACTGTTCCATAGACTTTTGTAGTTTGGCCATGGCACTATTAAAAGACCAAGACGCACTGTAATGTCAGTTTGTATGTCATTAATTTATTTTGTTAATGAAGGGTGAGATTGAGAATCTTGACATAAGGTTGAGACTGCATAACCTACAGAAATGAGGCTGTTTCTGTTTTACTTGTTTATTTTTCCTCTTAGATTATACTTCATATTCGGTTGAAGTGGCAACTCGCTTGCTATACATTTATTTCTAAGTCGAAAACTCCTAAGCGGACATTACAACCCAGACATTTGTGTGTGTGCCTGCTGTGAGATTGTTGAAAAGTACATTTAGAGACTTCAGAGTTACAGAAGAAAGACGGTACAGAATCTCATTCCTTGAAGGTAAGAGGATAAAGGACCGGTCAGGTCAAGTGTCATGGCTAACTTGCATTCTGTTCATTCGATGGATAAATTAGATTTTTTATCGAAAATATATGATTTATTGTTTGGGTGCGGTTTTCTGTTTGTGCGTTCGTTAGTTTGATTACTAGCAGGATTTTGCAAAATTTTGACGGTAGTCATACAAAAGGTAGGCCTTGTGACTGTGCAACAGGTGGTTAGGTTTTGGGAGAGATGGGAAAGTAACTTTTTGGGGAGAAGGAGCCTCTTGAGGGCGCAGGGCGAGGGATGTTATTCTAGGTAGATCACTAGATCACTGAGCCTTGGAGAAGGAGTACGGTGTCCAAATGGTCTTCTTATTTACAAATTCAAATTACTCAAGATTTTTTGTCCATCGTCCATATTTCCCTCACGTTTGCATTTCGATGACTTTATCCTGTTCGTGTTTATTTGTTGCTGCTGTAGGCATAGTTTGTAGCCTTAGGATATCTATTTAAAAAAGCTCAGCAAAGTAGTGAAACGAACAGGTGACGAAATTTTTACCATGCTAATGAGGAGATACATATAAAAGCGAAGAGAATCCAATAAAGATGCAATAAAGATCACAGCCCAGATGTCCCTCTTGAATCTCTAATTTAGCATCATGGTTTGAGAATCCTTCCCGTGTTACGTCCAAATTTCACTGTACTCCACGAAGGTTGTAGGTAACTAGTTCCAAACACTTTTTTTTCCTTCTGGCGATGAAACTTCCAAAGGTAAAGCACTAACCTTAACGGCGTTCAGAAATCTGAAACACATTGGTGTTACGATCTTGGCAATGGAGGGTATTTCTGCAGAATAGTGTTTTCTTGTCAGAACGGTTTTAGGGTGGCGCCTGTTTCTTGAACGGACATCATATGAGACTTTCTCACAGAATCGGTTGGTTTTCTGCCGTTCCAAGGCAAGTAGAGAATTAAATATTGCTTGAATAATTTTTTTCTTGTGGATACCCTAGGGCATAAATGTTGGTCACACTTTTTACTGCTGGCGGTAAATATCCAAAGCCCATATCACTGGGGCTAATCGTGATTGGCTGCTTGTGTTACTCGCCACCCATCGTAGGTTACAGTGTGATTGGCTCTGGATATTTACCGTCAGTCCAGAACCTCAGAATGTAATGAGACTGACTCATAATGTCGCCGAAGAATCTCGGAATAATGTTAAACTAATCATAAAGTCATTCACACACGCACACCCGCTCACACACACACGCATATATATATATATATATATATATATATATATATATATATATATATATATATATATATATATATATATTATATATATATATATATATATATATATATATATATATATATATATATATATATATAGATAGATAGATAGATATTATAGAGAGAGAGAGAGAGAGTGGTTAGTATGGACACTGGAGAAGTAAAGATAATTTGTTAATATTGTATTACAAACTGGCGTCGCCAAGTGAGAAGAGAGAGAGAGAGTGGTGCCCCGGAAAGCACTTTAAATCAACTTTTTGCCGCTCATCATCGGTCGAATTTATAGAAGTATCTTCTGCATCTAATGAATATGGGCCCCAGCGAAAACTTCTGATTAATATTTATGAAGAGAGGCAAAAACAGTTTATTTGGGCCAACGAGGTCGTTGGGCAGTGAGGCCACACGTCACCAACGCCGGCGCGACTGCAAACTGTTGTTGCTGTAATGAGCTGAAGAGTTGCAGTGGGATTTAATCTCCTTGGCGGATTTATAGGTGCGTAGGACGGTAGGGCAAACGAGGTCCAACAGCCCTTTTTTTTTTATCCTGTCGAGCCATTGGACCTGTTAGGCCAATTAGGGTACAGCCGTGTAAACGGGCTAATCGACCTCTATAATCAACTACAGACGGCTTTGGATTTATGACGGGGTGGGGAATGCCCCGGGATACCCCATGGGATGGTGGGTACGTGCCAGAGAAGGGCGAGGGGCGGGATCGCTAAGCCAGATTGAGCAGTGTAAGAAACAAATATTTTGTTATTTGTTTTTATAACTGTTCTCTCTCTCTCTCTCTCTCTCTCTCTCTCTCTCTCTCTCTCTCTCTCTCTCTCTCTCTCTCTCTCTTATACGCCTCTAAAGCAGGTTCTTTTTTTATTTTTATTTTAATTTGGGCTTTACTCCTCTGCCTTTGTTTTGCGTTCTATGGCACTGTTGCTTTGTGACAGCCTTCGTCACCCACTAAAAACCTTCGCGCGCTCAGAGCACCACTTTAGTAGCAGACACATTAGATTCAATTTAGATACGAGGTGCCCACGGAAAGGGAGAGAAAGAGGAAGCGAGATTGCTGTAAGAGTGAAAAAAAACAAAAGGGAGTTCGGATGAGAAGCTGCATGAGGCGGACGCTCACCAGTATCCTTCTCCTACTGTCAAGTAATTGATGTTGGAGTTTTATCGTGCCTCTGCTGTGGGGTCAACAAATGATGGTGGCGAGTAATTCAGATGCACACTAAGTAGTGATCTTCAGAGCTGATAGTCTCCGGGCTGTAAGGACTGGCGCCTACAGAATTCTCTCTCTCTCTCTCTCTCTCTCTCTCTCTCTCTCTCTCTCTCTCGATTTCGTATAATCAGTTTTTTGTGTGTGTGGTATTGTTTTGTTCTTGTTTATCAGTGCGTCGTTCATTTTTCTTCTGGTCATTCTTTCAAGTCTCCATTACGGCTCTTCCCGGTTTCATTTCTTGTCACTCAGTGTTGCTTCCTTTTAGTTTTACACAGTTTATTATATGAATATGGTTAGCATTTTTGGTTATGTGCCTTGCTTGCAGTTTTGCTCTCCATTCTCCCTTCACCTCTCCCATGCTTCGTCATTTTTTTTTTCATCCTTCAACCCCCCCCCCCCTTCTACTTCATGGTCTCTCATCTACGCGATAGAACATCTCCTACATCATGTGCTCCAAGGAACACGCAAAAAAAAAGGGGGCAACGTTTTGAGAACGGGTTTAAAATGGGCAAGTGTGTGTGTGTGTGTGTGTGTGTGTGTGTGTGTGTGTGTGATGGGTACTGGGGAGGAGGAGGAGGAGGAGGAAGAGTTGGATACTCGTCATGGCAGGCCATCTATTTCTCAGGGGCCCCAAAAAAGTGCCAGAGAAGGTGTCCGGTCGATGCCAAGCAAGCATGGAAAACCAAAGGCGCCAACAAACCACTACTGTGGGCACTAAATGTATGTAATCAACGGGTATCAGATAAGCGATGGCGCGTGGGTTACAGGGTCTTATCGCGGCTCCTATCTTCACTCAGGTACCACCAAGCTGCTACTGTGTGCACCTATTTGAGGTGGGGAGGGGGGCGATGGGTGGGCAGTTTGGTTGGGAGATACACGGTGGAGAGAGAGAGAGAGAGAGAGAGAGAGAGAGAGAGAGAGAGAGACCTGCTGTCCTGTCCTCCTCCCGTTCCCTACCTTTAGAGTTCCCCATCTTATTTTCGGTCCGATCCTTCTGTCCATCGTTTTCTTTTTCCTTAAGGCCGGTTCACACGCTGCAATTTTCATAAAAAAAAGCTTCTTCAGTCGACTCAAACTGCAGTGAAAGTCGGTTACTTTTTTCACCTTTGCAAAAGCACGGGTCGTCATCTCGACAGCTTGCCTCGTCATTATTCTTCTTCAAGAAGTGTTGACATGAAATGAGATGCAGCTTTAATCGCATGAGACATTTCCACTTTAAGGAGATGTCGTTGACACGCAGTTTTTAGTGGGCGAAATGATATTACATGAATATTTTCACAACGCGAGAAGTGTTCGTGAACTCAGAGTCAAATTTTGTCATTCTGCAGTGCGGTTCCTTATAACGGGTCTTTCTTTTGCCAAGTTTACTGAGAAAATTTGCTTTTTAATGGTCTAACGTCTTGCAGCCAAAAGTACGACCTATCGTACATGTTTTGTAAATGTACCTCGTAAGATTTTTTATTTATTTTTACAAGGAAAATATTCTGGTAAGATTCATCTACATTTCGTTGATCCTGTACTCAGTCTTGTTGTTTATGAATGATTCTTATTCAAATGGAATTTGACCATAAGTAACTCTTTGTCTGGTGGGATCAAGGGAATTACAGGAAGCTACAAAATAAATGTGTTGTGGTGCATTAGGAGGGCATGTTTTTATAAGGGGGTTAGACACCCGAATAAAATATTTAATTTATCCAAAATGTGCAAACAAGTTTGTTTCCCAGACCCTGTCTTCTACTTTTTTTTTATTATTTTCCTTATTTTAATTATATTTGCCAGTTGACTCATCTTGGGTACGTTCCTTTGTTGATGATCTGCATGTGGAACCATGGAACTGCTTTAATGATGCCTGCATGAAAGTTTAGAAAATATTCTCTAGAATTCAATAGCATTAGCAATCATCCTCATTGTTGTGTTTTTAGCTAGGGTTAATTTTCTTTGGAGTGAAATTTATTTTTCATCAACAGTGTAGAATAGAATGGAATCCGTCTCATCACTGACCCAGCTACGACTCGAAACACTGACCTGACTTTCATCGGTTGAATTTCCATCGAGTTTTATTTCAGGCGATGTATCTCTGCTGTTCGATTGGCTTCCTTTTCAGATACAGTGGGATTTTCAGATACAGTGGGAGTAATTGTTATCTCTGAAAAGACGGCTCTACTCAGCAACTTCTCCCAAAAACTCCTCGGAGCTCTGAAACATTTTTTCCTTCAAGATTCCTAAGATTTTTGTTGGAGAATGGAGCCTTTCATAAATCAAGTGGATGACTTATGAGTCTCACTACTGTCAGGCCCAGTCGCTTCAAATTTGGACTGTTTGTTCCTTCGCAATGTTCAGACGAATGCTGTGAGAACTCGAGGTAGGTAAGGTTTGCGGCTGCGAGAAAAATTACGAACAGATATACGGAAGTTTGTTATACTGAAGATGAAAAAGAAATTGGTGAACACTGATACAATGTCCTGGGAATCTCCGTCTGTGGTAACTAGCTGGCCTTTTATATTTTTGAAATGTTCTTGAAAAGTCAGGCGAGATGAGAGTGAGTCATTGCAGAGATCCATAATCCTGTGTATTGTAATCCGTTTAAAAATGCTTGTCTTCATAGGAAAATAATCGGTGTCTTAATAATTCATTTCAGCGGTAAGGAAAGGAGTACTTCATGTCTAATATCCTTCATACACCTTAACTTTTTCGTGCTTATAAGCTTCTGAAAGTTTGATCAGAAAAATTATCTTTTCTTTTGGTTCCAGATATCAAAAAGCTTGATAGATATTGAAGGACGACTCGTGAGGAATATGATCTCTCATTCATTATCTGACTACGGGAGTGACTTAGTGAATTGGTAAAAAAAAAAAAAAAAAAAAAAAAAAAAAAAAAACAAACAAACAAACTTGAATGGCACCGAAACTGAACCGGGTGGTTGTACCAAGGGTTCCCATAATCGGAGGTTTTGAAAATGTCATTAAGGGGTGTATCCTTTATTCTTCCCTATTAGTTACATTTTGTTTCATATATTCCCAGTTCTTTTTCAGTGGTGACTTGCTATATTCGGCCGCTTTACCTGAGGCGTTCCACAATCATATACAGTTAACTGAAGTTATGCCTGACGCCTTTGAATTGCAATATACTGTACATGAACTAAATTTTTGTGATGGCGCATTTTGTAACACTAGCTTATATTGCATAATGGTGGGTAGCAAAATGTCTCAAAGTGGAACCGAACAGTTCCAATGAGACCCATATTTTCTGGAGTTAAGTGAGAGCTACAACTGCAATCAATAAGAGTATGGAATTGAATTCCTCTTTGGCAAAGTTAAGAGAAGCATTGGAGTTCAGTTAGACGTTACTTCATGCTTCCCAGTGTAACCTGTTTTGACATATGTTAGATTCGAAAGATTAAACATTAGTTCTTGGCTTGTGTTTGTTGATGCAGCTATCATAAGGCCAATCTTGCACATTTATCATCCTTGTTGGTTTTGTTTACTGCTGGCTGTGACACACGTGCGCATAGATAGTGTGTGGATAGACAGTTTCCATTACAAATTTATTTGTTTATTTATTGCAGCGTAGGATTATTGTGACATATTTGGACACACTTATGTATATGCTTTGAGAACATTAAGGGACGCTTACGTGTATAGGATCCGTCCGTGTGATGTCTTGAGACTCGTTTATGTAAATGCTAAAAAAAAAATGCATAAGAGAGAGTAAATCTGCAGGATTTGTATAACCCTTTTTTTTGGTCTTTTGTCTGTACGTTTAAGAGCATTAAGAGAATAAATGTATAGAATTTGTGGGCCTTTGTTGGATACACTTATATTTATAGTTTGAAGCATTAAGAAACAGATTTCTGTGGCATTTTCGGCCATCCTTATGAATGCACTTCTGAAGAATAAAGAGAGTGACAATACAGAATGTTGAGCTAACGAACGGTTTCGTAAAGGAAAAGAAAAATGGGCTTCATAAGAAGAGAGGACAGAAAATGATGAAACAGGCGAATACAGTTATGCCCAGTGGGAAACACATCAGCCAGAACGAAAGTTTCAGTGGCAAACGATGAGGGTATGTATTATAATCGACAAATTTGGCCATGTACTAATTTTTTCATGTGTATTAACCATTATAAAAATTTAACCATGTACTAATTTTTCCATGTGTATTAACCATTATAAAAACTCTTGGATTGGACCACTGATTAAAACTGTGCATCAGAAAACACAGTAACTGAGACGTGTCCAGTCCTCTCTCGGTCGTTTTAAAATGGAAAAGTTATATTGCCACGCAGATACCATCAGTCCGCCTGGCGCCAAGTTTCTTCGCAGTCTCCGGATTCATGATCAGTCAGCGTAGGCGTTTCATGAACTGAAGGTTTTTTTTAGGGCAACAATCGGGTCTTACCCGAACGATCCATGTTTTCGGACGCCCGCCTGCGTGACTCGTCGTATTTACAGCATCCGGGAATGGACTTGATGAAGGATTTTCTCCCAATGGTTTTCCCATTTCTGGTATTTTAGCACCTGTACAAACATTTTTGCTTCACAAAAGCCCGTGCCTTTTTCGTGTTTTGTTTTACAGGTCGAAATTGAAATTGTTTCGTACACGATTTGAAACGAGAATAACACATATTCAGGAGATCGCAATTGCAGATATTACGAAAACCTTACATTTTCAGTGAGCTTTAAAAACTGACATTATTGGAATTAGGTTATTTTTCTGGAATACAACAACGGAGTTATAATGAAAATAATCCCAACATTAAAAAAATTATGCGTTATTTTTTTTGTGTTTTGATTTGATATCTCGGCAATAGTGATAATTTGGTAATTAATTCTCTCTCTCTCTCTCTCTCTCTCTCTCTCTCTCTCTCTCTCTCTCTCTCTCTCTCTCTCTCTCTCTCTCTCTCTCTCACGGAAACATAATACCAATAAGCTATAAGATGATCTCTGTGATTACGTTTGAAAATTTAAAAGAATGAAATTCTTAACTATACAGTACAGTACTGCTAATTAGAAAATTGTAGTTACATATACATGCACGTATTCACTTTGAAAGGATGTGTATTGGCACACATGCAAATGAGCTTTCAACTTTAGCCCAAAAGACTTAGTGAGAACTTGCTTAACAACCACTGCAGTGAAAATAATGAAATTTTAATAAATATATATGTGTTTATGTGTATATATATATATAAATATATATATATTTTATGTATATGTGTGTATGTATGTATATATATAATAATAATATATATATATATATATATATATATATATATATATATATATATATATATATATATATATATATATATATATATATATATATATATATATATATATATATATATATATATATATATATATATATATATATATATATATATATATATATATATATATATAGAATGCGTGCGTAAGTCAGGTATCAAGGTAGGCTCTTCAATTTCTAGTCCAATCAGGTAACGCCCTCCATTCTAAGAGTCTTATGTCTCAGGAGGAATTTAAAATTAGTCTTCACATTCTCCACCCAGCTTGCTTACTCGAATCATTATTAACAATATCAGATGGGCAGCAACTTTGATTACCGTTGTGTTCTTGAAGGCTAAGATCAGTTTCGCTTTAGTTGCACATAATAATGTATAAGGTTGAACCCAGTTTCTGTACTTCTCTGAAGTTAGGCTCCCACAGAATTTTTGGAAAACTGCTTTATTCTATTTGCTTTTATGTACATATTTACGGCCTCGAAATGTTGGGAAGCATCACATTCTTGTTGATTGGGAGGAAGCTAACATTTATCGAGGTTAAATGCGATATTGCGCGAATCACAAAACCCCCCGTAGTGGGGTTAGTGCCATCAGTGCACCTCACGGGGTGCACTGTAGGCATTACTAAAGGTTTTTTGCAGCGTCCCTTCGGCCCCTAGCTGCAACCCATTTTATTCCTTTTACTCTACCTCCATTCAGATCATCTTTCCTCCATCTTGCTATCCACCCTCTCCTAGCAATTATTTTCTAGGGCAACTGTGATGTTGTCCTCCTGTTACACCTTTCAAACCTTTATTCTCAGTTTCCGTTTCAACTCTGAATGACCTCACAGGTCCCCGTGCTTGGCCTTTGACCTAAACACTATAATCCACTAGTCACAAAACACCCCTTGTGTTTCAGGTGTCCGAGTGTCTTCAATCAGTTGCTGCGTAGAGCAGGTCTTTGTAAACTGGGTGGAAAAACTGGCTTGAAGGCGTACTATAACAATGCTGTTATATTTCAGTTATCATGAATCTCTGCTTCAAAAAGGTGAAGGCGAAACTATAAAAACAGTATTGTTTTGCAGTTATCACGAATCTCTACTTAAAAAATGTGAAGAAGAACTATAACTACAGTACTTTTTGCAGTTATCACGAATCTCTACTTCAAAAAGGTGAAGAAGAACTATAAAAACAGTATTTTTTTGCAGTTATCACGAATCTGTACTTCAAAAAGGTGAAGAAGAACTATAAAAACAGTACTTTTTGCAGTTATCACGAATCTCTACTTCAAAAAGGTGAAGAAGAACTATAACTACAGTATTTTTTTGCAGTTATCACAAATCTCTACTTCAAGAAGGTTATTTGTCATGTAGACCATTGAGGACTTGAAGAAATATGCGGATCCCTGCAGTGACAATGTCCTGCTGCAGAATAAAAATTCGTGCATGATGTTTTCTCTGGAATCGGAGCCTTAGTGAATTGATAAGCAATCTGCCTTTAGGTTAAAATATGGACTAGAGTTGTTGACCGAGCAGATAAAAGTCAGGAAATGGTAAAATTTTTCACATCTCCAACAGGGATGTTATATTTTGATATTTCCCCTACAGCGTAAGGTATGGACTAAAGTTGAAGTGAAAAAATATATAGTAAAAATACGTGAAAGCTATTTTTCCTGATTAACAGGGAATCATTTGTTTTACTAATCTCGAGAAATGTACACTCATGTTTACATATGTATTCAAGTTCCGTTGGTGGCACCGCCCTTCTATGTCTTTTTTTTTTTCTTTCTTTTCTGCAAAAGAAAGCTATTGTGCCGGCTTCGTCTGTCCGTCCGCACTTTATTCTGACCGCCCTCAGATCTTAAAAACTACTGAGGCTAGAGGGCTGTAAATTGGTTTGTTGATCATCCACCCTCCAATCATCAAACACACCAAATTGCAGCCCTTTAGCCGCATTAGTTTTTTATTTTATTTAAGGTTAAAGTTAGCCATAATCGTGTTTCAGGAATCGATATAGGATAGGCCACCACAGGGCCATGGTGAAAGTTTCATGGGGCGCTGCTCATACAGCATTATACCGAGTATAGCAGCATGCTGCTACACTCCATTTGATGTATATATCAATAAAATTTTTGAATTTGAATTTGAAGACCACCTAAAGATAGATCTTTTTTCGATGGCCTTGATCATACGCTGTAGCGGCTGTACAGAAAACGCGATTTCGCTGAAGAAACTTCGGCGCATTTTTCTTTTACTCTGCCAGTATTCTTCGGCAGTTTCTTTTACATGACTCATAGCATTAACTGGATTCCAGGTAATCTTTATCTTCTCTGAGTCTGAAAAGTTAAAGAAATTCAGCTATCCGTTATTAGGGCTGCGTTATTTGCTTCATTTTTTCATCAGGCCGGTTTACTTTCTCTCTAACGATCAGTGATAAACTGTGTATTTTTTATTTAGATTTGTAAAGCGTTGTCAGGTATGGTGCTTTACATTAGGAAGGGCGCTCTGCTTTCCTCAGCGTCCTGCAGTGCAAATTGGAACTTAGTACGTACTTTCTTTGCGTCTGACATTCACCAAGAACAAAATATTCACTATCAATTTAATCTTGACATCAGTTGTTGCTAATATCGAGATGTTCGATGGCTGACATTGTCTGCCTCCAATGTTCGTTGCTGTATTGCGTACTAGTGTAATTAGCAACAAATAAAACTGATATCTCCATGAATCACATACCTTTACCCGTGTGCATTTTCCCGAGATGTAACCAAGTACTGAGACCTTTCTCTGAAAATTTTCCCGAGATGTAACCAAGTACTGAGACCTTTCTCTGAAAAAAGCGGGACGCCATATCTTCAAAACTAACCATAGAATTTTCTTGAAAATAATCTCAGTATGTTTCCCACACCCAATTTACTATTAGGGAGAATTTAACCTAACCTATCCCAACCCAACCTAACCTAACCTAGGGGCATGGCAGAAAAAAAAAAAAAACCGCGGCTGGTGCATTACTAACATACATCCCAGGAATTTGCTGCCCTTATGTGTTTTCAGCACTGATATTTACATTTGATCGTGGTCATTGGCAGTAGTCGTGATTTGTCAGAGCTCATGGCTGACATCTGAAAATTTTGTCTCTAATTCGAGGTTATAGAGCATAACAAATCTTTGCTCGCTGGGGTAAGTCTAGGCTAAGCCTTTGTTCGTGTCTCTTGTAGGTTTATATTTGGGAATTAGTTTTATTAACTACTTAATTAATAATGATGACAACTTACTAATGAAAATCTGCAAAAGGCACAAAGATTTGTTTCGCATGAAACTGTGAACTTGTCGCAAGAAAACCGAAGGGTAAGTACACACACACACACACATATATATACAGATATATATATGTATATGTATGTATGTATGTATATACATAAATGTATACTATATATATATATATATATATATATATATATATATATATATATATATATATATATATATATATATATATATATATATATATATATATATATATATTATACTGCAGAAGTTTCCTGACGTTACCTTAGTTTTTAATGCATTTAATATCAGTTGCGGAGTTTCCCTTGGACACTGTTCGGAGCGGTTACTTCTCGATATGACGATTAAGTGAATTTTGTAATGATGTGTCACTTAACTTCAGCAAAGCTTTCTTTTTGTCAGTTTTCAAAGATAGGTGCGAAATAGCTTAGGTTTTTGGCGGTATGTGGCGCTTTTAGTAATTAGGCTACTTTTTACGCTAAGGTATACTACAGTATACTGCCCTAAAGTGGAAAACTGCAGTATCTGCAAAATTTTCGAAATTGATATGTGCCACTTACTGGGCTCGTGAAACACTAATACACAAGTTACTGCAGTTTCAGAATGATTCTTCAATGCTTTCCACGAGTATTTAGGGGGTCCCATCTGCAGTATCTGCAAAGTCATTAGTAAGGCAAGGGAGTATGTACCATTTTTCTCAGTTTTATATTTTTGCAGATACTGCAGTCTTCCTGTTTAGGGCAGTATAGCTTTATGTCTCTACTTACATTAGGAAGTTGAAATGAAAATATAATGTTGAATCGTTTGTAGAGTACAGTTTATTAATGGGGTACCACTTGAGATAACTTACGCAGAACCTGAGCTAAATGCCACAGTCAGTCACAGCCAAGTTCCTCCCACTCGGTGGAGGAAATAAATGCTAACTCAGCGAAATGAAAGTGCAGTTGGGAACCTGCTGTGCAGTGACTGGCTTCCAAGAATTTAAAATATAGCTGAACTGATGTTGGTAACTTACCTTAGGATGCTGGAACAAGTGAAGTGCAACTTTGTGGCTTCCAAATTGTAAGACTGCAATTCGTCAAACTAAGATAAGCTGCTGAAATAAGCGTGCTTCAGACTGCCACTTACTAAGAGTGCAGACCAAGCCCAAACCGGACAACGTAGACGAAGATGCAAATATTAACTTGCGTACCACTTACTATAACTTCAGCTGGAGTAATTTGATTTAAACCAAAGGAGATCTGCTGATAGAAAAAACCCTGCAATTAATTTGCAACTTATTACACGGCTAATATGCAACTTAGGTGAAAGTAAATACCCTGTATTAACATGTCGCAGGACTACAGTAACCTAAGAGAAACCCACAGCAATGTAAAAATGATTTTTTTTATATAAAATATACCGAATCTGGTTATTTAGGCAACGGGCCTTTTTTAGTGCCGTGGAAAATTGGTCTAGAAGTAATAAACTTTGTTACGTCCAAAAACTGTTTTATCTGTTACATTTTATTTCTTGCCTGTCCGTCGTTGGAATTTTCCTATTGGTTTTACTTATTTTTAGCTGAAAGTTTTTGTTCAAAGACGCGAAACATCGGTTGATTTCATGCACCGTATAGTAGAGTACTATGGACGTCTTTTGCATCATACAGCCAGTGTTATTAAGGTTGAGCTGAAACTACCTTAACGCCTCGCTTTGTTGCTGGTCAGTTCTTTACAAGGAATAACTGAAACGCCCTGGATTGAAACGAGAACCAGACAGCGGAATACACCTGAGTTCTTTTAGACTTGCAATATTATGTTTCATTAATTTTGCAATACTATGTTTCATTAATTTTGCAATACTATGTTTCATTAATTTTTTAAACCTGTCAGAGTAATTTATTTCTCGAATATAATATGTTTGGACAGAGAATAGGCAAAAAAAAAAAAATCAAAATGTAAGAGTATAATTTTAAAGTGAGGTGAGTCATTGTTTATTCTGGTGTCGCTGTGAATTTTAACCAGGGGCGATTTTGGTTGATCACACTCGTTGCGAACTGAAAAACGGTAAGAAGAAGAAGAAGAAGAAGAAGAAGAAGAAGAAGAAGAAGAAGAAGAAGAAGAAGAAGAAGAAGAAGAAGAAAGGAAGCAAGAGAAGAAAAGAAGTAAGGATATTACAGAATTTCGGCCTCCGGTCATGTCGTGGACGGGGTTTCTATCGAACGCTGCAATAACGGTTTCACTGCTTGGCCCAAAAACTTGAGTCTGAGAATGATAGTGATTTGGATAATGAATGTTTGAGTCTCATGGATGACAAAAATCCACCTGGCATCTTGAAAGTTCTTTAATGAGTCGAAATATTATTTAATCATCATTTTTTAAAGTACTGCTATTTCATACCTCAAAAGTGTAGGAGCAAGTTTCTTTAGGGAAAAGACATTAATGTTGGAATCAAAGAGCAGCCTTTCAACTTTTTCATCTTGCAACGTCCAGGTGAACGGTCATTTGCCTTACCTGCCCATCTTATACCTTACCAAGGGCACGTCAGATTCTGTGAGCCCGAACCTGCTTGCATGTTATCATCGGCTTGATGCTATTTCTTGACGGTATTCCGAGTACCCGCTGACCGGTCGTTATTAGCATGGATTCTCTCTCTCTCTCTCTCTCTCTCTCTCTCTCTCTCTCTCTCTCTCTCTCTCTAAGTTCGGTTCTGTTATTCATATTTTCCCATCCTTTTCGTCACTTGACTTACGCTTGTTTTACAGTCTAATACGCCGAAAAATTTCCGCTGTCGTCTCTTCTTTCCTTTTTTATTCGGTGTCTTCTCTTCGCCCATTCCTTCCACTACTACGCAAGCGTGAACGTTCTCGAGATTCTTCTTCTTCCTTCTTTTATTGGACTAAACCCACTTGCTTTTTTATCTGTTCTTTCTCGCCGTCATCCTCCTCCTCCTCCTCCTCCTCCTCTTTCTTCTGTCCTTTTTATTCGGTGTCTTCTCTTCGCCCATTCCTCCACTACTACGCAAGCGTGAACGTTCTCGAGATTCTTCTTCCTCCTTCTTTTATTGGACTAAACCCACTTGCTTTTTTATCCGTTCTTTCTCACCGTCATCATCATCATCTTCTTCCTCCTCCTCCCTCCTCCTCCTCCTCCTCCTCCTCCTCCTCCTCCTCCCACCTCTTCTTTCACCGTCGTCGATATAGCCCCCCAACGACCAGAGAGGCCAGGCAGTGTTGCTAATCGCCTGCGGCCCGGGAGCAGCAGCAGCAACTCCGCTTCTTCCAAGTCCAGACGGACCGGCACGTATCTTAAAAGCCCAAATTGCTATGATGAAGAACTCTGCTTCTTCCTCCTCCTCTTCCTCCTCCTCCTCCTCCTCCAGAATTTCTTGCTCATGCTCCAGCGCTCTCCCACAACCACATGCGCGTACAGAATCAGAGCCTCAGTCTTCACAAAACGTGAAATTGCGAAACTCTCTCTCTCTCTCTCTCTCTCTCTCTCTCTCTCTCTCTCTCTCTCTCTCTCTCTCTCTCTCTCTCGTGTTGATATTAATACCACGTGTGGAATTTCTGATCTAAAACATTTGACAGAGACCTCGCTTTTAAGTATTTCTGGACTGATAGCTAGAATCCAAAAGGGATTCGCCTACAGGTTTTGCTTTTGTTGAGAGAGAGAGAGAGAGAGAGAGAGAGAGAGAGAGAGAGAGAGAGAGAGAGAGAGAGAGGTGGATTTCGAATTTCTTTGTTCCTCACTACCGTTATTTTGGGTTGCAGGCACTCAGGTTTTTCCATAGCACTGGCGGCGTATTAAGAAATTGCTGATTCTTGCGCCTAGTCCTCTTAAGATTGGTCTGAGAGAACGTATTGCTGTCCATTTTGTGTGTGTGTGTGTATGTGTGCGTGTGTGTACTGCTTGGTGTATGGAAAATATGTAAATGAAGGTGTTATTATGGCTCTTTCCTAGATAGTGACCCCCAAGGGTTTTCGGTGGTCGTTATCTAGGACTGTTATTTTTTTTTTTTATGATATTTACAGTCTTTTGTTTATGCTTTTACGGTCATCCCAAGGGGCTGGTACTAAACACGCCGCAAAGGTGGACGCATGCCGGGTTAAAACCCTTTGGGGTCACTGTCTAGGAAAGATCCGTTATTATTACTGTGATTAATGTAGCATAAATTTGAATGCAAAAGTTAAACGTCGTAAAATATTTGTGTACGTAGTGTATTGAGGTGGTTGGAAGAACTCTCAGCCCTCGAGTCATTCAGTCCGGGAGCATCATACCACTGGCGTATATCTATTTTGGGAAAATTCTGTGCTTCGATTTGGGCCTTTTAGTACCGTGTAGACTGCCGGATGCTTTTGAAAGAACTTTGTGAAAATCAGTCATGCATACCAAAGTCATCCTTTCTCTCTCTCTCTCTCTCTCTCTCTCTCTCTCTCTCTCTCTCTCTCTCTCTCTCTCTCTTGGAAATGTCACTGGTTATGAAATGAGTGTGTGGGGGATTGGAGGATTGAATAGTAATGTAACCAGCTGGTTTCAAGAAGCTGTTGTATTTTAAACAGAATAAAAAATGGAATCCGTAAATGTGTTCAAAATATGGCATCCTTGCACTCAAGAAATGTATAGTTCATCCTACCCTTAAGCAGTTAAGTTATTTCTCAGAATTCATTTTACCACCGTCTGATACCTTGGTATGGATGAGGTGTTCGCCTTTCCCCCAAAACGGGTGAGGAACACTTGCGATTTTAGTAGCATTTTAATACCTTCATTTTAAAGGCGCCTTCCAGTTTGCGACATCTGGGGACACAAGGGGGGTTGGGGAGGGGGTTGGAGCTCAGTTGCACCTGAAATATTTGCGTTGTGGTGGTGCGGTGTGAATGGGCCAATGAACACTCAATTGACAATTGAGGAAGTGTATGGCTCTCTCTCCCCTCGGTACAACGACCAGTTACGAATCACCGCTGGGAGAAGAAGTCTCTCTTCAAAGATATGGACGTTTTCCAAAGGGTGTTGGAATCCCGCGAGAGGATTGCGACGCCCAACGAGAGCGGTCTAAGGACACCTCCATTATGACCTGGAATTGGAAGTGACAAAAACATGAGCCTCGGCAACCGCGGCGTCATTTTCAATTTTCACCTGTGAGGAGAAGTGACCGCAGGTAAGGTTCTGCGCATACCTGGCGGAGATCCGTTGAATTCATGGGGCGTGGCTACAGCGCCCGAGAAGAATACATGAGTGAGGATTTATGCGCGGAGGACTAGGTACAGACTCTCGCAGTTCAGAGGGAGTGGGCACAGCTGAGATGATAGTTCCTACACGCTATATTCGTGTTTATAGCAATTGTCGATATGTAAATATAATTACGCAGATATATATACATGTATACAGTAGGCCTATATATATTATATATTATATAGTTATATATATATAATTTTGTAATATATATATGTATATATATATATATGTATGTATGTAATGTGCGTGCGAGAGAAAGAAGGAGAATGGTCAGTGTAGACTTCTGTGGATGAAGGTACATAATGGCAGGTTGTATTGGGGAAAGGAAAGAAAACTATGAATAGAAAGGCCAAGATGAACAGGGACCGGGGAATGGTTTGCTCCTTGGTATTTGCAATAACTGTTACGTAAATAACCCTTACATTTGATGGGCTGAAGGCGATCGGTATCAGAACAGTGGGGCTGTAATTATGGGTGTTAAGTTTTCTCTTCAGTGAACGATCATATAGAGGTTGTCAGAAATGGTGGAAAAAAGAAATGCAATAGATACTGTATACTTGGGAACATACATCAAGAGGGGATTATATGTTTTGTTTAGGGTTAATACATACACATAAAGGCTATAGAATCAATTATCTTGGGTTGGTCTTACTAGACGCTGTTATACGTGTTCATTGTAGGATACGATTTTTTTTTATTAGACGACAGGTGTAAAACGTTGAGCTTTAGTAATGCCAGGTTCCTGGATGGCGTGTTAAGAATTTTCTCATTTCTTGGTAGCTTGTTTACAGCGTTCTGAAGACATCTGTTTGTTGTGCTTTGGTCGTTCCGCGAAAGTTGAATTCTCTTTGGTGTTGCAACAAAAACTTCCGTCGTAAATTGACCTCATCCATTCTTGTAAGCTGTAGATGATAATGGCAATGTCATCGTAAATTCCAAGGTAGGAATATCGATCTTCTCTTGTTTTATTTTGAGATGGAGCAGTGATACTGACCTTGAAATTCGCGAAAGTCCATTCACAGTACTGCCGTAAAATGGAAAACTGCAGTATCTGCAAAATTTTCCAAATTGCGATATGCCATGTATGGGGCTCGTGAAACACTACTACACAAGTTACTGCAGTTTCAGAATGATTCTTCAATGCTTTCCACGAGTGTTTATGGGGTCCCATTTGCAATATCTGCAAAATTTTCGAAATTGAGATATACCACCTATTGGGCTCGTGAAACACTAATACACAAGTTACTGCAGTTTCAGAATGATTCTTCAATGCTTTCCACGAGTATTTAGGGGGTCCCATTTGCAGCATCTGCAAAATCAGTAGTAAGGCAAGGGAAAACTGCAGAATCTATCATTTTTCTGTTTTGTATTTTTGCAGATGCTGCGGTCTTCCATTTTAGGGCAGAGTAGTTTTTCATAGTTGCCAAGCTGCTAATTATGATAACTTAGTTCATTTGTAAGGGCTGCATCCATTGCCTCTATTACAGTTAAATTCAGTGGTCGAGTGACACTCACTGGCCATTGCCGCGCTGAGTTCAGATACCTTGGGCGTCGGTGAACTGTTGTGTTAGACTGCACGTGCGTTACTTTTTGAAGAGTTGTTGAGTGTCATCCCTTCCCGTAGCTCTTTTGGAAAGTATACCATGATCATTCCATGTGGATATGGATACTACACATGTTGTGTACAATAGAAGCCTATATGTTATTTACAGCAACATTATCTTCACCGAATGGCATTGAAATACTTGAAGTAACATTGATTTTTTTCTTTCTGCTTTGAATAGTGAAACTAAATAGCACATTATAATCAGTTACACTAAAGCATGTACTGTCGTTCGTGTTGGCTCGTATTTTATTTTTCTGTTTTTATTGTTGAGCGACTGGGTTCACATGCATAGTTTCCGAGGACTTTTGAACAAGTTATGGTTGGTTGACTGCGTTATTAAACCGTCTGCTTTGAGAAAGCAGTTTCCAAGAAACCGAGAGCCCTTTAGTTTTCTGTAAAAGAAAACTATTATGACGGGTTTTTCTGTCCGCCCTCAGATCTTAAAGCCTACTAAGGCTAGAGGGCTGCAAATTGGTGTGTTGATCATCCACCCTCCAATCATCAGACATAACAATTTGCAGTCCTCTAGCCTCGGGAATTTGTATTTTATTTACGGTTAAAGTTATCCTTAGTCGTACTTCTGGTACCGATACAGGTACCAGCAACACAGGGCACCACCGGACAAAGGCTTAAGTTTCATGGGCCGTGGCTGAGGCCACCACCAGACCGTGGCTGAGTTTCATGGGCCGTGGCTGAAAGTTTCACACAGCATTGTACGTGTAATGTGATGTCTCACTGCGACATGTAATGTCTTCACCCTGAAAGGTGATGAATGAAAAAGTAGATTCTTTCCACTCCCATTTAATGAAAAGACGTATACAAACGTGAGAGCGGAGGATGAGATCCGATGCTCGTCACTCGTCAGTGACCACTGGCTACCTTATACTTCGCAATTGGCGGGAAAGACAAAAGTATTGTCTGCTAAAATACAATGTTGCCACGTTGCATAATTCAGCCAGTGATCTTACAGTATTTATAAGAACGTATAAATGGTTAGGCATGAATAGAATATTAAAGGTAACATAAACATACTTATTCCTGTAAAATGATAATAATGAAAGTGTACAAGAATACATATATTTGATATCTATACAGTACGCTGTACAGAAAACTCGATTGCGCCGAAGAAACTTCGGCGCATATTGTACTTGTTTTAATGTGTTCCATCCAGGGGTGTTCGTTCATCACCCCCTTGGATGACAGCGGGCGTTATGTCATTCAGGTGTTAATAAGATTAATTGTACAGAGATTCTAATATCGTGGTTAAGTGCTTGACACGGTGAAGCTGATTCACTTCACCCTTTCCGAAAATGAACCGTATCCGTGAGCACAACCCCGGAGAGGATTTGAATACTTTTGCTGTGCTAAAACAGAATTTTCCGTTGACCCTGCTTTTTCTCGCAGTGTGACCTCGCTGAAGTTATTAAATTAGCCAAAAACCAAGATGTTTATCCTTTGCTGCGGAGAATTTCTCCCAAAGCAACGAGCATGAGAGAGATATAAATTCTTTTTGCGCCATGCAACACTACAGTAAATTGCTTTTCATGTGATGTTTATTGCAATGCTGTATACCACTATTGCGCCAAAATTGTCAGACAATTTTTTTACCTATATTTATTAGTGCTCACTAAAGATTAAACTTGAAGCAGTGAAATGCTAATGCATTTTCTGATGCAACAGTTTCACTAGTTTAAGAATAAAATCACGAATGTTGGGTTTGTTTGAGTCGCGGAGAGCACTTAAAATTATAGCCAACCCTTAAAACGGCTGAAAATGTCAGATTATTGTACTTTTATGAGTCAGGAATCGTGTCTGCCCTTCCAGAGTGGCTGACTTGAAAACGAAACGTAAATGTTGATCTCGAGTGAATTCATCACTTTTTTTTTTTTTAATTTAGTAATCCAAGGAGTACTACAGATCTTTGGATGTCAGGATCTCCTCCAATGTGAAGAGGATCTTCTACAGGTAGCACCAGATGCCTAATCTAAGTTCTGTTGCATAGAATCTAATCATTATGTCGTGTGTTCATGAAAATCGACTTCCGGCAAGTCTACTCCCATTTCACCCCCAACCTGGACAAGATTTCAGTTAGACTTTCAATTTGAGGCTGTTCGTGGATTGATTAGAAGATTAATAGATAAAAAAAATTAATATGTAGCCTTATGAACAGTCCTACAGGTTACAAGATTATTTTTTTTACTTTAAACGTGGGATAACGTTCTGTGTGTTTATTTGGTATATCGAAATACCGCAGTTTTATTTTTTCATATAAAACGACTTTGTGCAACTTTCTTCTTCATCCTCCTGCACCAAGTTGTCCTTATCTTGTATATGGCATAGCTTTGCCGCAAAAGAAAAACTAGGAAAATGCTACAAACTTAAGACAGCTCACCTTTTTGGGGTAAAAGATTTTTGTGTTAATGACTCATCTGGACCGCGACAGTACTTCCTTTCCCCATCCCATGAATGGGATAATTATTATATTAGAATGATTTAAACCTTTCTGGATTATCTTTCGACTGCGGTTTTTTGCTCATTCATCTGGGGACTTTAACGACAGCAGTAAATGAGGGTGAACCTGGCTGTACCCCTGCTCTTTATTGGGTACGAATCAAAGGGAGTGCACCTGGATGCCCCTGCAGCAAAACATGCGAATCTCTGTGGGACGATAATTAACCGGGTCGTTGGATGGGGCCGAACATGACCTTCATTTTACTCCGAACAGGACTTATTTAATACCCGTAAAGAACTGAATAGCATTTGTGTGCGAAGAATGCACGAACAGAAGATCACCCGTTCAAAGTTGTTAACACATATCTAATGTGAGAACAACTGAAAGCAGTCGATACTCGAGTCTTCGTTTGAGGCTTTTCGTCTCGCTTGCAGCAGTTTTGCCGTCAGTTGCGTCTTATTGCAATAAAGTCCCGAGAAGCTAAAACTTCGGAAGAAAGGAGCTAGGAAGAAACGACGAGGAAACGGCGGAAGTTGCACGGGCGAAAACGAGGTCGAAAACCAAGCTGGTTTCGTCAGTAAAGTTAGCCTGACAATGAAAGAGAGATGAACTGTGTACGAGGTAAAAAGACGCCTACACAGAGGAAGTAATCGCCTCGGCAAGAAGCGGCAGGAAGACAAGAAGCTGAGGCTGAAGCAATACTTGAAGGAGAGAGATTTGAAGCCTGATGCATTTGAGATGGGTCCCTATGTGGAGGCTGCCACAAGCTTCTTTGACATTTCGTGCTTCGGAGTGTTCAGACGAGGCAGCACTTGCCGAGTCTTTTGAGCAGAAGGGGAAATCGTCCCTCTCTTGTAGAGAGCCGTTATTAAGGATGAAAGATGAAATTATCATTATGTGCAAGCTTCATCTATTATTTTGATACAGTGTTTGTCTTTTGACCTATTATTTTGAAATAGTATTTTTCTTTACGTAGGACGATGGTTTAGCTTAACAGAGAGTAATTCAAGATTTTTGTTATACCGAAAGCCCTCCCCACCGCCACAAAGAAATACTTACCAACATAGTGTCGGACACGCTTCGTATTTGTGAGGTGCTAAAACTCTAAATGACCTATCCAAATGCTTCATGTTAATGTTAACTGTGGGATTTACGAGCCAACGAACTTGCAATGACACAAACAACTATGACTCGTAGCACTGGAAATTTGACTATTTAAGTTGTGCAATATATTTAGAAAATCATACGCTAGCTTGATTTATGAGAGAGAGAGAGAGAGAGAGAGAGAGAGAGAGAGAGAGAGAGAGAGAGAGAGAGAGAGAGATCCAGTGATTTACGAGGACTTGATTCCATTGTTTAATTGTCTCGTTTTGTTTCACATTCACTCATTTTTCCTTTAACTATCTACTATAGTGACGGATGGCTAAATATGTAAATGAGGCATACCTTGGTTAGTTTCAGTTGGGTACAATGAAATTCTCTCTCTCTCTCTCTCTCTCTCTCTCTCTCTCTCTCTCTCTCTCTCTCTCTCTCTCTCTCTCTCTCTCTCTCTCTCTCTCTCTCTCTCTCTCTCTCCGAAGAATGAAAGGACGTTTGGGGTCACCTTGAAGAGAAAGTTGAAAATGTTTTAGATACTTGGGTACATAAAAGTCGAGAAAGAAAGTATTGCCAGCCGGGTTTGTTAGGGCACTTGTAGTCTAAAGGTAAGAATTCCATCCGTACCCCCATACACAAACAGGCCTCCCCTTTCATGATAACGGGGAGAGTATGGACGGCGATTATTGTATGTTTCAAATGGGGACTTTTATTTCTTCGAAAATAGTTTTTGTTTGTAGGTACATCTACGTATGCTTTAAACGCTTGTATACTTCAGATAGATGCATATGCAAATATGTGAAATCGAATTGGTATATATACGGTATACATTTAATACACATTTTATATATATATATATATATATATATATATATATATATATATATATATAGATATATATATATATATATATATATATATATATATATATATATACATAATTTTCTGACTCATATCGAGACCGAGCCCCGGTCTTTCAAGTGAGAGTCCAGGTTGAAAACCCGTGGTCTAGGGCGTTAGTAAGTCACCGCACAGATCCTAAAAGAAGGTGGAGCGTGAGTACTTCGCACCTGCTGCAGGCGCCAAGCGCTTAACATACCAGCGAATTTTACCCAGCTTCCCGACCTAGTAGCAATTGAATCACTAACATTTGAGACGACTTGCCACCCCTTCACTTGAGATATGATGGAAATGAACACACGGGAACGTGTTTCACAGAAATAAATTTCTGACTCACATAGGGACCGAACCCCGGTCTTTCAAGTGAGAGTCCAGGTACAGAGTACTTAGGTTCCAACTGCTTTTGTGACTTCTGCGGATATAAACTCATACATATCAAATTAAGCCGGAGGGAATTATAACTGATGATAAGTGCATTTGCTGTGTCCAGCATTCGGATCTGTGCTTTTGGATTGAGGCTGAAGAGTCTAAAGTTGGTATGTGACCTGATAGCTGAACGGATAGGTCGACTGTCTCCCGATGTTCGTAATTTTTCCTTAGGATGCAAATTATTCCCAAAAGGATACTATCTCACGGGTTATGCAAAGGACAAGCCCAAGCCATCGCCATCTTCCTCTCATCACTCTCTCTTCTGCATATGGAACTTCCGTATTTTTCTTTAAGCCGTGTACGATCTGTACTGCTGTGCGGACATGGCGTGAAGATGAAATTTTATCCGACAGATCATGTCGATTTTACAGTAAAATTTTGAGATTGAAATTAGATGTGAGATGGCAGGATAGAGTAAGGAATGATACCGTAAGGAAAAATACGGAATTTCCATATGCAGAAAATTTCAGCATTGGACGGGTTGGTATCGTTGCCGGATAGCACTCTGCTGGGCCCGCGTTCGATTCTCCGACTGGCCAATGAAGAATTAGAGAAATTTATTTCTGGTGATAGAAAGTGAATTTTCTCGCTATAATGTAGTTCGGATTCCACAGTAAGCTGTAGGTCCCACGTTGCTGGGTAACCAACTGGTTCTTAGCCACGTAAAATAAGTCTAATCCTTCAGGCCCAGCCCTCTAGGAGCTGTAATCAGCTCAGTGGTCTCTGGTTAAACTAAAAAGGTATCACTTAACTTCTTTTTCCATATGCCGAAGAGATAGTGATGAAAGGGAGATGAAGATGGCTTGGACTTATCCTTTGCGTAACCCCCTGAGATAGTGTCCCTTCTCGGAATAATTCGCGTCCAAAGGAAAAGTTACGAACATCGGTAGACAGTCGATCTATCCGTTCAGCTATCAAGTCACATGTAAGTTTTTGACTCTTCAGCCTCAATCCAAAAGCACAGGTTCGAATGCTGGTCAGAGCAAATGCATTTATCAGTTATAATTCCCCTTGGGCGTAAATGCATTTTATGTTAATGGGTTTTATTGGCTTATTATTTATGTGTATGTATTTATGTACGTACGTACACACACATATATGTATATATATAATATATGTATGTTTATGTAAATGAAAGTGGGTTGACGTCGGAAGGTATTTATAACACGGATTCTCCACTATTGAGGTTTCATTGCTGCATCATGCTGTGATTCACTACAGTTGACTGACTATAAGGCAGTCAATTAATTTCCAGGTCAAAAGATACTCGGTGGGTGTTAATAGATGGTGTCCAGTTCGTTCAGCACTCAACCTGGATTGAACCGAGTTCTGTAGCTCGCCAGTGACTTGCATATGGTGTCACTTATACACCATGAACCCCAAGTCTCCCTATCTATCTATCTATCTATCTATCTATCTATCTATCTATCTTTCTTTCTATCTATATGTCTATCTATCTATCTGTCTGTCTATCTATCTGTATATGTATATATATGTATTATATATATATATATATATATAAGAGCATATATATATTATATATATATATATATATATATATATATGTGTGTGTGTGTGTGTGTGTGTGTGTGTATGTATATATGAGAGAGAGAGAGAGAGAGAGAGAGAGAGAGAGAGAGAGAGAGAGAGAGAGAGAGAGAAAGAGTCTGAAACAGAGAGATCATCCATTGCCAACTTAGGCATAAATGTATAGAATTTCTGACGTCACGTATAGAATTTCTGATAGCCAGCTAATGGACGCAGTAATGACTGCAAATACCCCTCCCTCCCTACCCCCACCTAAAATTGCAAATGAAAAGAAACAATGAAATTTGAATTTGTCCGATGCCTCTCCGTTGAGGACAAGGCTTCTGCTCTCGTTTGAGTTTATACGACTTTTTCGGAATTTAAAAAAAAAAAAATTCCTTCCACTTCGTCAGAAAGTGAGGCTTTCATTACGTCAGTAGAGTTTATATCAAACAACCCCGTTGGTCCTTTTTTGCCCTCCCTTTCGATGGACAAAGCGAGAAACCAAAAAGAATTCGGCTTCAACAACAATCTCGACAGACAATATGGCTGTTGCATACGTCTTTTGACAACAGCCACTGGCTGCGCCGTATGTGAAAATGTTGAAAGAACATTGAAGCCAAGTCCTTGAATACACTCAGCGTTCGAAAAAAGCGAGGATAAAATTCGAGCCGTGACAAAGAACTTTGTCATTGGGGCACAGTCGCTGACGTCGAACTTCATAATTGGCCGGGTGGCATCAACAACCTTTCGGGCGAGAGTAGAAAATAATAAGAGGACCTTTGTATCAGCCCAGCTTTTCAGGCACACGGTAAAAATCGCCGTGATTATCCAAAGAATATGTTTCACAGAACTTTTACACAAGATTTGAATGCCGTGGTGACAAGTGGACGACAAACATCAAACGTGTTTGGGAAGCGCGCGTCATAGTTCACAGATTTCATAAGTCAAACTTTTTCGTAAGTCAAACCTTTTCAAGGTTGGTATTCAATTTACGGTCCTTGTAATCAACTAAAAATGTCACCGCTTACACAGAGACACTTCACGTTTTAGCTGACTTGAATAAAACTCTCTAGAATTTATGTTAACATAAGAAAGGGTCGATCTGGCCTCCTCTTAGCCAGAAGAAAATAGTTTACAAACGCGTAGATAACTAACAACCTTCACGTTTTCGAGCTTTTTCATGACTTCATAAAATGGAAAACTTCGCACCCGAAGGCCGATGAACTTTGTCACCCCAAGCCTGGTATTATGGTCACATTAACGACTTTTCTCGTATTGTTAGAAGATTATACATCAACCTGTTATCTTTGAAAGAAACAGTATTGGTTCAGTGGCTTACTTTTAACTCAGATCACTTACTGGAATCCTTGGGACAAACAAAAAAAGGGTAAAAAATGCGCCAAAGTTTCTTCCGCGTAATCGAGTTTTCTGTACAGCTGTAGAGCGTATAATCAAGGTCACCGAAAATAGATCTGTCTTTCGGTGGTCTCGGTATAATGCTGTAGAAGCCGCGACTCATGAAACTTCAACAACGGCACGGTGATGGCCTGTCCTAAGTCGTTACCAGAAACACGAGTATGGCTAACTTTAATCTTAAATCAAATAACAACTACTGAGGCTAGAGGGCTGCAATTTGGTATGTTTGATGATTGTAGGGTGGATGGTCAACATACCAATTTGCAGCCCTCTAGCCTCAGTAGTTTTTAAGATCTGAGGGAGGACACAAAAGGTGCGGACGTACAGACAAAGCCAACACTATTCTTTTACAGAAAACTAAAAAGGGCAGTCGTCGGGTATTTCTTCCCAATCTTGTTTCTCATCGCGAAGGGATGTGGAGAATGCTGTTGAAATCTGCCGGGTCGGCAACGGGTCCGTTTATAGGAAGAGTTCATACCGTGTCTCTTTTTCACAGAAAATGGGAAATGAATCCATTTAGGCTTGAATATCTTTTAGCCGTCATTGTTCTGAAGCTCATGGCACTGATACAATGCTTCGAAATCATGGAGGATCCTCGATTCATGTCCTTTCTGTGAATCCTTGTACAGTAGGGACTTACGGGCTACTGAGTAAGGAAAAAAAAACCGATTGTAGGATTAGTTAGCAGTCGGGGGGGGGGGGGTGTTACTGAAGGCACATTGGAATAAGCATAAGAATTTGGGGGAGAAGAAACCGAACATGCAACGAGACGCCATGCACTGATTTCTCTACAAATGCAACGCCTTAGCTTAAAAGTAGATGAAAGTTTTTAGTTGGGCCGTTGATGATGCGTCCTGTAAAACTTTAACGCCCGTGGCTGCTGCAGATTGGAAAGTGCCAAGATCTGGTGGAAATATGGTGTCATCCGCATAGATGGATGTGTCAGTCATGGCTGAAGTATTCGCCGTGCTTTCTTTGCAGGTAATGAGATTTAAAGCTACATTTTAGCTTTTCTCTCCAGGTCGTATTTATTGTTGTCTGGCGCGTGATAGTTTAATGTGTCTTAGTGGTTCTAGAGTAGTCTCAGGTGTACCATCCGTACAACAAGTACTATGTGATAATAATGGCGATGAAAATGATGAGGATAAAAAGCAGAAGAAAATAATTGATGTAACAATTAGGAAACAAATACACAGCATGTTGGAATATGATTTTAAAGAAATAATATTCTCACAAGCATCACAGTGAGTGTTTCCCCATTTTAATGACTAGGGTGATTATGAGATTTTGATAGTGACAACAGTGCTCAGTAGTGAGGACTTGCAAGTCCTTTTGAGGCAATAATAATAATAATAATAATAATAAGAATAATAATAATAATAATTAAAAAATACTCATAGTAGCATGAAAAGGGGAACCGAACAAGTTCCCGAAAGCTATCTGTATTGATTTATCTTTAAATATATGTACATATACATAACTGTGGATTTGCTTCTCCAATAATAATAATAATAATAATAATAATAATAATAATAAATAGCAGCAGTACCACTAATAACAGTCACCACGTTCAAGCTCAATATAAACTCCTTTTTACGTCTCTACTCAAGTTGTGAATTTTCTCCGCTCTGCCCGTGCGAGGAGGTCACAGTACGAAGCGACATTGCATATAGTAGGCCTGTTGGTAGTCTACGGGACGTTTGATACCAATCGCATCCCAGTAGACCAGGTATGTGAAGTATGCCGGACGAGTTACAAGTATGCTAATAGAATATACCCGTCTGGGTATGCCGTCGTGCATCATATGATTACGTAACATGGTTCTATTACTTGCATCTCAGGCACCGCGTTTAGTTTTATTTTTTTTTTTTTTTTTTTTTTTTTTTTTTTTTTTTGTTCGGTAATATGATTTCTCTTTTGCCTTCCCATACCCAGAACTAGCTGGGCATTTACTAACGTGAAGTCTTTACTGCTCAAATGTCAGTACTTTCAGTGTCAGTAAAGTAGGATTTAAAACTTCCGTTCACAAAGTTCACGAGTCAGTATGTTTGTCGTTCAAAAACATATTTAGATGAATAGTAAAAATTGTAATGTAGTAAATGTACTTTAATTACTAATTACTTTTAATTACATTATATGATGTATATACAGTATTACAAATTGTAAGAATTGTAGATGCATATTTTCTTAATAAAAGAAAAAAAATTGATTACTTTACAGATTTATTGTAACGTATGTTTTATGAACTCTCGCGATATTTAATCAAGTCAGGCGTCTCCCTCATCAAATTTCAGACACTATTTATTTCAACGTTTATTTGTGTACTTTTGTTAATGTAGTTGGTGGAAGGAGCAGATGCACGCATTTTAGACGAAGCGGTGAAATCCAAATTCCAGAGCCAGGAGTAATGTGCCTTTTTTTCGTCTATTGATCTACACATTTCTTTCTTTCTACTCCTCCCATGCGTAGAAGGGTGAAATTTTGGAATAGTTTTTTACAATATTCATGTAATTGAAAATTTGATAACACCTTAGATTTAAGAAATACTGTGGAACAGTCACAATTTCAAACTATATATATATATATATATATATATATATATATATATATATATATAATATATATTGTGTGTATAATTATCCTGGTAGGTGATTTGGTAGAATTCAACGCGGAGAGAACACTTATAAGACTTGGAAAGTGAAGTGTTGGGAACGGGTGTTTTTGCGGTAATTTCATTGATGGACTGTGACTTTTTTCATAAAATCTTGTATGAGTAAAAGGAAAAGTCTTGGGTGTTGAGCGTTCTTATTGTAGCCAAATTCTACGCTTGTGTGCAATATATTGATATTTTTTTTGGCAGATAATATGAAAATCATAGTGTCTGGTATGTGTGTGTGTAAAGCACTCAGTTCTCGTAGATATATTTGCGCAGTTTCTGTCGAATATAATGCTTACGTGGTGGTATCACACGCCGTCATTGCCTTTTACAGATTATATGCTGTTAAGTTATATTTTCGATTTAACAAGTAATCACTCGCAGGGCACTAACAGAATTCAAGGAAGAGCAGTTTCTTGCGATCAATTCTTACAGTGGGCGAGAGAGAAGAAGATTAAATAGGGATAATGGAGAAGATGGCAAAGAAAGACTAGCATATGAAATTACACCGTTACGCCAGTCACAGTGACCGGAAAAATACTTGTTTATAAAGCGTTGTATTCGCTGGGTGAACAATATGGACAAGATTATGTTTGCTGTCGTTTCCTATTTGAAAAAATAAAATAACTACCTGAAACTAAGGGAAGATACCTCGGTGGAAGCAACCCCCTTCTCTCACAAATACCCCTTTTCTTCCTCCAGGGAGAACCTCTCGAGTCTTAGCCGCACCCCTCCCTTCCCCTTCCCTGGAGGTACCATACCATTCCACCCTCCTCCCTCCACCCAAAGCAGTTGTGCACCAACATTTGCAGTGAAAGCAAGTTCGAATCCAAATACAAAAGATACATTCATTTGACCTTTTTATGTCCGGATTTCATTCCGATGAAGGTACTTTTTTCCCCCTCTCTCTCTTTTCACTCGAATGCTGAACCTGGAGGCCATGTGATGTTATTTGGTAGTTAGTACTAACTCCGACTATTAGAGCGATGTTAAGATTTTTATTTCTATCAGTGCTGCTGCAGTCATCATTCTTACTAAGAACGATGACAATAGCATCGGTAACCAGCACTCCAAGCTTTTGGTGATGAATATTTGTTTTTGTTCCAGGCCAAGTACAGCAAGACAGGGATTGAGAATGGATTTGGTGAATTCGCCCAAACAATGTAAGTACGACAGCTAAGTGCAGCTTCTATAGACAGTTAAATATCATTGCAGCATTTGACGTAAACAATAGTAAGAGAAGTGGCGTTTCCGGAATCTGTGAATAAATAAGGAAAGGAATGGCTTGCACGCAGACTAGACCAAGCAACGTAGATTAGGGACTAAAGTTTGAGCATGTTCATAGGAAATTAGGGAAATTATAAAAACGCTATTTTTTGGCCTAATTTAACATGACGTGTTTGCCCATCAGGTAAGTCTAGGTAATATTAGAATGTTTAGGTAATCCAATATGGCGCTGGAATAGTAATCTTTGTTATGGAGCTGGCAGATTTGCTTCACGGATGCTGGAAAAATGTAAAGAGAAGAGATAAGAAAGAGGCGATCCCCAGCTTTTGATGATATTTAAAGAGTAAATGCAACCTTAGTGAATAAGTTACCATCTTTCTCTATAGTCTTGTGATATGGGCGCTGACGACTGAACGTTTACGCTTAGAAAGCTTCTGTAGCCTGAACAGGAATTCCTTGGCATGCTCTCTGTGGTTCCCTCACATTTACCTCATCATCATTTGTGGTTAAGAGAAAGGCCGAAGTAGGGTTCTGCAGAATCATGGTATCCCCTGAATGCTGTTATATAAATAATAATATACGTTATACATACACGGTAAGGAGGAGAGAGAGAGAGAGAGAGAGAGAGAGAGAGAGAGAGAGAGAGAGCGTAATTATAGTTTTCTTTTACGTGGAGACGTTAGGGAAGCCGAGAATACGCTGGGAAGAAAGCCTTGACCCCGCAATGACAAGCCTGATGCAGTTCAGATCATTACTACGGGCGATTGTTCAGGAAATGCCTATATAAGGGCAAACTACCTTATGCTGTAATGTTGGTGCGCCCCTGGGCACAATCTCACCTTGTGGCACGGGACTTGCAAGAGACCCTCGGGTCGTTTTTCTCTTTCTCTCGATCTCTCTTAATGGCAATTGGGCATGTGATGTAGCGATGCAATTCGCTGCGAATATTCATAGGAGGTTTTTCACTGTGGACCTTAAGTGTTTCTTGCAATATGCCTGTCGGGAAGAGAAAGCAGTATCCTGCATGGACCTAATGAGATCCATAATAATTGCTATCAAGCAACTGCTGAGTCCAGGCGCCTGCCAGACTACCTGGAAAGAGGAGGTTGTCAGATCTCGCCACGTTACGCACATCTACGAGCCTGCTTTCGCTTCCCCTGGGCTTCCATCGCAGCTTCGATTCTCCTCCTATTTAATGGGTAGATTTGAATATTCCGTTACTTTCTGTCCGTTCAGTGATCTCAGGTACAGCAGCTCTGTCCACAGAGATCGGAAAGTTGGGTAGTGATGCCAATAAGTGTATCCGGCAACCGCCGTGAGGAGGCGCCAGTGAGACGGAGCGAGAGGGGACACCTGGGTTATGCTCCTCCACATCACTAGCAAGTGATACACCCGTGCCCTTTGATTGTTACCCACTCCGAGGGGCGCCCGTGCGTTAGTAATTCCTGACTGACCTTGGCACATGTCTTCTTGTTTATTTATTGATTCTGCTCATTTGCACCCTGCCAGGCCATGCATACATAACGAAAGATTAAAAAAAAAAAGCTAATAGAAAAGATGAAAATAGTAAAATCAAATTCCAACTTGGTATCAGCAGTCTCCTCCTCAGCTGTAGTCAAGGAGAAAAAATGTCAAAACATAAAAGGTAAAATATTTCCTTATTTGGCAGGACTGGCGTGCGGAATTGTCACGGTAAAGGTACTTTATGATCGAGAGCCCAATTATGGGAGGAATGGAGAGAAAACAAAAGTCCATTATTTATTTTTTTACTTTTACTCCATATCTTCAAGACGAAAAGACAGCATGGTAATTCATTGTCAACTTTAGGAGCAAAGGATGTACATAGCAATTACATGGAATTGACTAGTATTTTATATTTTATAATTAGAGATCAATTGAGGCTTTAGTCAATTCAGCCTCTTTATTGTCAGTACGTTGAACGATTCATTCAGATTACTTCATCATAAGTGAAGGAATATGTGCACTTTCCTCCTTGTGCATTTCATAAAGGAACAGTTTCCCACAAAAATTTGTAGACATCTGGCTGGAAACCATAAAGTTGTATTTTTCTTGATAATTGACTTTTGAGTTTTAGTACCAGAAAATGTCGAAATGAGACAGTTCATTTCGTAGTTAAAGTGGGCAATATAGGCTGATCGAAAGTGATGCTTTAAAGTGATACTTGCAGTGTGTGATGAGATTGTGTCTTTGCCGGCACATTGTTTTGCATCTTAACTTACTTTTTCCTGTTTCTTTACGTCAATTCATTTTTACCTCTGCCTCGTTATCGCAAAGGTTTAAGTATGTGCACAGACAGGCAAGCATTCTCTCTCCTCAGTCATGTATGTATATATATATATATATATATATATATATATATATATATATATATATATGTATATATATATATATATGTATATATATATATATATATATGTATATATATATATATATATATATATATATATATATATATATATAAAGAATATATAGATATATTGTGTGTAGAGCTGGAGACACAGATTGGTGGGTCAGAACGACCGATGGCTTAGAGAGTTGGTTGTATAACAGGTGTTTTTAGCCCAGGCGTACAGCATGGCTAGATAAATGAGTGAGTTGGTTATAGAAAAGGAATCAGATTTAAACTGACGTTAGAATCAAAAATACAAATGGAAAGATGCTTCCATGAGAGAATTCCGTCTTGAGGCTATCGAGTTTGAGAAATTTTTGACTGAAGATGTCCTAGGATAGATAGTACTTAATTATTGAGAAATTTTTGACTGAAGATGTCTTAGGATAGATAGTACTTAATTATGTAAATCTTAAAATCAATTTTGGTAGTGAAAATTGAGGATACAAGGATAACTTAAAAGGAGGTTGAACAATGATGACGCCAGAAGTTGAAAAATTACTAGTGAGATGGTACTTTATAGTAGTTAGAGCAACAGAGGCCTCCTCGACATGGGACCACCTTGACGTGGTGAGAGCGTTCTTGAAACCGTGGAATTTGTCCCCGGGTGTGAGTCCAAGAGTCCCATATATCATTACATATTACTTTGGGTTCATTTTTGTGGAATTTTCCACTTTTGGTAAAATTTATTGGACCTGATATATAGGAAAAGATATCTTAGCTTTGACTGGGTTTATATCTGAAGCTGATAGTGGGAACTGTGGTGGGATCACCAACTACCTTACCTGATAGAAATCAGATTGATAGCTCAAGGGCGGCTATTCTGCAGGGCTGGGCCATGGATTCCAAGGGTGGTTGGTTCTGGGGATAGGACTCTAGGCATTCTGTCCAGTATGCCCGTAATATGAGTAGGGTGATGGTGATTGTATTCTTGTAATACTCTCAACCCCAATAACTGGGTTTGGCTTAAACTTGGGCCACCCTAATTGTGTTGTGCCATCTCCTTTGATTAGGGTAAGGGGTGGACGTTTGGGAGCTCGCTCCTACTGGTGTCATTGGTGGAAGAATAAATTCCATGAAGGACTAATATCTTTTTGAGGTTTTCAGGTTTAATTTTTTTTTTATTTAATCTTTATGAGTAGCAGTGAAGTATCAAGTACCTCTGGGCCCCTTGATGATGCCCTTTTGGCACAGATGATGACCTCTGCATCCTCCTCTGACAACTGGTGTTTGGGAAAGGCTAGGAAACCGCCTAGTTTAAATACAGTGGAACCCTATGCTCCAGAATGGAGCAAAGGGAGAATGACCAGAAATGTATGTGAAATAGAACCAGGAATATTTGAAACCTCCAATGATAAGTATTTGACATTTAATCTGGGAGATTTTAATTGTGACATTTTTATTGTGTACAGAGACATTGTGAAGTGTTGTGGCCGAGAGCCTAAAATATCATCTGAAGGCCAAGGAAAACTGACAGTAGAAAAGGCCTAGGAAAACAGAGTAGGAAAGGCCGAGGAATACTGACAATAGAAAAGGCCGAGGAAAACTGACAGTAGAAAAGGCCGAGGAAAACTGACAATAGAAAAGGCCGAGGAATACTGGCAATAGAAAAGGCCGAGGAAAACTGACAATAGAAAAGGCTGAGGAAAACTGACAATAGAAAAGGCCAAGGAAAACTGACAGTAGAACTGGCCTCAGCAAAAGAAAGTGAAAAATTAAAAGTATTATCGTATCTTGGAGGAATTAAAGGAGACTGCTCGGTACATGCTTTTTGGAATCACACCAAGGGAATGATATATTGCCTTTGGACTACCCTGGTGAAGTTCCCTATTCACATGGGGATGTTCTGATACCCAGATTCCCACATTAGTGTGTGTGTTTAGTTTCCCTGAAACATGAAAGGTTGCCTCATCACTAAAGCAAACTCGGTTGAGGAACGTTTCATCCTCAGAAATTCGTTCCAGCATGTTAACTGCAAACTCGTTTCGTCTTGGATTATCCTCTGGCTCGAGTGCTTGTATGAGTTGCACTTGTAAGCGTACAATTGCAAGATCTTGTGTAGGACTTTGTGCACTGTTGAACGTGGTAGTTTTGTAAGTGTCTGGCAGCAGTACGGATGGACTCTGTAGGAGAACGATCAAAAGTTTGTCTTACACAGTCGATGATTTCCTCAGACGTTCTTGGTCGTCCACTCCTCCCTTTATCCAACACTGTCCCTGTCTCCATAAATTTCTTGCGCCATGCACGAATTGATAGACGTGACAGTGGATCTCTTCCATACTTAGTTCTGTAGTTTCGCTGAGTCTCCTATTTTGGTTCAATAAATCATGACACATTGTGCCCTTTCTTGAGAAGTAGCCAGCTTTTAGGGGTTCTTTTAACAGTACCTCTTTCGTCAACAGGGTACCTGAAATACACAAATGCAATGTGATCAGAAACTTTGATAACTAACTGCTGAGTGCATAGAACAAATCTGATTAAGATATCTCATCAGTGGCTTTCGTAATATATTTTTTAAATTGTAGAGACTTTATGGACACCCTGTATATCAGGCCTCCTCAACAAAATTTAGATCATATACATATGCAGTATGCATGTATGTGTAGTATTTATAAATGATTATATATACATATATATATATATATATATATATGCGTGTGTGTATTAAATATATGAAACTCCTTTTAAATTGTTTTTTTTTTTATTTATTTTTTTATTATTACGGCGTCAGTAACCTAGACGTTGTTCCTCCAGTTTCAGTAACTATAAATCAGTCAGTCATGACAAAATCCTTACGTATTGTTCAGACTTGACGTTTCATCTTGCTGCACTGCCTGGTCACAAAGGAAAGTGAGGTCACTGTAGGATCATGGTGAAGGTCTGGCAATATTTTCGAAACCAGGAGCTTACTTCTCATTACCTGACGCCTTCACTTCCTTTCGGTATTCGGAACACAAAGAGTTTATATCCTTGGTTACTTTGGATTTACATCTGTTCCCGTAATTTTTCGATTAATTTCAGATAGAATCAATTTTTTATGCTTTTGTTCATATATTCTTCACTCTTAACCTCCCTTAAGATAGAAATTCCTCTATTTAACTCCATAAAATCTCTTCTTTCCTGAACTCCGGAGTGTTTTGTGTGCTCACCTAGGTGACAGGGAAACTGAGCTGTTTGGCAGTCATCACCATTAACTGTTACTCAAGATTGTGTAGCTACTGTAAAAACCAAACCATGTTAGAAATTAATAATTCCACTGTCCAAACCAAAGATATGCATACAAACTCACTGAGATTTTACAATTACGATTGACAGTTAACCGGGAGGCATTTTCTCGAGACGTAACCGAGTACTGAGACCTTTCCCTGAAAAAAGCGGGACGCCGTATCTTAAAAACTAACCATAGAATTTTCTTGAAAATAATCTCATTATGTTTTCCACACCCTGAGCTAATCTAATTTAAGGGGCAAAAAAACCGGGGCTGGTGCAATACTAGGATACATCTCAGGAATTTGCACGGGAGCTTTTGTGGGGATGTCGTTTCTGATGCTTCACTATCCACATCATTACCCGGTAGAACTTGGTTGTTCTCAAATCGGCATGATGGTAAGGATTATCCGAAGGCTGTTTCCTCCTCCAGTTATTAATATTGCACCCTTCGCTAACTGTCACGCTGTCTTGGGTATTTCAAGCACATGGTGTTAGTGGCTTTATGTGACCCACCACATTTCACACATTTTTGGGTTATTCTTGGTCCTCCATCTATTTTCTGTCTACATCATGTTGAATTCGTAGACCTCCAGGCTCGAAGTCTTCACGAGTTGCACTCGTGAGCAGACGGTCGGTGGTTCGTTGAGCATATCCACTGAACAAGGTGGCATGCCAGGAATTATATTGGCACCTCACAACTCAGCGAATGTCTTTTTACCCGTATGGATTTAGTACACAGTGACATAACCTATCTCCACAAAACCGGGATATTCCTTTGTTGTGATTTTCGCCATATATCTTTCTTTAGGTTTTTTTTCATTTCTAATCTTTCGCAGCCATCCTCCCCTGTAAGGAGGGCTACAAGCTTGCTGCTGTTCCACTCTGACACAAGAAGAAGAAGAAGGTATGGAATTTCTGAGCAAAGCTTCAGTTTCGCATCCATACCATGTACATAGGTGTCAAGGGAGTGGTTTCAGTAAAATGGGCGTAGTAGCCTGGGAGAATCACGAGTGTCCCTAATGACATGGTGCGCGTGATATCATCATATGTGATTTTCACTTCTAGGCTTAACCTTTTATTGCCTTCGTAGATTGCCGTCTAACTCTGAAGCTTTATATAACCTTGTGTGTAAGATCGTTCACAATAATACCGTCAGGTAATAGCTTATTATCACTATTACAAAACGACGGAGATAATGATTGCAATATACTCGTGTATGCACAAATACAAAGGCGCTGCGTCAGTCAAAAGGCGCGAAATAAATAGACAAAAGTAAATGTTTGATAAAAGTGGGAGTTGACTAGTGGAAATTCAATTGGTAACTCCTGGAATGGTTTGTTATTTACTTTCAATGCGCATTGTTTTCTTGGATATTGTGTGATTCATGTTATTATCTGGATTTCGTTTTTAGCGTCCAGTTTTTTTTGTTGTTGAGATTCGTGTGATGTTAATTGTGCTGACGGAAAATAATAGACGCTTCATTGTCTTCGGCGAGTCGCAGTGAAAAAAAAAATGTGCCATTTAATTAAGACTCTTCTTTATAAAAGCATTTCGTTATATTTTTGTGTTTTGCCGTGAAACTAATTGGTAATTTCTACATTTTCTTTTACTTCTCGACACGTCTATGTATAGCTTTTATAGCGCATAACGGTAATATGATGATGCAATCATTTTGGCCTGGGAATTTTTTTTTTTTTGCTGCTGTCTTAAATAGCTAAGGATTCAAAGTAGGTTTTTGTACTTAACGTTTATCCTGTTGCTTTGATATAACAATAGGCAATAGTATTCGAATATTTATCTTGCTGTGGTGCTGTGCTTTGGGATATTTTTGAAGGCAGCAATTTTGTTAGTGAAATGTAACGTTACTCATATACTTGAGTTTAGGTTCGCGCGCGCTTTTTAAGAGCCCCATTCTAGAGAACGTGGTCACTTTAGGGGAAGTGTGAACGTGAACCTCTACTACAGTAATGCCGAGAGGATGAAGGATGCAGCAGCCCAAATAAAGATGAAAATAAATATAAAGATATATTATACTTGTGTTCGTAGGTGATGACAATCCTGACCCGTAGGATTGTGCAAGGGCTTGGACTTTCGAAACGAGGATGCGTGAAGAGGATGTTATATATTACACACACACACACACACACACACACACACACACATATATATATATATATATATAATATATATATATATTTTATATTATATATTTTATATTATATATGTAAATATGTAAATGCGAGTTATAAATGTATATATATATATATATATGTATATATATATATATATATATATATTATATATGTGTGTGTGTGTGTGTGTGTGTGTGTGTGTGTGTACCAGCAGCCTTTGTACCCAAGTCTCAAAAGATGTATAGACCTGAAAGACAGTGTTAAAGAAGTATTGGAAATTATTAGAGCAATAATAGTGTTACAGACAGCCAAAGATAGCTGCCGAGAGTGGATATAGAAAAGTTGCCCAGTTATTATTATTCAGAAGATGAAACCTATTCATATGGAACAAGCCCACCACAGGGGCCTTTGACTTGAAATTCAAGCTTCCAGAGAATTTGGTGCTCATTAGGAAGTAAGAGAAGGCAAAGGTAAATGCAGAAAGAAGAGATCTCACTTATTAAAATGAAAAAAATAAATTTATAAATTAACAAGTAGATGAAAGTGTATTGAAATGCAAGGTGAATAGCACTGGGGTAGTAACGAATTGCGTCTTTCCTTGAACTTTTGAAGTTCCAATCGCACGACACGCTCAGAGAGACTCTTCCAGTCCAACGGTGTGAGGAGGAACAAAGGACCTCTGGAACTAAGAAGTTCGACAGCGAGGCACATTTACTGCATATTATTGCCGCTGTTCAGCGAATCTGGTTGTTCTAGGAAGGTAAAGAGGATTAGGGATCGATTGTGAATGTGAAAGATCTCTATTAAAATACCACTTATGAAAAAGTGACAAACAAGAGACTATCCATCGGTGGTCCAAGTCACAACAGAAACCCACCACCACGAACCAAAATCCCTAAAAAGAGATAAATCTCATGTAGAAGGAGACGTACAAACAGGAGAACAGTATTCTATGAAAGGAAGAACAAATGACCTAAAACAGGTTGCACTGATTGTATCCGTTATAAATGCGTGAGGCCTTGCGAACGATAACTAACTTTCATTAGATGTGAGTCAAAAGTTAGGCCTAGGATAGGTAAAGCCAGAGGAAGGGAACAAAATTGCTGGGCCTGTCAGCTTTTTTGGGGCACAAGTTGAATGCACGCCACTTTTAAGCGTGAGTTCCAAGCACTTTGATTATATAAGAAACAAAGATAAAAACACAGCAATCTTATTGATATATAACTATCTTTATTGTATATTTATAAGTAAAGGTAAAAACTTTAATGAAATAGAAACCTTTAGTTTTCCTCAAAGGTAAAATCAATTATTGCAGATGGCTCCTAAAATCCATTCATGGTGACAAACTAAAATCAATTGTAACAGATAGATTTATGGAAAAAGTCTTTTAAACTCGAGTTAAACTCGAATTATTATGTATATATAACAAATATTACAGTAAAAATTATTGTGTAAATGAAAATTGCGATGTTTGTAAATAAACTTTATTGAATTAAATAAATAAATAAAAAATCGTATGCAGAAGGAAACATCCACACCTGAGAACAGTATTCTATTAAAGGAAGGACAATTGACCTAAAACAGGTTGCATTGATTGTATCAGTTATAAATACGTGAGGCCTTGCGAACAATAACTAACTTTCATTAGGCTAAACCTAGAATAGGCAAAGCCAGAGGAAGTGAACAAATTGCTGGGCTTGTCAGCGTTTTGGGCCACAGGTTGAATGCACTCCACATTTAAGCGTGAGTTCCAATTATTGATATACTGTTAAGGAAAAATGGTGCCGAAGGTTTGAAGGGTGATAGAAAGGGTGCATGAAACTGTTCTACCCTACCCAAAACTATCTATAACTGACTCTAGTTTTCCTGAGATCGTCCCAACCAAAACTGTCTATAACTGAAAGACTCTTAGTTTTCCTGAAATCGTCTCTGCAGCCAAACATAGATGTCATGTTAAACTGTACATTCCAAAACCAAGATGTTTTCAGAGGCAAAATTTTGGGGCATACGTGTCATCTTGCAGGTCTAAGGAAAACTCCCTGTGGCTGAGATCAAGGTACAGTGATAAGCTCATTAATGAGAGAGAAACTCATGGTGTTCGAGTTACTGTGTGAACTACTTCTACGGTAAAATTTTCACCTTCTTATGAGTAGTTTTATCCAACTTAGGGAATTTTTTTCACTCATGTACCAAGATTTGGGGAATCTTGTGTCTTTAACTAATTAATCCATAGACTTTGCATAATTAGTCTGTAGACTTTGTTTATGCATATGAGGGAATACTGATCTTTCCTGGAGATGAGACTTTGCATAATTAGTCTGTAGACTTTGTTTATGCATATGAGGGAATACTGATCTTTCCTGGAGATGAGACTTTGCATAATTAGTCTGTAGACTTTGTTTATGCAAGTGAGGCAATACTGATCTTTCCTGGAGATGAAGGGTAAAAAGGGAGTGAAAAGAAGACGAAAACTTGGAAAAGTGAACGAGACGATTTGTGAAAGCGCCATTGATTATGTCCGTGCGATGTAGCTCGAGAGAAAGGCGAATCAAACTTTAACCAGAAACAGAATGGCGAAAAAAATTCCCGTCATGAAGAGGGAGTGGGACTGAGGAAGTTAGTCACTCATCCAATCTTGAATAAGTTCGTGTGTGTATATAGCTTACAATATGCATTTATAGATACACAAGCACAAACGTGCATGCACGTCGTAAAGTACATACCACTAGATAACTTCCACTTTGTTTCTTTTGAAAACTGTCGTCTAAAAGACTGAAACAAATGCTATCTAAACTTTCAAGTATACCAAAGGCGCAGCTTAGTTCGAGAGGGCGCCAGTATCCCCATAGAGTACATGAAGTGTTAGACATCGTATGCAGATGAATTGCTGCAGCGAACGCTACCACCAAACAAAGGGCATTGGAGGCATCATCATACTTCACGGATGCTAGTACTTGTTAACCATATGATTTATGTTCACCTAAAGACACGGTTGGTAGGGAGCCACGGCCGAGAGGTGAAGTCCTGGGGGCCGGGGTAGGGTCTTTTAAGAGTTGATAAATAGCTACTGGGGCGCCTGTTGTGTGTGTTTGTCTCATTCCGTACACCTATACTTTGCTGTGTAATGAGGCTTCTTGGCAAGCCTTTTTATATGGAGATTTTCTGTGAGGTTATGGGTAAATATATGCTTTTTTTCCATTCCTCGTTCACTTTTACGCGTCGACAGTTCCCCTAACAGTATCGTGTGAAATGAATTTATTTGGTGTATTTCTTTTGTCGGATCCTTCTCTTACCATGCCGAGATGTAAGTTTGGCAGCCGTAGTATACAAGCTTATCTCGCATTCAGAGACTTCCATGGAAAGGATTTGTATTTGTCTTGTTAAACACTAGAATATAGCGTGGCTTTAAATAATTTCTTTAATGAAAATACCATTATTTTGTAATTCCACACTTATATTTCTTATGAATGCATTCATAGACTGTAGAATGTAGCTAACTTCTTGCAGTGGCAGAGTGTATTGGCCATAATTTATTTTGGCTTAACCTTCGTTATTATTTCAAAACGATGAAGTTAAAGGCCGCATGAAAAGTTGACGATATGGATTCATATATATTTCTTTTTCTTTAAACCCGAACGTTAATATGTATCGATCTGTCCTGTCGTAGGTCCAAGTTCATCAAAGCATGATAGATCTGTGATGGAAACGTCACTGTGGCATCTTGCTCGTTTTGGAGTGACATGCCTTATTTAGATGATTGTCTGATATTGTGGTCTAGGTTATTTTTTTCTTTTTTTTTTTTTTCTTTTTATCATATCTTGACCTAGGACCAATACTTGTTTTGTAAGAAAACCAAAATTCCTTTACTTCTGATTTGTTCGTCGTAACCATATTTCCTGGCACAGGGTGACGAAAATTTTCTTTCGCATGTGGATTATCTTTGTTAGTTGTTTGACAGTTTTGCTCATGAAGTGAACCTTTTTGCTGCTTTGAGATCAGTCCAGTGGCTTTTGAAAATGTACTTTGGTATTGTCGGTGAAATTAAAATGAAACCCATAACAATTGCAAAATAAAAAATAAAAACTACTCGTAAGTTTTAACCTTGTCACCCGCCTTCCTCTCTCTCTCTCTCTCTCTCTCTGGATGAACCAGGTGTTTTTCTTCATACCATAATGGGGCATCATGCCTTGCGACCTCTCAGCTACATGCCCAAATAATCCCCTGCCGAGTTGTATTTCCATCCTCGTATGGAAGCGAATTTTCTTCAGACGCCCAAAACTGGCTGACCTAGACAGTCCCTTCGTGTCCCCCTCTCTCTCTCTCTCTCTCTACCTCTCTCTCTCTCTCTCACTGTATTAACAGAGAAATTTGTAAATTTGTCCCAACTGCTCACACAGTAACACGTATGGAGCTCGCACCCAACAGCGCGCACGCGCACCTACGCAATCCAAGCGCAGAGTATTCTTCATGTACCTGGAACTGTTTAGTATACAACATAAGTTGTTTGACACCTTTGCGCATCCGGGATGGTTTTGTTTACCTCTTTTTTTTCTCTCTTTCTCTCTTCCTTTTTCCGTTTTCGTAAATTGACACAATAAAAGGAAATTGTTGTTGTAAAACCCGCAGCCACCCGGTGGGTTCAAGAAACGAGCTGTTAAAATAAAAGTTATTCTGTCGTGATATAAGATATATTGTAACCGATGGAGTGGATCGCTGTGAATGCCATCTGCGCTTTGGTAAGATAAAAACAATATTCCTTTCTGAAATACTACAATAATTGATTGAGTGATCATTTTAATGTGACAAACTAGCTTCGCAGTTAACATGGTAATGACGGCAACGATACATTATGCTAATATATTACGTAATAAGAACAAAAATTTATCGAAATTCTTACATAACAGCTTTCATGCAGTTGATGCATTCTGTAGATAATGATGATAGAAAATAAAAAAAAAAAAGAATAAGGAATGATGGCTTGTTAAGAAAGCGACCTCTACAATATACCACTTCCCGACAGAAGCATGTCATCATGAAAATGTTGGGGCACCAAAATAAACCCAGGGCGTACGAGAAAAAAAAATGAGAAATCTGGAGAAATGCAGCTGTTAGTTAATTACAACTAAAAGAAAAAAAATAAGCAGTGGGTATAGAACAATACCGACTGCATGCAGTGTAGGTACAGTTATGTATATTTTATTGTGTAGAGGCTTACTTAGCTATTTAAATGAACTGTGGCCTGTTTCAGATCATTAGAATTTCCTTCTGTGTTTGTGTAGGTGAATTTAGCAAAGTTGGTGTTGATGTCGATGCAGCGTTATTTTTAGTTTTTTGTCGAGGAAAACTATTGAGGTGGCTATTTGTCTGTCCGTCCGCACTTTTTCCGTCCGCCACCATACAATCATCAGATATACCAAATTGCAGCCCTCTAGCCTCGGTAGTTTTTATTTTATTCAAGGCTAAAGTTAGCCATGATCGTGAGTCTGGCACCGCTGTAGATGCCAACGTTAGAGGCCACCACCGGGCCGTGGTTGAAAGTTTCATGGGTCGCTGCTGAGAGTCTCATGCAACATTCTTTATACGTTGTACAGAAGACTGGATTGCGCCGAAGAAACTTCGGCGCATTTTTTACTTGTTGTTGTTTGCCATTATTCGACGATAGCTGCGAACGGCGGCGGAGTCTCGTGGCATCCCGGAGATGGACGTCGCTTTTTGAGGATTTGCCGCATTCCTTCGGCCTCCTCCACCCTCCTGGTACGCGTGATATTATGCCTCTCTCTCTCTCTCTCTCTCTCTCTCTCTCTCTCTCTCAGGATTCTTAGAAAATGACTCATTCTAATTTTATACATCACATTAAGAGACCCGGCCAGTTCATGCTACACGTCTTCGGCGATTTGGTTTTTAGATGTGGTGTCTCCTTTCGAATGCAATTAGCATATGTCCATACTTATTATTTTCAGCGTCCATGCACCGCTGTTTAGTGATCTGAATGTTTTTTTTTTTTTTTTGATAACGACGCATCAGTCAGTTTCTCTGTATAATTATTAACTCTAATTGATTTCCACCATGGACTGTTCAGTCGTGAGATGGGATCTTTCCTAGATAGTGACCCCCCCAAGGGTTTTCGGGGGTCGGGGGGTGGCGGGCATCTGGGACTAATATTCCATGGGGGTCATTATTTTTATGATATTGACAGTCTTTTGTTTGTTTCTACTGTCATCCCCAACAGGCTTGTGCTAAACACGCCGCAAAGTTGGATACATACCGGGTTAAAACCCTCTTGGGGGTCACTTTCTAGGAAAGACCCCTTGGGGGTCACTATCTAGGAAAGACCTCTTGGGGGTCACTATCTAGTAAAGACCTCTTGGGGGTCACTAGCTAGGAAAGACCTCATGGGGGTCACTAATCTAGGAAAGACCCCTTGGGGGTCACTATCTAGGAAAGACCTCTTGGGCGGTCACTATCTTGGAAAAACCTCTTGGGGTCACTATCTTGGAAAAACCTCTCGGGCGGGGTCCCTATCTAGGAAAGACCTCTTGGGGGTCACTGTCTAGGAAAGACCTCTTGGGAGTCGCTATCTAGGAAAGATCCGTGAGATGTTTGGTTGAACGAGATAAATAATATATACGAAGAAGAGCTGTCGACTCCCCGTTGCGTCTAGAGTAAGGACAAGGCTGCAAATCTTCTGTCGCCAGTTAAGGTAAACATTGTTTTGAAGAGTTCCCCGACTCAGTCATACTCAGGGATAACACGATTAACACATGAGTAGAAGCAAGCACTGTCGCTTTCAGTGAAGGCATGGCGATTATATTCTATTCCGATAAAGATAACAGGAGGCAAAGAGAGATCTAATTAGTAGGAGAAAAGGTTTTTTAGTTTTCACCGAAAGAAAACTGTTGAGATGGCTATTTGTCTGTCCGTCCGCACTATTTCTGTCCGCCCTCAGATCTTAAAAACTACTGAGGTTAGATGGCTGCAAATTGGTATGTTCATCATCCATCCTCCAATTATCAAACATACCAAATTGCAGCCTCCTAGCCTCAGTAGTTTTCATTTTATTTAAGGTTAAAGTTAGACATGATTGTGCGTCTGGAGCCGCCATAGGTGCCAACAGCACAGGCTACCACCGGGCCGTGGCTGAAAGTTTCGTACTGCAATATACGCTGTACGGTAAACTCATTTTTTACTTGTTTGTTTTAGCAGTCTGGTAGAGAACCGGGAAAGGCTGTATTTATAAAGTGAGAAAGAATTGAATAGAAATAACTGCGCCTTTTACCTGTCATTTTTAATAGGAATGTCCAGATTATTGTTTGTAAGGTTTGCCCAAGTGCTTGAGAGAGAAAAACGTAACCTGATTATTAGCTATGCATAAAATTCGGTGATTTGTAGGCAAACTTAGAGACCCAGAGTAGGTCCTTTTTCTTAGGATGAGGTCAGTAAGAATTTCAGTCACGTAAAAAATGCGCCGAAGTGTCATCGGCGCAATCAAGTTTTCTGTACATCGTATAATCAACACCGAAAATAGATCTATCTATCTTTATGCTGTATGAGCCACGGCCCATGAATCTTTAACCACGGCCCTGTGGTGGCATGGCCTATATCGTTGCCAGAGGCACGATTATGGCTCACTTTAATCTTAAATAAAATAAAAACTACTGAGTGTAGAGGGCTGAAATTTGGTATGTTTGATGATTGAAGGGTGGATGATCAACATACCAATTTGCAGCCCTCTAGCCTCAGTAATTTTTAAGATCTGAGGGCGGACAGAAAAAGTGCGGACGGACAGACAAAGCCGGCACAATAGTTTTCTTTTTAGGAAACTAAAAACGCGAAAGGCCTAAAATCAGAAAGAATTGTAAATGAAGAAAAGCCTGTTTAGTATTTAATGAAAGATATCGTTCCCTGTAAATTTTAATTGCCACTGTCTCAAAAAGGAGGTGGACAGCGAAACAGGTTAGGCCTATTGAAAACATTTCTATGGATGGTTTCAGTGGGAGACACCGACGAGCTACCAAAATAATCAGTTCGCATTTGACATGTAAGGAATTGATAATTAAATTAAGTAATATGCTCAGTTGTTATAGATTTCGTCTGAAATTGAAAGGCAGTGATGATAAGTAGTTTTGATAACGCTGAATGTATTAGTGCATTGAAAGCAGTCATAAGAAATGACATCGGAAATGATTTGTGTGTAATAAGAATAAAATGGAATATTGTATTCAATAAATTTCTACTTTATTTTCCTAACTCTTGACAAAAGCTGTATCATATTTTTGCGTGCCGATTTATGTGTTTTGATGCAACTGGACAGTAATTCTGGGATTGATTTTATGGACGTTTATTGTTTGTAGCCTGGTATCAGATTCATTATTTGGACTTACCCATAGGGTGGTAGTACCGTCACTGCACCTCGTGCGGTGCACTGTAGGCATTAACTTGAGGTTCTTTGCAGCGTGCCTTCGGCCCCTAGCTGCAATCGTTTTCATTCCTTTTGCTATACCTCCGTTCATATTCTCTTTCTTCCATCTTCCTTTCCACCCTCTCCTAACTATCGTTCCATAGTGCAGCTGCTTTGAGGTTTTCATTCTGTTTCACCTTTCACGCCTTCTTACTTTCGATATCCCCTTTCAGCGCTGAATGACCTCATAGGTCCCAATGCTTGCCCAATGGCCTAAATTCTGTATTCTGTCCTATTCTAACAAGCATGAAGGAGGTGTGCCTACCAGTCACGTTTACCATTCGCTTTGAATGTTTTCCTGCTTGCTGCCAGTCTGGCCTGATTAAAGGCTCCCACACACACACAGCGACCATTGGCTTTGATTTTGATTGAATGAAGACGAGAGTGAAATCGAAGTCAGCCGCACACTATTTCAATGATGATCTGCTCCGATCATCCAGCGATCTTAGTCTCAACGGAGATTTCATTCAGGGCGGATATGGCATCATCTGTCGAAGAGATATCACATTAGCACTCGAAGCGGCTGCTGCAGCTCATCTCTTTCTTATGTCACTATAACCTTTGGATTGCAGTTTCCAAAGGCACGGGTGTTCTTCATACAGTTCAATCAGCTCTCTCCAAAATTCTTCATCACTTGAGGTCGTTGCATTCTATATAGCCTATAGTCTAATGGATGTGTGTTTGGTCTAAGACCGGCTAATCTACTGAAGAGCATCGCTAGATACACCTGCACACATCACAGTGTGGAGATACTAGGATCAACCGAGTACATCAATCGGGAGCATGAACCTGGCGTTGCTAGGTTCCCGCTGAATTAGTCCGATGACGAGGCCCCCCTACTTTTGGCAAGGAGATGCCTCCATACAAGCTCAGAGTTACTTGCGATACCGATGACCATTGCAGTTATCGTTGTGGGTCTGTGTGTGGGCAGCTTTCCTAAACGCAGACCTTACGTTGGAGTAGAGTTCCTGCTACAGATTATGAAGGAAGACTCCTCAGAGTTTCTTCGCGACATTAAATAACTGATATTCAATTCAGTAATAACCTATTAAATGCCATGGGCTTGTCATGAAAATTAGGCAAGGTTATAAGTATTACTTGGAAGGTTATAAGAATTGTTATGAGGGTTGAAAATATTAATTAAATTTTGGAATATAACTCACTCAGGATTTAGGGATTATGGTATTACCAGGGTTTTTTTTTTTTTTTGCATTCATGTATGTAAACATATTGTATTCCTGGTAAGAAGAAAAGTTATAATTGTAAAATTATGTAAATATTGTGAAATCACTGTAGAACTGCATTAATGTATTTTTCTAATAAAAGACAAAAAAAGTAACAACTTAGTTTAGCACCTTATGGCTTCTCACCGGAGTGCATGACTTCATTTATGCGCTGTAAGTTGAAAGTAATTTGCAGTGCAATTGCTTTGGTGCTTCCTAATTGAAAATTGGAGCTTTTTTTTAATTTGCTCTATGAAACAATTTTGCTATATTATAATTCTATATTTGAATATAGCTTTCACTGGGAAATTACAAATTGTTTGTTATTTACAATACATATTCTTTAAAAGTCAGTGATATGGGTCCACTACTTAAAGTGTGCATTTTCTGATATGGGTCTACCCTATGTCATGAACATTTGTTGCAGTTTTTAAATGCATAACTGTCTTGGCATCTTTTTTCTTGTGAATTTACTCTGTGTATAAGAAAGGTGACTGTTAATAAATAATAAATACTGATAAAGGAATAACTAAAGAATTTTTTTTTTATTCAATAAATTTTATTTACAAACATCGCAGTTTTCATTTACACAACAATTTTTACAGTAATATTTGTTATATACATAATTCGAGTTTCACTCGAGTTTAAAGGACTTCTTCCATAAATCCATCTGTTACAATTGATTTTAGTGTGTCACCATAAATGGATTTTAGGAGCCATCTGCAGTAATTTATTTTACCTTTGAGAAAACTTAAGGTTTCTGTTTCATTAAAGTTTGCTAAAGAAATCAGCCGTTCTGGGTATCTAGGATCAGTGGAAATATTTCAGAGGAGGAATACTCCTGTAATTTAATAGCCTTGATAATGCAACCCTTTTCATAATAAAATTTTAATAATCTTTTTTGAAAACTGAGTGTAGACTTAAGGGTATATTGTGCCGGGGAGCGCGGCCTTGAGGAACTAATTTTGAACGCAAGGATGATTCTTGGAAGAGCAACCATTACCCAAGACCTTTCTACCCTGGCACTTTTCACCCTTGTTACTATGGCGCAGCCACTCGGAAACCTTGAACATTATTGTTTTTGGTGTGTAACCAGCGCCGCGATATAATATATATATATATATATATATATATATATATATATATATATATATATATATATATATATATTGTGTAATTTTATGGAACTACTCTCCCTTCAAAAGGGAAAAAGGCATACAGTAATATATATATATATATATATATATATATATATATATATATATATATATATATATTATATATATATATATATATATATATATATATATATATATATATATATATATATATATGGTGTACCCTTCAGGACTACTCCTTCAAAAGGGAGAAAGAGCATAAAGTTAATATATATTAATTAATTTTATCGCCATTCCTAAATCATTGCTGCTCACTTCCATGATATCTTGACCATCATAAATGTTTGGGATGTATTCCGGCCCTTTCTTACTGAATTAGAAGCAAAAAAAGCTTCTAGGGCAATTCAAGGAGGTGACTGCACAATGTGAATGAAGCTTCACATTGTGTAGTAGGTAGCTTTTGATTCTGACGATCGAAATCTCAGCCTCGAAACGCATCTTCATTATGTTTGCGAAATAGATTTCACGCTTTAAAGATGAATGAAAGATATAATTTAGGCTCTAATGTTCCATTTGGCAGATGCTTCAAAGAACGTTGATGCTTCTCAGGTTGGAGAAAGATGATAAACAAGTCAATGGTAATCGTATACATTTAGGCTGGTAATCATCAACATTTAGGCAAACGTCTTTTACAAGGCTTATTAAAGGTAAGTAATGTTAGTTCCAAACATGTACGATACACGTGCCCACTCACAAACTATATCATCCGTCATTTATATTTATTTTTAACGCTTCATAAACCAAAGGTGCGATAGACGAAGAGGAGATAAACGGAGAGAGGTGGGATAGGCCTAGTTAAATACCTCGGTGTAGCCAAATAACGAGTTTAGAATTCGAGTGATGATGAAGGAGAAACAAGGAAAAACGATGACATTTACGAAGGAGAAGTGTTTGAGAGAGAAGACGTAATAAACCAGAAGAGGAGGAAAATGCAGCGAGTTTAAAAATATAGACATTAAATGATGAAACCTGAGGAGCGAGAAAGGAGGAAAGCATCATGGGATGAAAAGCTGAGAGAAAGCTACTAAACTACTAAACGAGGAGGTACTGTAGATAAAAACAGCAGGTGCAAGAAGAAAGGGGAAGAATTAGGGGAGGGATGTTGTGGGATGAGTGGTGAGAGGGGTGGGAGGAGGGAGAGAGCGGGGGTGGGGGGAAGGGAAGAGTCTTAGTATATGCAAGCTGGACGACAAATTGAGAAGCGTGCAGTCGAGGGGTGGAGTACCACTACACCAGGATGTGGCCAGGTGTGTGTCCATGCTTGTTCGTGTGTGTATACACGACATAATAGTTATGCACATGTCGTTACTCATGAGTATCGTATACGAGAAATGGTTGTGTGAACGTACACGCTTCGCTGAAATATATTTAAAAAGCTTAAGAGCAAGTGGCTGAATGTGGCGAATTTACTCTTGTCGTAGAGCACAGAGTCATAGTCCTTGTTCTGAGAAATATCCATCTTTCTGGCTAAGACTTCCCTTAAAGTAGTTTCTTTTCTTTAGCACACTTCACTCTAGGGTCTGTTTCCATTAACAGTTCTTTGTGTAAGTTTCCCCCAAAACAATTTCACATTCTCTAAAAAAAAAAAAAATCTTCCATTCTCCTGAAGAATATCGTGAACTTTCACATTTTCTATCTCATTTTCTTCTCAGCTTTCCAGTTTTATTTCCTCCATTCTTCTGTTTCACTGCAGATACATTGCTAGCCATCTCATCTTTCGTATATTTTAAGATGAAATTAGCAACTGACACAAACTTGCAGCATTTCGAGGACTGAGGAAAGGTTTTTTTTTTTTTTTTTGTATAAGGCATTCGTTAAATAGTAGAGTTTAGTTAAACTTCGGTGCTTGGTTTTTCTTGAAATGCGAAAGAAGTGAGAGCAACAAATACGGAGTATATATGTTACAGGCAGATAGCGAAACCAGGCATTTCGGGAACTGTCTGAAATTTAGTACTAAACTCGGCGAAACAGTGAGTCACCTACACTGTTTCGTCGTGTTTAGTACTAGCCCCTGGGGGGTCAAATGTATTTCGCCGTGTTTAGTCCTAGCTCCCTGGGGATCAAATGTCCTTAAGTGCAGATAGAAATCTGCTTGAAATTTCAGGCAGTTCGCGAAATGCCTGGTTTCGCTATCTGCCCTTAACATATAGACGTCAATTAAGTACGAGTTAAGACGCAGAACCTGACCGGAGTTTGAGAGGTTCAAGGGTGATGTCCTTGGTGTGACAGCAGCGTGCATCTGTGGGCACAGGCACGCAGGGAGAAGGGATAAAAGTACTGACGGTGGGATAGTGAAACGGGGGTTAAATGAAGGAGAGATGAGATGGCTAGCAGTGTATCTGAAGTGAAACAGAAGAAGGGAAGAGATAAAACTGGAAAGCCGAGAAGAAAATGAGGTAGAAGAAAATGTGAAAGTTTGTGAAATTCATCAGGAAAATGGAAGATTTTTTTTCTTTTAGGGAATGTGAAACTGTTTTGGGGGAAATTTATTACAAAATTGTTAAAGGAAATAGATCCTAGAGTGAAGTATGCTAAAGAAAGGAAACTATTTTAAGGGAGGCGTTATGTTAAGGAGGGAATATTTTGAAGTGTTATTGAATGGGGGTCGATAGAAGAACGAAATGTTATGAGTCTTGAAGAGGTTAATGCAAATCTGTCTGGTTGCAGAAATATTTAATATGCAAAGATCATTCAAAATATAGAAAGGAAAAGCGCCTGGCCTATGGATTTATTAGGTAGCGTTACATCATGTTAGTGATTATAGACTTCTGGCTGACTTACTGTGTGTATGGTATATGTCAGAGGCAAAGTTCCAAAAGAATGAGTGAGGGGAGTAATGTATGTGATTGAAGGAAAATGGTATAATTACATAGGTTATAACAGATTGTAACTTTATAGCGACTGTAAAAGTAAAACATTGCCTAATGAAGACAGAAAGGAGTTTTGGAAAAGGAAAAGGAAGGCAGTATGGGAAATGACTTTTTTTTTATGAAACAGTTGCCAGAATCTCATAAAAAAAGGGAAAGCCCGCACGTCGCATTTGTAAACCTATCGAAAATTATGTTAGAACTGTTCGAGCTGGATCATGGAAAGGTTGAGGAAGTTTTCTGTGTTTTTGAGATACTAAAAGATTAGATATTTTGCGAGGAAATTGAAGCTTGTGTAAGAATAATACAAGAATATATGACCGCCAGGAAATGAGTTTGGTTTTAAGGTAGGAGTAAAATGAAGGTGTTGTGTTTCTGTGGTTGCTTAATATATATATATATATATATATATATATATATATATATATATATATATATATATATATATATATATATATATATATATATATATATATAGATAGATAGATAGATAGATAGATAGATAGTAAGAGGTGTGACAAAAGAAGTAGTGGAAAGAGCAAAAGACGTATGTGCGAGTTGGTTGGAGAAGAGGACCGATTGTTTATTTAATGTATAATAATATATGATGTTTGAAGATGGTGATAACTAGAGGTTGCTAAGACTGGTAAGAGAAGTTACCAGTGTTTGTAAGGGGGTGTTAAGAAAAGTTATGTTTTTAATGTGAAGGGAAGCCAGTGTGAAGAGGTAATTGATTTCATTATTTATAGTAGAACAATACACACACAAACAAAGCCACTCCAACATCTTCTAAAAACATAACAGACACCTCACACGTCTCGACTGTCGACCTAACCGCGCAACGTCTCCTCGATGCTGGGAGAAAGGGCGCTGGTGACTGGTACAATACATGTACATACGCTACCGGGGTCTAAGCGATGACAGGCAGGGCAGCCGATCGAGACTACAAAGTCTACCCCAAAGCCAAATCAAAGTCCTTCAAAAAGAAGGCATCGTGCTTACCCCCATACAAAATGGGAAGAAAGGCATGTTAAAAGAAGAAGAAGAAGAAGAGTGGAGGTGGTTGACCCATAGAAGTATTTGGATTTAAAGACATCATGAGAAAAGAAACAAATCAAAAAGTACATAAGGAATGTAGATATAGGATAGATGGTGGCTTGGTATACAAAGAAAATGTCTATATAATTCTTCTGTAAGTAGACAATAAGTGGTTTCTGAATGTAAATGAAGGATATAATTGAGATAGATTATTTGCCTTGTTTATGTGTAGAAGGGACGACTGAAAAAATGAGGAATTTAGAGATAAAGCAATACGATAAGAGGTTAGCTTACGTGACAGGGTGGATTAGTGCTTTGTGGTTTTGGCATAGAAAGGAAACTGAAGTGATATGTTGGTCCAAATAATATCCAAAATGAAGTTCAATGAGGGAAGACGGTGTCATTGAAAGGAAATTGAAACATGTTGGTCCAAATAATATCCAAAATGAAAGTTCAATGAGGAAAGGTGGGGCGGGGGGGGGGGCTTCGAAAATCTTGGTGGGTTGGGTGGCAGAATTGTATTACAAAAAAGAAGCAAGAGATTTTGTGCAGAATAGAGGTGACTGGCGTTGTAAAAGTTAGGGGTTCCACAAACTGCAAATGGAATTTGTGTGTTGTTGGTGGGAATGTTTTTAACTGATAGGTTCACCCTTGATTGAACAGTCTGAAGATTGAGTGTGGCATTACCTGCTATTAGTAAAAGTGGTGCACTGTGTATATGGTATAACTTACAGTGCCGATACTGCGTGAGAGTTTTGAATTTTGTTGATTCAGAGTTTTCTTTACGAAGTACCTGTATATTAGTAGCCCTTCCTTCTTCACTGAAACCTTCGTTTTGCAGTAAGTAATCATATTATTTGAAGGTAAGGAGAGATCCGTCAAATTAAGCTGGGAAATATAAATATATTTTCACAATCATCGCTAAAATTTTCTACCTCAAAGTGACTTGACATTTGTCAAAAGGGACTCGAGGCCACTCAGAGTCGTAAGAAAAGTAATCACGTAATGAGTGGAGCTTTCAACGAAAATCCAATGCCGTAAAAGCTCTTAGAGCCAGCGGGATGTCCTTGTAAGACGGATGAGATACAGTTTTACTTGTTTTTACGTCCAGTAATCATTTGTTTCAGTAAGTGACACACTACGTATTTGTTTAAGAGTGATGCTCTGAAGAGGCGAGATTCGTCGCTTTTAATCTTCTGTAAGACGTATTGTACTGAATGAATGTTCTTGATAGATTCATGACGGGTTGCTTAAGCATAACAAAAGAAATGATATCGGTGTCGATGACCTTTGATGTCACAATGCCAGTCAGTCTGTCAGTCAGTCAATCATATCAGTTGTTTAGACCCATGTAACATGGTAATTTCACTTCTAAAAGTACAAAACAGTTTGAATGTTACGACAATTTTGCTCATACAGGAGAGAGAGAGAGAGAGAGAGAGAGAGAGAGAGAGAGAGAGAGAGAGAGAGACCCAGCCAGTGATAGCAACAGCAGCGAAGAAATCCATCACAATATCTACCGTGGCACTTGTATCACGTGACCAGTTTACCAAACACTATACAAAGAGTGCCAGCTGGGCAGAAGATTCCCTGAATGTCCTCATTGCTTAATCAACAATAGTGCCAGAAAGTGTGCCATTGGATGCAGCTGTCCATGCGGGCACCTTGGCACTGGTAAACCAGGAGCAGGAATATTTCATAAAACCTCGTTTGTGTTGGTGGCTGCGAGATGACCCTCGCTTTGTCTTTGCTTATTTGGGCACCGTTTGCTTCGACCTACTCGCTGACTTTTGCTGTGGATTATTATTATTATTATTATTATTATTATTATTATTATTATTATTATTATTATTATTATTATTATTATTTTACAAGTTTTTCCTTTGACTGATACTAGTATCATCATCATCATTATCATTGGTATTCTTGTCTTTTTTGTTGTTAATATTGGTAGTGTTAATGCATTTTTGACAGCAGCTGGTATGTAGGACCTCTCTCTCTCTCTCTCTCTCTCTCTCTCTCTCTCTCTCTCTCTCTCTCTCTCTCTCTGTTTGTCTGTCTGTCTCTATCTCCATCCCTGTCGAGTCCTGTCTGCGACGAGAGATTTTCTTGTGTCACAATTTATGAGGAAGAAGGGAAGGTACCGTCAATTTTTTTTTTTTTTATTAAATAATCCTTATATTGTCGGTCTTCGTTGTATTCTGGAAATGTTGCATAGAAACGGCGAGCATTGCTTAATTATAAGCTCAAGTATTTTAGAATATTTTCGTAATGACTCTTAGTATCTCTGTCTCTATAAACATGTCGCGCGCAGCGGTTGCCAACCTCGCCTCACCTCCTTAAAAATCCATTCGCCCTCAGTCGACTTGAAAGGTGAATTATGTACGGTGGTCAGTCGACTGTTGTAGGTCACACCCAGGATGGCGAAGAACATGGGGTTACCAACCCCATGTCAAGTGGAAAATGTATATATGTATGTATATGTATATATATATATATATATATATATATATATATATATATATATATATATATATATATATATATATATATATATATATACATACACTTGAGCCACTGAATCACGTTGATGCTATCCTCGAAAGTAGGTATATATATATATATATATATATATATATATATATATATATACATACATATACACTTGAGCCACTTGAATCACGTTGATGCTATCCCTCGAAAGTAGGGTAGGTGTAGTACATTTTGGAGTCAACTTCTACTGTGACATCAGTTGAGGAATAACCTTCATACAAGGTCAGTGGTGCCATTTTAAGGTTTTTAGTTTCTTTTTCATACAACTTCGTTATAAATATATGTAATAATTCAAGTACCCAGGACACCGACGATCCCTCGACTTCTTAACACTTGTATGGGTATTGAGGTCTTCGTTGAAAAAGATGATTCAACTTTTTAATCGTAAGTAAACTCAATCACTGTTGAGAATTCAGGCAATACCTTGGCATTGGTAGAATAAGTACAAGCAAAGCCTCGAGTAATTTAACCCCAAAAAACTTCCAGTGAAAAAGAAAGATGAGCGAAATGCCATATAATGAGAATATTTTAGGGCATGTCAAACATATGGAAGAATTTTAGGAATATGGATGGGCTTAAGAGAAGACAGTTAGAAATGGGGTGATTCTCTTGAAAATCACGGAGACACTTTTAGTGCAAACTGCACTAAAATTTCCAATACAATTCTCATTTTTTATTGCATTTTTAATAAAATTCTCAGTAGAAATATTATTTTTTTTTTTACTTTGGTCCCTAGTTTTTCTTCAGTATTTTTCCACCATATGAGTGATCCATTTCATGCTAAAGCTTGGGCAGCGTAGTCGGGGCCTGATGTGTCAGCTTCTCTTAAGTGGGTTGCCGTGCAGTACTCCGTAGCTACACCTTAAGAACTCTCGGTTATTACTGTTGCTTAATAAACTGTAGCCGTTGCAACATGCTTCTGTTGCATTCGTGTGTAATCTGGTTACGTGGGACCTGGTGATGGATTGTCTTCACATTGCAGATAAATGCTTACCATTTTTTATTCGCTGACTATTGATTTTTTATCTGTTTTTATAGTTAAGTTTTTTGCTTCCTTACAAGGGAACTCACCGGCATTCCTTGTTTCCCTTCTGATGGTTTGCGAATCTGTGCGTTTATTGGTTTCATTAACCTGATGTAGTCTTGTTCCAGAAAAGGCGGTCCCGTAACATTTGACGGGTTTCACTGCTCCTTTGCTACTTAACCCGATTTCGGAAAGATTATTCTATTATATAAATATACTTGTGTGTCCGTTTATCAACATATATCTCCAAATTTATGAAAGGATTTTAGTGAAATCGTTCCGTAGGGTGGTCCACGTATATAGGGACAGTTGATTAATTTTTTGTAATGGATGTGGGTCCAAGCGCGACAGTTTTTTTTTTTTTTTTTTTTTTTTTTGTCAGCGCTGGTGTCAGTTCCATTCTGAATTTTTTCTTAAGAATATTCTTTTGATCGAGTGAATCAGGTTTTAATTTCATACTTTCGTTGTGCTGAACAGCAATTTTGATTTTAACGATTGGTTTAATATTACCGTGTTAATGTATACTTTTCAACACCACAGATGGATGACAGACAGAGAGAGAGAGAGAGAGAGAGAGAGAGAGAGAGAGAGAGAGAGAGAGAGAGAGAGAGAGACTGCCAGGGAAGTAAGGGTTAATGGGTAAAGATTTTAGCGTTTAATTCCGGGAAAAGAAACTGGTAATAAAAGAGGGAGGAGTTCCTGGGCCATCAGGGATAGAAGGGTGAGGCGGCGATGAGGGGAGGTGAGGAGGCAGAAATGTGTAAGGGGCAGGGGGTATCTTAAATGGCCCTACTAAATCCGGCCAGGTGTGTTGCCTGACCTCACGTGACCTGTTGTTTTTCGGGCGGCTGCATTCTGCTACGCCCCCATTGCTCTCTGGGGGCAGCAATCTGCTTGGTAGTTAGCGGGGTTGGGACGGCCACGGTGAATTTGGAGGGGGTTAATTGTTTACCGGGAAGGCCTTTTGTGCTTTTAAGATGTTTTCAAAGAATCGTCGGCTGCATACTTCCCTCGAGTAACATCCGTGTTTACTTACACTGTTTCTTTCCATTCGTTTTCGTTGATATCAAGAAAAATTTGAAGTAGAATAATTGGCGGTAGGTTGGTGTTTGTTTCTTGTTGACTGTATTTGTTTGTTGTTTTACTATGTAAAGCATATTTTCTGCTTGTGGTGTCGGTAGGAAGAGTTTTCGTATTGTGTTTTCAAACGAACTTTTAAGCTATCAAATGGCATTCGTGATGCGAGGGGATTGGATATGTTAACTTCCCTTTCAGTACAGGTTGAAATATAAACAATAAAGTAACCTCATTCAATACAAGCGACTCTGTACGGTGGAATGTGGCGAGGTTCCCAATCTTGGGCGGTTGTCCCAATCCTTCTTACCTCGAGTTTTCGGAAAGAAGTTACCAAGACAAAACACCAGATTAATATTCCTCGTAAAAAGGCACGAGACCAACTAATATAAATGTTAATGAAACTCGAGGAAGAGATACGTCCACCCTGTATATTAATTATTAATCTTACGTGATAAATCGCATTTATAAAGATGGTCATTAAATTGGAATGCCCACTCCTTATCTTTCTGTTTGTTTTATAGTAAAAATACACATTTTTTCATCTTACGAAGGAGGGGGCTCAGGCTGCAGCGTTAGGCGTGCATCGACTTTGCTCCCATGATGAAATTCATTTGTATAAGTTCTCGTCATTAGGCTATAATCATGTTTGCATACTCCCCGTAGGGGGCCTAGTGCCGTCAGTGCGCCTCATGCGGTGCACCATAGGTTCTTTGCAACATGCCTTCGGTCCCTAGCTACAACCCCTTTTGTTCCTTTTACTGCACCTCCTTCCATATTCTCTTTCTTCCATCTTACTTTCCTTAACCCTCTCCTAACAATTGATTCATATTGCAACTGCGACGTTTTCCTCCTATTGCACCTTTCAAACCTTTTACTCTCAATTTCCGTTTCAGCGCTGAATGACCTCATAGGTCCCAGTGCTTGGCATTTGGTCTAAATTCTATGTTCAATTCATGTTTGCACACTGAGCATTCCATATGTTTACCTCGCTTCCAGCTAACAATAGATTATTGTAAGTGCGTCTCTGGAACAAGAAAATAATCGGCAAAACATTGTTAGAAAATTTCACCGAGGATTAATAAAACCTTATTTTTTTGGAAATTCTTACGTCTTTTTAAGTGTCGTTTTTAATACATTTTTGTTGTCTTTAATGTAAACTGAATTTTGTCACAGATTATTATCGTTGGTAATTAATTATTCAAAAGTCTGATTCTTGAAGTTGCCGTGGATAAGAATACAAAAAACATGAGTTCATTTCGTCGAACTTAGCAATACTACCCAATATGTAAGATCTCCATGTTACCCACTTGGAGGATGCGAAGCACTCCCATCCTTATCGCTTGGCTCCAGACTGGTAGACATCATGTCTCATTTATTACCTACACTTAAGGTTTATTTGATGTACTTCTGGAACTAGTAGTCCGTTGAGAAATAGATATTCTCTGTACAACATAATGCTTTGCTGTTTCCACTTTCCCTTTTTACACAAAATATCTTTTGTCTTCATTGCAAGTGGTTTGCTGTTTTATATACATATATATATATATAATCACTTAAATATGTTGCTGAAGAAAGAGTTTAACATTTACCGCAATATGCCAACGACACCGGAAATCAGAGCTGCCCAGTAATGAATAAATGCCCACGGGGTGAGGTCATGGACGAATCTTTACTGAGCTTCATTCGCTAGCTGTTCAAACGAAGATCGAAAGTTAATGTGTTTTGACGTATATTTTTATGAATAATAAAAAAAATCAAGATTTGTAAAAGCACTCATGGTAAAAGCAAAGTAAAATAAAACATAGGTTACTGGATCTAAGATACAAGATATATATGTTGGTAAAAGGACCTTTGTATATACATCTTCGAGACTACTCAAATGATGTGAAAACTAAGGCATTTAGAGCTAAAAAAAGGACTTCTCTATTCAAAAACTGTAATGCCACGAGGAACAAAGATATATTCAATATACTAAACTAATTACCAAACAAATAATCTTAGCCAGATGAACCAACTGAGGGCTGAAGGAAGAAGAAGAAGCAGAAGAAAAAGAAGAGAGAAAATGAGTCTGGACTCCTGGATTGGCGGGGGACGTCAGGAACCTGTCCTGTCTCGGAACCCCAAACCGAGAGGTAGTCCTTATTCGGGGATTCCTAAGACCCACCACATGGGGTCTTCCTCTTAGGCCTTCTGAGCCGAAAACGACTCTCGGGACACCAAATGTTACGGAGTCTGAAATCGGCTCCATAACAAGTGAAAGACCCGAGACTCTTTACTTCGGACAATCCAGGAGTCAGTGAGAGCAAAGTCTTCTGGATTCCTGGAAAAAAATTATTTTGTATCTTGAAAGACTCTTATTTTATGTAATACCTATGACAATTCCAAGAATTCTGTAACTGTTAATGTTTGTTACGTTTACTATACAAGTGTTCTATCGGGCCAGTCACTATTATAACTTGAATAGTGTTTTAAAGGGTTTATAAGGAACAAATCTATCCATATGGGCAATCACAGTCATTCACGGATCCTCGAAGCCTCTGTGACGTCATCATGTTGACAGACTTGCAATGACTTCCTTAACACAGTTGGTTGAATGAGCCATTAAATATTCAATATTTAAAAATCAATTAGCAGTGTATTAAAGGAATATTAAGTTTTATTTAAAGCATAAATAAAATTTCTTTCTAATACAAGTAGTGAAAATATAACTGGTAAACAGAGTCTCATAAATTAACATAATCTTCTCTTATACGAGTTGTTAAAAAATATCATTCAAGTAAGTACTCATACCACGCCGTGTTTCTTCAGAATATTTTTAATCATCATAATTTATATTATAATGGTTAATTATATTATAAACTAGATTATTTGCAGTTTTGAAAACCAAAAGGCGTCAGAGAGCAAAAGGCTCTCTGACGCCGCCTAGGGTCTTTGACCTTGGTCGTTTGACGCTAGGTAATCTCATCAATCAATAAACATAAGTAATAAATCTCATTCAAGGGATTCTCATCTCGTAGGCTCCCATTGGTGAGTGGGCCAAATGTAACCTTTGGTTCAGCCACGAAATCTTCTCTCTCTCCTCTCTTTCTCTCGACAATGGCTTGATGGAGCCAACATTTATTGAGATATTAACTGAAGCTCTTGATTCATTATTCATCCTCGAATATCCCTTTTTTTGTCATTGGGTCGTTCCTTGATTTAAAAAGAGAAGCTTCGATATCTGCCTCTTTTCATTCTGAATAGAACGAATGTTTCAATTCACGTTCGGTGTTTTTTGGCCAAATATGAATCATTTAAATCTCAAGCAAATCTTATGTTTTTAGTAGATGCTTCAGGACAAAAAGATCAGGTTTCCTTATTTAAATATCTTGTTTGTTCTAGTTTTCCTGTCATTGCTGTTTTAGTATGTACGTATTTATTGCCTTTTTATTTGCCTTATTTAATGATCTTATTTGTCTTAGTTTTTCTATCATTTCTATCATTTTTGTTTTAGTCTGTACTTACTTATTTTTTTTATGTCTATTTTTATTCCTTCGGTTATATTCATCGCTGCAACTCTTCTTTTTAAGAATTTTCTTACGAATGAATGATTATTATTATTATTATTATTATTATTATTATTATTATTATTATTATTATTATTATTATAATGACCTCTAGTTGCTAACATGGCAGAGCTGCCAAACACATGGACCAATCTCAATGACTGACCTCTGCCCTGGGGTCAGAGGTCAAGGTCCGATTTTTCTGTAATTTCAACATTGCAGAAACAGTTCTGTTCTGTTCACTTTGCAGATGGTGTGGACCACTGGATACTGACGTGCCAACAGGAACCATCTTATTATTACATTAATAGCATAATAAAGTAATTTTTATATTCATGCAGTAAAACTGAACATAAAACACAAATTGGATGATAAGAAATCTCGTGATTTGAACAGTTTGTGACATAGGCCTATGTGTAGCCTTGTTATACTAATGAGATGAATCATAATTATTGAAAGCTCATTGTTCGTTTGTGTCTGATCTGAGGAAGCTGCTTGATACCAGTTTGTCTTTCTGTGCTTGTATTGGTATATTATAGATACAAATTGGCATGTTTATGATTTATACAAAGGGGATTTATACAAATATATATATATATATATATATATATATATATATATATATATATATATATATATATATATATATATATATATATATATCTATATATATATATATATATATATATAATATATATATATATTGCTATTGGAAACCTTAGCTTAATGATAAATAATATTGCCAAGACCAGGAAGAACATTCTTTATTGCACAAGCTTTCGAGGTGTAAAACCTCATCATCAGGCTGAAAAAGCCGACAAGGATGAGAATCAATAAAATTACAATAAAATGAATTGTCATAATAAATCTTCAGCAAAAATACTAACGAAATATATAAAATGAACAAGTAAATAAAAACTAAAAGGGTGAGACGTAAAATAACGAAAAATTAAAAACACAAACATAAAAATATGAAAATAAAACTTAGGTGAAATGTAAACAAACTACCACTCACAAAGTAAAATATCTAACGACCTAATTGAGTACCTACTATGAAATTACACGATAGCTAGTTGAATACCAGACGAATTGTTCAATTCCGGCTTCATCTTTTTAATAGTCAGCGACTCTGAAATTAAAAGGTCCAGTCTATTTGAACAAAAAGACAGTACCCGAAAATCCAGGTCAGTAAAAGGATGGTCCTGTGCTAAACTGTGTTCTCTAATGGCAGAAAAGGGTGGTTTGGAAAGGGGAAACCTAGTTCTAATAGAAAGACCTCTGTGTTCCAAAATTCTGTGTCTGAGCCAGCGGGAACTGGATCCCACGTATCGCAGACCACACTGCGAACAAGTGAACAAGTAAACGACACAGGAATTAAGGTCCACAGGCAGAGTAGGCTTCTCTCTCAAAAGTGATCTTATTGTAAAAGGATTACAGAAAACAAACCGGAAACTGATTTGAGGGAAACAATGCTTAAGTATTTCTTGTAACTTTTTCGGACCATATAGCTACTATGACCAAGGTAAGGCAATTTAATGTACTTTACATCTTTACTAGCAGTACTGTACACCGGTCTGGGACAAAACTTTTCATTTAAAAAATTTTCAGAACTTTGTAAAATACAAAAATGGGATATGAGTTTTCAGAAAAATAATTCTGATTGGGAAGCTACATATAGCTCTTTATTTGATTCAGGGTCTAAGCCTGGTTATTTGTATGGTCTACCTAAGGTACATAAAATAGGAAACCCTTTAAGACCTATTATTTCCTCAATTGGTAGTTTTAGTTATAACCTGTCTAAGTTTTTAGTTCCAGTTTTAAACCCTCTAACTTTAAGTGAATTTAACATTGTAATTCTTCCAAATTTGTTAAAGAATTATGCTCTTTCAATTTTAACCAAGATGTTGTAATGGCTAGTTTCGATGTAACCTCTCTTTTCACCAATATCCCACTAAAAGAAACAACCGACATTATTCTTGATAATATATGTGAAAACCATTTATCAGTGTTTGGACTTAATAAAATAGACTTGCAAAAATTATTACATTTAGCAACTGCTGATGGCATTTTTACTTTTGATGGTAAATTATATAATCAAATAGATGGAGTAGCTATGGGAAATTCCCTTGGACCTGTATATGCGGATTGCATCATGGGTTATTGTGAAAGGATTTGGATGTCTGAATGCCCTAGTGCTTTCAAACCTTTGTATTACCGTAGGTATGTAGATGATACTTTCCTTGTGTTTAAGGAATTATCACATGTTGATTTGTTTTTTGAATATTTTCATTCTCGTCACCCTAACATTTCTTTTACTTGTGAGACGGAACAGGATAATAAGTTGTCATTTTTAGATGTACAGGTATACAGAAATAGTGGCAAATTTAAGACCTCTGTTTATAGGAAAAGTACTTTTACTGGCTTGGGATTGAATTACCTCAGTTTTTCGCCAAAGTTGTATAAGATGAACTCAATACGCACTTTGATAAATAGAGCCTACAATGTTTGTTGTGATTTTAATTTATTTCATCAAGATATGGTTTTCCTCCAGAATTATTTTTCTGAAAACTCATATCCCATTTTTGTATTTTACAAAGTTCTGAAAAATTTTTTAAATGAAAAGTTTTGTCCCAGACCGGTGTACAGTACTGCTAGTAAAGATGTAAAGTACATTAAATTGCCTTACCTTGGTCATAGTAGCTATATGGTCCGAAAAAAGTTACAAGAAATACTTAAGCATTGTTTCCCTCAAATCAGTTTCCGGTTTGTTTTCTGTAATCCTTTTACAATAAGATCACTTTTGAGAGAGAAGCCTACTCTGCCTGTGGACCTTAATTCCTGTGTCGTTTACTTGTTCACTTGTTCGCAGTGTGGTCTGCGATACGTGGGATCCAGTTCCCGCTGGCTCAGACACAGAATTTGGAACACAGAGGTCTTTCTATTAGAACTAGGTTTCCCCTTTCCAAACCACCCTTTTCTGCCATTACAGAACACAGTTTAGCACATGACCATCCTTTCACTGACCTGGATTTTCGGGTACTGTCTTTTGTTCAAATATACTGGACCTTTTAATTTCAGAGTCGCTGACTATTAAAAAGATGAAGCCGGAATTGAACAACAACTCGTCTGGTATTCAACTAGTTATCGTGTAATTTCATAGTAGGTACTCAATTAGGTCGTTAAATATTTTACTTTGTGAGTGGTAGTTTGTTGACATTTCATTTTTAGTTTTTATTTTCATATTTTTATGTTTGTGTTTTTAATTTTTCGTTATTTTACGTCTCACCCTTTTAGTTTGTATTTACTTGTTCATTTTATATATTTCGTTAGTAATTTTGCTGAAGATTTATTATGATAATTAATTTTATTGTAATTTTATTGATTCTCATCCTTGTCAGTTTTTTCAGCCTGATGATGAGGTTTTATACCTCGAAAGCTTGTACAATAAAGAATGTTCTTCCTGGTCTTGGCAATATTATTTATCATTAAGCTATATATATATATATATATATATATATATATATATATATATATATATATATATATATATATATATATATAATATACTATAAATATGTTATATGAAGTATATATATAATCACATAAATAGTTTAAGAGTTTAACATTTACCGCAATATGCCAACGACACCGGAAATGTTGATCGTCAGCCAATCAGAGCTGCCCAGTAATGAATAAATGCCCACGGGGTGAGGTCATAGACGAATCTTTACTGAGCTTCATTCGCTACCTGTTCAAACGAAGATCGAAAGTTAATGTGTTTTGACGTATATTTTTATGAATAATAAAAAAAATCAAGATTTGTAAAAGCACTCATGGTAAAAGCAAAGTAAAATAAAACATAGGTTACTGGATCTAAGATACAAGATATATATGTTGGTAAAAGGACCTTTGTATATACAGCTTCGAGACTACTCAAATGATGTGAAAACTGAGGCATTTAGAGCTAAAAAAAGAACTTCTCTATTCAAAAACTGTAATGCCACGAGGAACAAAGATATATTCAATATACTAAACTAATTACCAAACAAATAATCTTAGCCAGATGAACCAACTGAGGGCTGAAGGAAGAAGAAGAAGCAGAAGAAAAAAAGAGAAAATGAGTCTGGACTCCTGGATTGGCAGGGGACGTCAGGAACCTGTCCTGTCTCGGAACCCCAAACCGAGAGGTAGTCCTTATTCGGGGATTCCTAAGAGGGCTTTTGACCCACCACATGGGGTCTTCCTCTTAGGCCTTCTGAGCCGAAAACGACTCGGGACACCAAATGTTACGGAGTCTGAAATCGGCTCCATAACAAGTGAAAGGCCCAAGGCTCTTTACTTCGGGCAATCCAGGAGTCAGTGAGAGCAAAGTCTTCTGGATTCCTGGAAAAAATTATTTTGTATCTTGAAAGACTCTTATTTTATGTAATACCTATGGCAATTCCAAGAATTCTGTAACTGTTCATGTTTGTTACGTTTACTATACAAGTGTTCTATCGGGCCAGTCACTATTATAACTTGAAAAGTGTTTTAAAGGGTTTATAAGGAACAAATCTATCCATATGGGCAATCACAGTCATTCACGGATCCTCGAAGCCTCTGTGACGTCATCATGTTGACAGACTTGCAATGACTTCCTTAACACAGTTGGTTGAATGAACCATTAAATATTCAATATTTAAAAATCAATTAGCAGTGTATTAAAGGAGTATTAAGTTTTATTTAAAGCATAAATAAAATTTCTTTCTAATGCAAGTAGTGAAAATATCACTGGTAAACAGAGTCTCATAAATTAACATAATCTTCTCTTATCCGAGTTGTTAAAAAATATCATTCAAGTAAGTACTCATACCAGTGCCGTGTTTCTTCAGAATATTTTTAATCATCATAATTTATATTATAATGGTTAATTATATTAAAAACTAGATTATTTGGCAGCGCCGAAGAACAAAAGGCGTCAGAGAGCAAAAGGCTCTCTGACGCCGCCTAGGGTCTTTGACCTTGGTCGTTTGACGCTAGGTAATCTCATCAATCAATAAACATAAGTAATAAATCTCATTCAAGGGATTCTCATCTCGTAGGCTCCCATTGGTGAGTGGGCTAAATGTAGCCTTTGGTTCAGCCACGAAATCTTCTCTCTCTGATCTCTTTCTCTCGACAATGGCTTGATGGAGCCAACATTTATTGAGATATTAACTAAAGCTCTTGATTCATTATTCATCCTCGAATATCCCTTTTTTTGTAATTGGGTCGTTCCTTGATTTAAAAAGAGAAGCTTCGATATCTGCCTCTTTTCATTCTGAATAGAACGAATGTTTCAATTCACGTTCGGTGTTTTTGGCCAAATATGAATCATTTAAATCTCAAGCAAATCTTATGTTTTTAGTAGATGCTTCAGGACAAAAAGATCAGGTTTCCTTATTTAAATATCTTGTTTGTTCTAGTTTTCCTGTCATTGCTGTTTTAGTATGTACGTATTTATTGCCTTTTTATTTGCCTTATTTAATGATCTTATTTGTCTTAGTTTTTCTATCATTTTTTGTTTTAGTCTGTACTTACTTTTTTTTTTATTTGTCTATTTTTATTCCTTCGGTTATATTCATCGCTGTAACTCTTCTTTTAAGATTTTTCTTACGAATGAATGATTTTATTATTATTATTATTATTATTATTATTATTATTATTATTATTATTATTATTATTATTATAATGACCTCTAGTTGCTAACATGGCAGAGCTGCCAAACACATGGACCAATTCAACGACTGACCTCTGCCCTGGGGTCAGAGGTCAAGGTCCGATTTTTCTGTAATTTCAACATTGCAGAAACAGTTCTGTTCTGTTCACTTTGCAGATGGTGTGGACCACTGGATACTGACTTGCCAACAGGAACCATCTTATTATTACTTTAGTAGCATAATAAAGTAATTTTTATATTCATGCAGTAAAAAACTAAAAACATAAAACACAAATTGGATGATAAGAAATCTCGTGATTTGAACAGTTTGTGACATAGGCCTATGTAGCCTTGTTATACTAATGAGATGAATCATAATTATTGAAAGCTCATTGTTCGTTTGTGTCTGATCTGAGGAATATGCTTGATACCAGTTTGTCTTTCTGTGCTTGTATTGGTATATTATAGATACAAATTGGCATGTTTATGATTTATACAAAAGGGGGTTTATGTTTATATATATATATATATATATATATATATATATATATATATATATAGTATATATATATTATATTTAATTAAGCTACTTGGAAATCTTAGCTTAATGATAAATAATATTGCCAAGACCAGGAAGAACATTCTTTATTGCACAAGCTTTCGAGGTGTAAAACCTCATCATCAGGCTGAAAAAGCCGACAAGGATGAGAATCAATAAAATTACAATAAAATGAATTGTCATAATAAATCTTCAGCAAAAGTACTAACGAAATATATAAAATGAACAAGTAAATAAAAACTAAAAGGGTGAGACGTAAAATAACGAAAAATTAAAAACACAAACATAAAAATATGAAAATAAAACTTAGGTGAAATGTAAACAAACTACCACTCACAAAGTAAAATATTTAACGACCTAATTTAGTACCTACTATGAAATTACACGATAACTAGTTGAATACCAGACGAGTTGTTGTTCAATTCCGGCTTCATCTTTTTAATTGTCAGCGACAGTGAAATTAAAAGGTCCAGTATATTTGAACAAAAAGACAGTACCCGAAAGTCCAGGTCAGTAAAAGGATGGTCCTGTGCTAAACTGTGTTCTGTAATGGCAGAAAAGGGGAAACCTAGTTCTAATAGAAAGACCTCTGTGTTCGAAAATTCTGTGTCTGAGCCAGCGGGAACTGGATCCCACGTATCGCAGACCACACTGCGAACAAGTGAACAAGTAAACGACACAGGAATTAAGGTCCACAGGCAGAGTAGGCTTCTCTCTCAAAAGTGATCTTATTGTAAAAGGATTACAGAAAACAAACCGGAAACTGATTTGAGGGAAACAATGCTTAAGTATTTCTTGTAACTTTTTTCGGACCATATAGCTACTATGACCAAGGTAAGGCAATTTAATGTACTTTACATCTTTACTAGCAGTACTATACACCGGTCTGGGACAAAACTTTTCATTTAAAAAAATTTTCAGAACTTTGTAAAATACAAAAATGGGATATGAGTTTTCAGAAAAATAATTCTGATTGGGAAGCTACATTTAGCTCTTTATTTGATTCAGGGTCTAAGCCTGGTTATTTGTACGGTCTACCTAAGGTACATAAAATAGGAAACCCTTTAAGACCTATTATTTCCTCAATTGGTAGTTTTAGTTATAACCTGTGTAAGTTTTTAGTTCCAGTTTTAAACCCTCTAACTTTAAGTGAATTTAACATTGTAATTCTTCCAAATTTGTTAAAGAATTATGCTCTTTCAATTTTAACCAAGATGTTGTAATGGCTAGTTTCGATGTAAGCTCTCTTTTCACCAATATCCCACTAAAAGAAACAACCGACATTATTCTTGATAATATATGTGAAAACGATTTATCAGTGTTTGGACTTAATAAAATAGACTTGCAAAAATTATTACATTTAGCAACTGCTGATGGCATTTTTACTTTTGATGGAAATTATATAATATAAAATAGATGGAGTAGTTAAGTGGAAATTTCTTGACTCTGGTATATGATTGCATCATGGGTTATTAGAAAGATTGGATGTCTGAATGCCCAGTGCTTAAACTTTGTATTACTGTAGGCTTGATGATACTTTGTGTTTAAGGAATTATCACATGTTGATTTGTTTTTTTGAATATTTTTTTCTGTCACACCCTAACATTTCTTTTACTTGTGAGACGAAACAGGATAATAAGTTGTCATTTTTAGATGTACAGGTATACAGAAATAGTGGCAAATTTGAGACTTCTGTTTATAGGAAAGTACTTTTACCGGCTTGGGATTGAATTACCTCAGTTTTTCGCCAGTTGTATAAGATGAACTCAATACGCCCTTTGATAAACAGAGCTTCATAAATGTTTATTTTGATTTTAATTTATTTCATCAAGATATGGTTTTCTCCAGAATTATTTTTCTGAAAACTCATATCCTATTTTTGTATTTACAAAGTTCTGAAAAAATGTTTTAAATGAAAATTTTGTCCCAGACCTGTGTACAGTACTGCTAGTAAAGATGTAAAGTAGATTAAACTATTTCACCTTAGTCATATATGGTCCGAAAAAGTTACAAGAAATGCTTTGCCATTGTTTCCTCAAAATTAGCTCTGGTATTTTTTCTGTAATCCTTTTACTATGAGATCACTTTTGAGGGAGAGAAGCCTACTCTTCCTCGTGGACCTTAATTCCTGTGTCACTGCATTTGTTCACTTGTTCGCAGTGTGGTCTGATACGTGGATCTAGTTCCGCTGGCCCTAGACACAGAATCCTTTGGAACACAGGAGGCCTCCATTAAACCAGGTTTCTCCAAACCAGCTCCCTTTTCTGCCATTACAGAACATAGTTTAGCACAGGACCATCCTTTCACTGACCTGGATTTTGGCACTGCCTTTTTGTTAAATAGACTGACCTTTTAATTTCAGAGTTGCTGGTTATTGGGTGCAAGATGAAGCCAGAATTGAACAACAACTCGTCTGGTATTCAACTAGCTATCGTGCACTTTCACAGTAGGTACCTCAATTAGGTGGTTAAATATTTTACTTTGTGAGTGGTAGTTTGTTTACATTTCGCCTTATTTTTATTTTCCATATTTTTATGTTTGTGGTTTAATTTTTCGTTATTTTTACGTCTCACCCTTTAGTTTGTATTTACTTGTTCATTTTATATATTTCGTTAGCTTTGCTGAGGATTTACTATGACACCATTTTATTGTAATTTTATTGATTCTCATCCTGTCATTTTTTCAGCCTGATGATGACGTTTTATACCTCTGAAAGCTCGCATAATAAAGTAATGTTCTTCCTGGTCTTGGCAATATTATTTATCATTGTTATATATATATATATATATATATATATATATATATATATATATATATATATATATATATATATAGTAATCAATGAAGATATATTGATAGGAAAGAGTTTAACATTTACCGCAATATGCCAACGACAGCGGAAATGTTGATCGTCAGCCAATCAGAGCTGCCCAGTAATGAATAAATGCCCACGGGGTGAGGTCATAGACGAATCTTTACTGAGCTTCATTCGCTACCTGTTCAAACGAAGATCTAAAGTTAATGTGTTTTGACGTATATTTTTATGAATAATAAAAAAAATCAAGATTTGTAAAAGCACTCATGGTAAAAGCAAAGTAAAATAAAACATAGGTTACTGGATCTAAGATACAAGATATATATGTTGGTAAAAGGACCTTTGTATATACAGCTTCGAGACTACTCAAATGATGTGAAAACTGAGGCATTTAAGAGCTAAAAAAGAACTTCTCTATTCAAAAACTGTAATGCCACGAGGAACAAAGATATATTCAATATACTAAACTAATTACCAAACAAATAATCTTAGTCAGATGAACCAACTGAGGGCTGAAGGAAGAAGAAGAAGCAGAAGAAAAAGAAGAGAGAAAATGAGTCTGGACTCCTGGATTGGCGGGGGACGTCAGGAACCTGTCCTGTCTCGGAACCCCAAACCGAGAGGTAGTCCTTATTCGGGGATTCCTAAGAGGGCTTTTTGACCCACCACATGGAGTCTTCCTCTTAGGCCTTCTGAGCCGAAAACGACTCTCGGGACACCAAATGTTACGGAGTCTGAAATCGGCTCCATAACAAGTGAAAGGCCCAAGACTCTTTTTTTTAGGACAATCCAGGAGTCAGTGTGAGCAAAGTCTTCTGGATTCCTGGAAAAAAATGATTTTGTATCTTGAAAGACTCTTATTTTATGTAATACCTATGACAATTCCAAGAATTCTGTAACTGTTAATGTTTGTTACGTTTACTATACAAGTGTTCTATCGGGCCAGTCACTATTATAACTTGAAAAGTGTTTTAAAGGGTTTATAAGGAACAAATCTATCCATATGGGCAATCACAGTCATTCACGGATCCTCGAAGCCTCTGTGACGTCATCATGTTGACAGACTTGCAATGACTTCCTTAACACAGTTGGTTGAATGAGCCATTAAATATTCAATATTTAAAAATCAATTAGCAGTGTATTAAAGGAATATTAAGTTTTATTTAAAGCATAAATAAAATTTCTTTCTAATACAAGTAGTGAAAATATCACTGGTAAACAGAGTCTCATAAATTAACATAATATTCTCTTATCCGAGTTGTTAAAAAATATCAATCAAGTAAGTACTCATACCACGCCGTGTTTCTTCAGAATATTTTTAATCATCATAATTTATATTATAATGGTTAATTATATTAAAAACTAGATTATTTGGCAGCGCCGAAGAACAAAAGGCGTCAGAGAGCAAAAGGCTCTCTGACGCCGCCTAGGGTCTTTGACCTTGGTCGTTTGACGCTAGGTAATCTTATCAATCAAAAAACATAAGTAATAAATCTCATTGAAGTGATTCTCATCTCGTAGGCTCCCATTGGTGAGTGGGTTAAATGTAGCCTTTGGTTCAGCCACGAAATCTTCTCTCTCTGATCTCTTTCTATCGACAATGGCTTGATGGAGCCAACATTTATTGAGATGTTAACTAAAGCTCTTGATTCATTATTCATCCTCGAATATCCCTTTTTTTGTCATTGGGTCGTTCCTTGATTTAAAAAGAGAAGCTTCGATATCTGCCTCTTTTCATTCTGAATAGAACGAATGTTTCAATTCACGTTCGGTGTTTTTGGCCAAATATGAATCATTTAAATCTCAAGCAAATCTTATGTTTTTAGTAGATGCTTCAGGACAAAAAGATCAGGTTTCCTTATTTAAATATCTTGTTTGTTCTAGTTTTCCTGTCATTGCTGTTTTAGTATGTACGTATTTATTGCCTTTTTATTTGCCTTATTTAATTATCTTATTTTTCTTAGTTTTTCTATCATTTTTGTTTTAGTCTGCACTTACTTATTTTTTTTTATTTGTCTATTTTTATTCCTTCGGTTATATTCATCGCTGCAACTCTTCTTTTTAAGAATTTTCTTACGAATGAATGATTATTATTATTATTATTATTATTATTATTATTATTATTATTATTATTATTATTATTATTATTATTATTATAATGACCTCTAGTTGCTAACATGGCAGAGCTGCCAAACACATGGGCCAATCTCAATGACTGACCTCTGCCCTGGGGTCAGAGGTCAAGGTCCGATTTTTCTGTAATTTCAACATTGCAGAAACAGTTCTGTTCTGTTCACTTTGCAGATGGTGTGGACCACTGGATACTGACTTGCCAACAGGAACCATCTTATTATTACTTTGTAGCATAATAAAGTAATTTTTATACGCATGCAGTAAAACTGAACATAAAACACAAATTGGATGATAAGAAATGTCGTGATTTGAACAGTTTGTGACATAGGCCTATGTGTAGCCTTGTTATACTAATGAGATGAATCATAATTATTGAAAGCTCATTGTTCGTTTGTGTTTGATCTGAGGAAGCTGCTTGACACCAGTTTGTCTTTCTGTACTTGTATTGGTATATTGTAGATACAAATTGGCATGTTTATGATTTATACAAAAGGGCGTTTATATATATATATATATATATATATATATATATATATATATATATAGGATACAGGCAGGACAGCAAATCGGTCAGACATATCAAGGATTGAGGGCAGTGAAACAGACTGGTACATAAAAACATCTTTATTTTTGCCGACGTTTCAAGACAACTAGTCTCATTTTCAAGGCTGCAATAAAAGAATAAATATTGAGAATACATATAAAATATACAAAAATCTCTTTAAAAACATTTGTATATATATATATATATATATATATATATATATATATATATATATATATATATATATATATATATATATATATATATATATATAGTCTCGGTAATTTTTAGCTACTTGGAAATCTTAGCTTAATGATAAATAATATTGCCAAGACCAGGAAGAACATTCTTTATTGTACAAGCTTTCGAGGTGTAAAACCTCATCATCAGGCTGAAAAAACCGACAAGGATGAGAATCAATAAAATTACAATAAAATTAATTGTCATAATAAATCTTCAGCAAAAATACTAACGAAATATATAAAATGAACAAGTAAATACAAACTAAAAGGGTGAGACGTAAAATAACGAAAAATTAAAAACACAAACATAAAAATATGAAAATAAAACTAAGGTGAAATGTCAACAAATTACCACTCACAAAGTAAAATATTTAACGGCCTAATTGAGTACCTACTATGAAATTATACGATAACTAGTTGAATACCAGACGAGTTGTTGTTCAATTCCGGCTTCATCTTTTTAATAGTCAGCTACTCTGAAATTAAAAGGTCCAGTCTATTTGAACAAAAAGACAGTACCCGAAAATCCAGGTCAGTGAAAGGATGGTCCTGTGCTAAACTGTGTTCTGTAATGGCAGAAAAGGGTGGTTTGGAAAGGGGAAACCTAGTTCTAATAGAAAGACCTCTGTGTTCCAAAATTCTGTGTCTGAGCCAGCGGGAACTGGATCCCACGTATCGCAGACCACACTGGGTGTGTTTAGATGAGGGAAAGATTCCCGAGGAATGGTTGAGAGGAATCATTCTTCCAGTGTATAAAAGTAGAGGCTGCAGAGGAAGCGTAGAATTATCAGGTCATAGTATTACTTATTAGTAAGGGTAAGTATATCGTAGGATTTTCATTGAAATATGTGGTGATCGTATGATTGAGTTGTTCACTAGGGTTTGTAAGGTATGTTTGGATGAGGGAAAGGTTCCAACGGTGAGAAGAATTATTGTTCCAATTATAAAAGTTGAAGTGGTAGAGGAAACTAAAAAACTACTTAGCATACGTGGGCCTTAAGAAAGCTTGTGATAGACTTGTTAGATTGAGAGAGAGGTAATGTATGCGGTGCAGAGTATCTGAGAGACATTAAAAGATTTAATGAAGGAAGTGAGATGTGAGACAAGGATATGTCTCCATGGCTGCGTAGTGTCCCTGTGGATTAAGTGATATGACAAATAAGAGAAAGGACAGTAGATGTGCATGCTAAGATGTGATATTAAAAAATTTGTTTGTAGATGGAATGTTAAAAGATGGGTTTTTTTTTTCAGAAGAGGCAGTATTAATTCGGGATTTTGAAGAGAACATCCAAAAACTAGTTAAAGAAATTGTAATTTTTTGCAAGCATAGAAGGCATGACATATATGAGCGCAAATAGGATTATGAGGGTATTTTTAGCTGGGGAGGTAGAGCAGTGAAACTTGATATGGATGATGGCAGATTGGAAGTGGTTGGTTCCGATAGAATTGTGGGAATGAAGGGTGGAGGGATGTGGTAAATATTGGGAAGAAAGATGGAAAGCCTAAGGAAGTCAAGGTTGGAATGTGTGAAGGGACTGATGAAAAAGTTAAGTATACCTTAGTTTAACCAGACCACTGAGCTGATTAACAGCTCTCCTAGGGCTGGCCCGAAGGATTAGACTTATTTTACGTGGCTAAGAACCTATTGGTTACCTAGCAACGGGACCTACAGCTTATTGTGGAATCCGAACATATTATACCGAGAAATGAATTTCTATCACCAGAAATAAATTCCTCTAATTCTTCATTGGCCGGTCGGAGAATCGAACGCGGGCTCAGCAGAGTGCTAGTCGAAAACGCTACCGACCCATCCAACGAGGAAATAGGGGAACCATCCTACCTTATGGAAACGAAGTGTGGATATGAAAGCAAGTGAAATCTGGAAGGAGCACATTAGAAGAATTTGAATATTATATATATATATATATATATATATATATATATATATATATATATATATATATATATTTATATATATATATATATATATATATATATATATATATATATATATATATATATATATATATATATATATATATATAATGCGTGTGTATGTTGGTCTGCTTTCTATAGTCCTTTATAGAATGAAAAGAAAGGCGAGGAATTGCTGTTTACTTACTTCCTTATTTACATGTTGTCTTCATTTTTGTCTTCCTTTTTGGAACAATTTATTTAACATTCATTACCACCATCCAATTCCTACGAATCCTTTTTCTTCAACTGGTTCAGTTTTTATTTTGAATTAAGTCTTAATTCCTATCTTAACTTTCCTCTTGCAGAAGGAGCAAATGTTTGATTATTATTGGCAATAATGATTTTCCCGTCATGTTCAGCAGGTGCGGACTAATACAGTTCGTAGGCACAAAGAATGTTTTAAATTAGAGATTATTTTTTTTTTTTTTTTTTTTTTAGGAAAACCTATCTCGGTCAGAAGGAAGTTAGATTTCGTGCTTCATCGCTGCTTAAGTACAGTAGAAAGTTAGTCTTCTTAATCGACAAGGGGCAGAAAGACGAAAGCCGTTGAGGAGAGAAGGTCGAGATGACTTTAAAACTCCTGGGTAGCTCGAAAAGTCTCGGGTAGGAGAGACCTTGGAAAGCATTCGCAAGTTAACCATCT